>NC_091000.1:15094285-15401071 GCF_041146395.1 Eulemur rufifrons
CTACCTGCAATTCCAAAATCCCAAAAGAGCTCTGAAAACACAAGTTGGGTGTATGTTTTTTTATCATGTTGTTCAACACTCATTTGGCAATAAAACTCAACCTGAATAGACACAAAACTATTTACAGCCTTTAGTGATCCCACGTATTTGGAAATAATCATCAGTGTCACTGCAGATGATAATACATAACAAGGCACAAGAACTGCATTATCTTTCTAAAATTATTTATGTATAAATTTGGAAGTGCATCTGACCTCAGGGTTTGGAATAAAGGCTTACGACCTGTACACATAAGGAAATTAATAAAATGATGGGCCATGTAATCTAAGGCAGGTCAGATAGGAACCTAGGACATGAGCAGTTAACAAACAGTGAAAAGGTGGAGTCACTGGATTCTAGTCCCTGTAGGGCGGACTGTTGGAGGAGAAGTGCTGGCAGTGAGCCAGAAAGATTGGAAGCGAGGGCCACAGAGTTGGATGCTGTTAACTGAGAATCTGAATGGGGTACGGTTACAGGTGATGGTGAGTTCAGACCATGAGGTAGCTGAGAAGTGAGGCTGCCAAGGCCAGTCTACTGGAAAAACCATCGACGTGCATGTTAGCCTCATGAAGATGAGTTCTGGGGCACTTAGATGTGATTGCACCAAAGGTAGTGGTGGTCAGCATACTCTGACAACTTCACCTTCCAACGCGAGCTGGGAGGTGTGAGGTATAGGAAAGGAGAAAGGTCTAGAGCGAGCAATGGGAAAAAGGGAGAACACTTATCCCATAGGGAGCAGTGATGGGAGTGAACAGACAGCAGCCCTCATGCCCTTAGTCCCCTCCCGAAGGCCACACCTGTGAATACCACCACTTTGGGGATGAGATTTCAACACGCGGAGGGACACAAACATTTAGACCATAGCAAGAGTCCAGTCTTAAAAGGAAGAATAGTTCTTGTTAAACTGCCAAAAAATAACATTAACAAATCATTGTCAAAGTCTGAGGAGAATCTTTGGTCTAAAAAAGAGCCTTTAGACCCTGTACTTAGACCCACCGCTAAATTCTCATAGAGACAATGAACTATGACAATATTTACATGCTTACAGCTTTCTTCTAAAGAGCATAAAAGCTTTTGAAAATATACAACAGTATGGTGACAACTCTCATTCTTTTCAGCATGAAGTACCAAATAGCTTCCATTTAGATTTAAAAAATAAAAATCACAGTTAAATGTGGCTTAGTGTCTCCTCTTGAAAATCATACTTCACTAAGATATTAAATTCCAAGTAGAAAACATATATTATTGACTGGTTTTTTTTTAATAGAAACTCTAAAAATGCATTTTACAAGCTCTTTAAACAATTGACTGAACTTGGAAAAATTAACTTTACCTTTAAATTTTGTGTCTGGATAGCAAGACTTGGGTTCTAAACTCTGCCCCATAAATTAATACCTGTGTGGCTTTGAATAAGGCATTTGTCATTACTGACTTCCCATTTCCTCATCTATAAAATGGATAATAACAATTCATAAGGTTGCTACAAAGATCAAACAAGTATGTAAAAAGACATTATAAATTATAGAAAATAATAATGCAAGAGACTTTTTATGAAAAATACAAGTACGGAGTTTGCAAAATACCATAACATAATGTAAAATGGTATATTAGACCACAGTGATGCATCTCAAAGAAGTAAGCACACTTGGGTTCTAATCTGAGTTTAGTCATTTACCACTGTGTAAACTTTCTTTGTGCCTCAGGGTTATCATTTGAAAATGTAAATAAAATTATATTAATAATGGGAATCATAACTATCTTATTAATTTCAAGATAAAATGAGACCACACATGTAAAGCATTCAATTAATATTAACTAAATCAAATAGAGATAGACTGAAGCTCTAAAAATGAAATGATGTTTTAAAAGTTTGAGGTTAATAAGCATTTATAGATGAAGCATGTTTTCTTGTAATACTTTATTCCTATCCTTCATGAGCTAAAGATTTAAGTTTTTTGGGGTTTTTTTGAGACGAGGTCTCACTATGTTGCCCAGATTAGCTTCTAACTCCTGGGCTCTGGCGATCCTCCTGCCTCAGCCTCCCAAGTAGCTGGGACTATCGGCACATGCCATGTGCCTGGCATAGGACCTAAGCTCTTACTGTGGCCTACAAGGAGAGTCTGGCCCTGCATACTTCTCCACACTCCCCTCTTTCTTTCTACTTATTCTTCAAGTCCTTCCATAATTATTCCCTCTCCTGCCCTCCAAACTTAACTCCTCCTTCAGATTAGGGGAGGCTTCCAAACTTCCAGATTCTTCTGCTATGGGCTCTCATAACATCAAATACCTTAGCTTTATTGTACTAACAAGAGCTGCATTTGGACATTCACAAGCCATTAGTTGGCCGACATTCTCTGACTCTGTATTTTAAATCTGGATATTTTGTTCATCATGAATTTTCACACTAATTTTGATGATTTTTTTAATACCACATTAAAATATTATTAATCTTGATTCTCGAGAGATTTGTTGCTGCAAACCAGTGAGTGACTTGCCTCACCCTAGTTCCTACCCACAGTTCCGGCCTGCAAACTTCAGGATGCCAGGGATGCATATCCCCAGGCCCAGAACAGCAGCCTGTCTAGGGGAGAAACTCAAATCTGTGTAGAGTAAATTAATGGGTATTTATGGTTTCTGCATTCTAAGCTTTTTAAGGAAAATGTTGGTTTGTAACACAGATAAAACTGTCAAAATACAATTTTTAAAAAGTGGTTGTAGGTCGGGCGCGGTGGCTCACGCCTGTAATCCTAGCACTCTGGGAGGCCGAGGTGGGCGGATCGTTTGAGCTCAGAAGTTCGAGACCAGCCTGAGCAAGAGCGAGACCCCATCTCTACTAAAAATAGAAAGAAATTATATGGACAGCTAAAAATATATATAGAAAAAATTAGCCGGGCATGGTGGCGCATGCCTGTAGTCCCAGCTACTCGGGAGGCTGAGACAGGAGGATCCCTTGAGCTCAGGAGTTTGAGGTTGCTGTGAGCTAGGCTGACGCCACGGCACTCACTCTAGCCCGGGCAACAGAGTGAGACTCTGTCTCAAAAAAAAAAAAAAAAAAGTGGTTGTAATATTATTGGTAGAAGAATCACTATGACTGAGATTCCAGCAATCCAAAAGCTTCTGTTTCCATGCCCTACCCTCTTTGTGGTCAATTTTAAAAGGCAGCCATCTTTGTTTCACAGTTTAATTGGCCCCCCCAGTTCCTATGGGAGAAACTAAACTTCCCTTGAACTGAGTTCATATGACAACAGATGAGTTCATTCACTTTGGTTTACATCTTCAGGGCTATGGAAAGAAAAGTTAAATGATAATGGGAGCAAAAATAATTTATTGTAAGAGGTGGAGTGTGAAATGTAAAATTAGATTTTCTAACATGCTGCCTCCAATTCCCAGACAGAAACACACCCCACCGCAAATCAAGTGACCGGATAGAGTCAGTGATAGGGGAGGAGATCATAAATTAATCTAGTTTATTGTATGTGCTGTGTGAATGGCTTAGGGAGTGATAAAAGGGTATTTTCTGATGAATTAGGTTAAAGAAAGGATCTGCAGCTTCAGCTAAGAGAGAGAATGTGTGTGTGTTTCCATCCAGTGTGGAAAGAGATTTCCAATGGCACTGCCATTTAAAGGGTTGGAAAGAATGATTGCTCAAGAAACCTTGGCACATTGAAGTTATATTTCTTATTGAATCCCAAATATTAACATTTTTATCAACAAAAGAAAAAAAGAATGGTTTAAACCTGATCTGAGAACTTGCCTCCACCGTTTCTGAAGACTCCACAGCAAGGCACCACACAGACCAGAAGGGAAGCTGGTTTTCACCACCATTTCTGCCTTGAGAAACTGGACCTGCAAGTAATACGTTCTAAGGGAAAGAACCAAGGAAGCTTTAAGTTCCATTGCAAACGAATGGGGCCCCGCTATGCCTAATGAGGGACCTCGGGGAATAATAAATAGTTTAAATATTTTCCTCACTGAAAATTATCTTTTATTTTCCAATCTCACAATTGAAAGTTTAGTCAAAAACAGACAAAATAATAATAATAATAATAGAAGTGTAGAGAACTGCTCCCAGAGATGGATGGATGGATAGATACGAATCGCAGAAAAGCTTCAAGTCGACATTTAAGAGGCTTTTAAATATTGATTTTGGGGGTGTTTTTAATGGTATGTGTGTACTTATCCGAACTATTTAGCGTTGATTGAGCGCTTCTTTCAAAGTGAGTTGTGTTACCTTGAGAGATACGAGCAGTCTTATTAAAGGCTGAAAAATAAAAACAAAAACCCACAGTAACAGTTCACCTGCGACTGGGGGCAGGGTGGGGAGGGAAGTGGAGACGGATGGTAAAAACTGCCTGCTCCCCTTGAGTTTTCATCTCCTCAGTATAGACAGGCTCACCGCCGCTTATCTGAGCCGCATACCTTCCCCGGCCGCAGGTGACCGCGCCGGGCGCGGCTCCGGGCAATGCCAGCCACGCCCTCGTCCCCGCCCTCCGCACACCCGGCCGCGCCTTCGCTCGGGAATTCGAACCTAATCCCGGCTGGGTTCAAACGCGGGTGTAGCCTGATCGGACCGTGTCCCTCCAGCGGAGGGTGGGCCCGGGGCGCGGCGCGGGGCGGAGCGGAGCCACTGGCATAGGGGCGCGGGCCGCGGCCGCTGCTCTGTGCGCCGGGGAAGAAATGAAGTAGCAGGTACTCGGGCGCACCGCGGTGGCACTGGTAAGTCTTGTCTCAGGAAACTTTTTTCCCGATATGTAGGGGAGGGCGGCGGGAGTATTGAGTTCACTACTTAGAACGTATCGGTCAAGGTCAAAAGGGTCAGAAAACCACAGACGGGCAGAGGCCCAGCGTCCCCGACCCCGGCGGGAGCGGCCTTGGCCAGCCGACTCCAGCCTCAGACCGCGGGGACCTCTGGCTGCCGCGGGCCACTGGTTTCAAACTCTTCCAACAGGTAGAGGAGGAAAGTATATACGCTTTCAAGAAAGCGGATGTCTGGTCAAGATTTCCTTGAAGTTGTATTTTTTTTTTTTTATTTGTTGTTCTGGAGACGTGTATTAAACTCCTGGCCTCAGCAATCCTCCCGCCTCGGCCTCCCATAGCGCAGGGCCAGAGTTGCATTTTTTTTTACTTTGTTTCAGAACTTCATGTAAATATATTTCATTATAATATGTGGCTAGGTCTATTTTACATCAATTTGTTTGAATTATTATCAAGACGGTAGACAGTATCTTCCTTTTCTTTTTCTCTCTACTGATCTCCAGAAAGGACACTACCATCCACCCAAATTAGTCCAGCAAAAATCCTAGGATGACTGAGGCCTGATTGCGGTTTCTCTCCCTCACTCCTTTTATCCGGTCCACCAGCAAGTTGGAAGTTGGGAAGGTTCCTTCTGCAGTTTCCCACCCTGCCGGCTAGGCATCTCTACCGCCACCACCTGCTCCTAACCACCATTCCTGGATTTCCAAGTAGCCTAAAAGATTTCCCTGTTTTCACTCTGGGCTTCCTAAATCCCTTCTCCATGCAGCTGCCCTGGTCACCTTTTAACCTAAGCGAGAACGCGCCTGTAATGGTTTCCGTAGGTCTTAGAATGAAATGCTCAGGGCCCCGGCGCCCGCGGAGTCTGCACTCCGCCCCCCACCTCGTGGCGGACCCCGCACTCCTGGGAGCCCGTGGCCGCAGCAAACACGGCTTCTTCCCATGCAGCACACCCCTCCTGACCTCCCCTGCAGCCTGCAGCCAAGGCTCTTCCCCCTCTTTCTGTGGCCCGCGCTTTCTTCCTTTTCGGACCTCCCCGTCCTTGGAGGTCTTTGGGGACATCCATGACAAAGATGGCGTCCCCCGGTATTTCCCTCTCCTGCTCCGGTTGGGTTTCTCTGCAGAGCGTTTTTCTTAATCTGAAACCATTTTGTTTACCGTACAAACCTCCTCCGTGATAACCAGGGACTTTTGTATCTTTTTCACTGTTCTGTGTTCAGTACCAAGGACAATGTTCGCTACTAAATACTTGTCAGTTGATTGAATTAGCAAGTGATACGCTCCAGGAAGTACTTCTCTCCCAGTTTCAGAAACATGAAATTAGGTTAGTCCCATGCCATTAGGTATTCATTTAATATTCCGATTCTGTCCTCAGCCCATGCTTGCCCCGTAAGTTTTCCATGTACAGTCATGTGTTGCATAACAGTGTTTTCGATCAAGAAGGGACCACACGTGAGACGGTGGTCCCCTAAGATTATAATGGAGCTGACACCTAGTTACATCTTGATGATCATCCTGCCCCTGTGCAGGCCTAGGCTAATGCGGGTGTTGAGTCTTCCGTTTTAAACAAAAAAGTTTAAAAAGTATAAAAATGAACAATTTTAAGCATAGAAGTTTATAGAATAGGATATAAAGAAAGAATATTTTTGTATAGCTATACAATGTATTTGTGTTTTGAGCTAAATGTTATTAAAAAAGCACTAAAAAAATTTTAAAAGTTTACAAAGTAAAAATGTTACAATAACCTAAGGTTAATTTATTATAGAAGAAAGAAATTTTTTAAAATAAATTTAGTGTACAGTGTTTATAAAATCTATAGTAGTAAACAATAATGCCCTAGGCCTTCACATTCATTGACCCCTCACTGACTCACCCAGAGCAACTTTCAGTCTTCCAAGCTCCATTCAGGCTAAGTGCCCTTCCTACACTGGCATGCCATTTTTTATATCATATTTTTACTGTAAATTTTCTATGTTTAGATATATTTGGATACATAACTACTTAACCATTGTGTTACATTTTTCTACAGTATTCAGTACAGTAACATGTTGTACAGGTTTGTAGCCTAGGAGCAATAGGCTATACCATATAGCCTGGATATACCACCCAATAATCCATATCTCAGAACATATCCCCATCCTTAAGGGACACGTGACTGTAGTTATTTCCACTAACAGACAATGCTTGTCATATAAGCATATAAGTGGTTATATAAGCATATGTATTTATATGACTGGTTATATGACACATCTACTTGTATGATGTTGATATATTGTTATCAAAATTGATGTAAATTATCATTATCAATTTTGTATATCATCCTCACAAGCTTGCATATTGTTTCGAGAAATAGAATAATATTCACAGACCTGACCAATAAGAATGTAGCTTAGAAAGGTAAGGGTATACTTGGAACTTGGTAAATTCATAAATAAATTTATAAAGAAAATACCTCTCTCCCCTCAATCCTGATCTCTTAGGACATGTCTTTCTAGATAACACCTTGCATCATTCATGGCCATTTTTATTTTTTTTTAACAGCCCAAAAGAACATAGAATAGCCACCTTTTTGAAACTTTTACACTGTGTGTCTAAAGTCTCAAGATAAATTCTTAGTAAGTTAATTTAATAGGTTGGGTGATTAAATCAGATATCACCAGTATGATGACTAAAGCATGTTCATTATTATTTCATTTCATTAGACAAAGGTACCAAGTACTGGGACGTGTGGTGAACAAAACAGAAGAAACCTTGACCCTCATAGAACTTAACAATTCAGCAGGTAAGACAGACTTTGAATAAGCAATACCAGGAGCTCTGATCTGAATAAAATGGGGAGCTAAAGGAACACTCAGCTTTTAGACTTAAGGGAGCCTGAGAATTTCAGGAAGGCTGCCTGAGGAAATGATGATTGAGCAGGGATATGAAGTATACATGGACAAGCCTCTGTGCACATGTCATCTACACGCGTATGGGAGGTAAGGGTGGGTAGTATTTTAGTGAGAGGGAAGAGCATGTGCAATTGATTGATCTGATGCTTTACTGGAGAGAACATTTATTGTGGCTGAATAATGGAAATACAAAAGAGCTGGAAATAGCAAAAGATGAGCTTGGGAGAAATGCAAGAATCAATTAAATTGCAATTATAGGTTAAGTATTCCTTACCTGCAATGCTTGGGACCAGAGTCTAGGTGTTTTGGATTTCAGATTTTTTTTTTTTGATTTTGTAATATTTGCAAAATACTTACCTGCTGAGTATCCCAAATCTGAAAATTCAAAACCCAAAATGTTCCAATGAGCATTTTCTTTCAGTGTTATGTTGGCACCGAAAAAGTTTAGTATTTTGGAGCATTTCTGTTTTCAGATTTTTTGGATCTGTGATGCTCAACCTATATTTTAAATGGACTAATTGAGGTAGATGGGCTTTTGTGTTCAATTCTAGTGATTAGGCTCCAAAAGTGCTAAGATTTTGCTTAGTAAATATACCAGATACAGTCTTCCCATTTTTTTTCACCTTTTAAAAGGACACAGTAAATAATAACATTGGTAACAGTTAACACATTTATATTATGTATGAGAGATACATTTTAGGAAGAAATTTCAAACTTCCCTTACAGGTTAGACACATTTTATTGTTATTGTATATATTTATTTTTTGTCAAAAGTAAATGGCATGATTATTCTGTTGAGCTGTTATTTTTTAGTATGGCTATTTAAAAGTATTTTCAAGCTGTTAATTTTCATCCCACTACTTGCACATTTGCCTCTTTTTATAAAGCATATAATTTTTGTTCCTACAGCAATATGTCAGGACAATAAATAAGGAGATCTTTTATAAGATACACAATTGTAACATTAACCAGAAGGCTCTTAGAAAAGCAGCAATAACATATTTGTGCTATAACTTTTTTAATGTTGCTTTTTGATTTTTAAGGAAATGATGGAAAATGATTCCAGGGCCAAACCACCCGTGCCTTTATTTTTGCTTGTACTCATAAGAGTTGGGAATGTATCTTATTCTCTGGATCCCCATCTTCTAGAACAATGGGTGGGCACACTATAGCCCGTGGGCCAAATCCAGCCTCCACCTGTTTTATTGAACACAGCCAACCTTGGTCCTTTATGTGTTGACTGACTGCTTTGGGGCTGCAACAGCAGAGCTGAATAGTTTCAGCAGAGATCATAGGGCCCACAAAGCTTAAATCCGGCTTTTTACAGAAAAAGTGTGCCAACCCTGGTCTAGAAAAGTATGTGGCATGTAGCAGGATCCAACATAGACTTGTAGAATGAATAGAAAGGTAATAAAATAACACTAGCTCACATAAGTGTTCGGCATTTGCTATGTGCTATGATCTGTGCAAAGCACATTGTGTGCATTGTTTTAATTTCATAGCAATATTGCATAAAACAGGCATATTTTGCTCCCTTACCCCCTTTAGGTTTTTAATCAACATCCACTAGCCACCTCAGTGAAGGTTTGCCTGAGTGCCCTATGTAAAATTGCAAACTCCTACTTTCTACCAGCCCCTTCACTTACTCTGTAGCACTTAATCACCTTATAACATGTGACTTCCATTGCTTATTTATTTTATATGCTGATGAGTATGTCTGCTCCATGGAGGCATAGGTGGATGTTTGTATGTCTGTTACCGGACGTTTCACAAGTAATGTGCAGCCTAGAGTAGGGCTAGCACGTAGTACGTGCCCAATAAATGTTCGGTGATCAGTTAGAGAGGTCAGATATCTTGCAGGGATTCCCAGATAAGATCTGGTTATGATTCATATCTTAAGCCACAACTCGTTCTCTTTACCTCTTGGGGAGTTTATCAGAAAAGATGTAAATGTAGCCATTCCTTTTTTATTGGAAAATTATGTTCAAAGCCATTTTTTGAGGTCATTTTCTGACAAGGCCTCTGATATTGGACGGTATTTTAACTAAACGTTATTTTCACAGAGCAGGTGTTCGGTGAAGACGACTTACTAGATCACTACTACCTGGAAGTGATTGCTATATCCTGGTGCAAACTTTCAAGGAGAAAGCAGGCAGGACAACATGAGCCAGCCGCCGAAGAAAAGGGCAAGGAAAAGTGGCCGTAAAGGCTTGGGTAAAAAAGGCCTCAGAAGGGCTAAACCAAGGCAAGCCAAGCCCAGCCAAGCCCAGAAGGCAGAAGTGGAACCTCTCGGCCCAGCACGGGCCTTGCAGGATGACAACGTGTGTTCCGTGATCAGCCCTCCAGATGTCGAAGAGGATGCCCTCCCCGACTACTACATAGAATGCATAATAAGAGGTGAGTTTGCTGAACCCCTCCTGGAAGAGGACTCACTTTTTAAGTCCCTAGAATACCTAAAGGAAGGACCAGACGAAGAGCCGCCTCAACAGCTTCTTGAAGAAAGCTCCTTCCTGCAGTGTTCCGTAGAGTGCACGAAACAGGGGGCTGCCCCAGAGCTTCCCCAAGAGATGGACGAAGAGAGTCCGCTGGAGTATTCCGAGTACATGACAGGCAAGAAGCTTCCGCGGGACGGACTACCCGGCGTTGACTTAACAGATCCTAAACAGCTCACAGAATTTGTTAGAAAGAAGCCCAAAAAGAATAGAGATTATCTACAGACCATCCCTTGTCCTCAGAAGGGATGCCCGCGGAAGCTGAGGAACACAAATGCCCTGAAAAAGCACCTCCTCGTCCACGCGCCCCGAGAGCACGTGTGCGCGGAGTGCGGGAAGGCGTTCGCCGAGAGCTCCAAACTAAAGCGACACTTCCTGGTTCATACCGGAGAGAAGCCGTATCAGTGCACTTTTGAAGGGTGCGGAAAGCGCTTTTCCCTGGACTTCAATTTGCGTACACACGTGCGCATCCACACTGGGGAGATGCGTTTTGTGTGTCCCTATGAAGGCTGCATCAGGAGGTTTATTCAGTCCAATAACCTGAAAGCGCACATCTTAACTCATGCAAAGGCACAAAAGTGCCTGTGAAGAAGATGGAAAAGTCTTCCAATAGGATGAGCCTGTTAACAGAAGAGTGATCAGCAACAAATATACCTCATTGATTATTGTTTTTAAATCATTATCACACCCCTAAAAGGCATATTTTTTAGTGTTAGTAAGGTGCTCCTATACTTTGGGATACCATTTTTAAAACATCTTGTATTCTATAGTGTGCTTCCAACAGGAAGGTCAGTGATAAGTTTATTTCAAAAGCGTAATCTTTAATATGTGTTGGATTATTGGATATGAGACTTATTTTCACATGCTATAAATATGAAAATAACTTTGATTTTTAGTTCTGTAGTTTCCAATTGCTTAGCTTTTGCCTTTTAAATATATACTTCATGGCACATGTGATAATCCTAGAAATTTCCAATCCTAAAGAATGAAAATTTTATAGTAATCAATAAATAAATGAGTAGTTTTAAACATTTTTAAAGTTAAATGTACTTTTTTATGATTTTTATTTTCTTATTGTATCAAACTATTGAAATCATAGATGTGTGTAATTGTTTGATAATGTTAATCCATTTGAATCCATTTTAGATATTTCTAAATAAAAGTACACAAAACCCCAGTAATATGCTTAATCTGGATTAAAAGAATCAAAGAAATGTGCATTAAAAAGATAACATTTATTTGTTCTTAAAAATTAGCAGAATGTGGCAAAAACTGCTGTTCAGTATTGTGAGTTATAGGGTGGAAGTTACCCATTATACATGGTTGGTTAAGGTACAAATTGTCGCTGCCATTTTGGAAGATATTTGCAAGTGTGCTGCATTATAGTGTTCTAGGGCTGCCATAGTAGTGCCCCAAACAGGGTGACTTAAACAATAGAGATTTATTGTCTCACAGTTCTGGAGGTGAGAAGTCCAAAATCAAGGTGTGGGCAGGCTTGGTTCCTTCTGAAGCTGTGAGAGGAGGATCTGATTCAGGCCTCTCTCCTCAGCCTGCAGGTGGCTGTCTTCATGTTCACCTGGCGCCTGCCTTGTATCCTCACGTCTCTTCCCTCTGTACATATCTGGGTCCAGAAATCCTCTTACAAGGACATCAGTCCTACTGGATAGGAACTCATCTTAATGACCGCATTGTAACTTGATTACCTCTATAAAGACCTCGGCTCCAAATAAGGTCACATTCTGAGGTACTGGGAGCTTAGTTTTGTTTTGTTTTTTTTTAAACCTTAAGCAGTTTTTTAATTCCCTCTCCTTTGGTCCAATAGGAGGTGCCCTTTACTCTCAGCTAACATTTAGTAGGGAAAGGACTCTCAAATGAGAAAAAGGTGGGAGCTTAGATTTTAATGAATGAATTTGGTGGGGGAAGCGGACACAGTCTAATCCATAATATATGCATTATTTTGAACCTAATTTCATTTCTAGAATTCTATTCTGCATAAATATTTGCACTAATGTAAGAAGGCATTTGTTAAAGGATATTAACTGAATCATATTTTTAATAGTGACAAATTTATAATTTCAATGTCCAGCAAGAGGAAACAGGTTGCATAAGTCATGCTATCTCTATTCAATAAAAAAATATACAAGTATCCGTAAAGAAGAGGGCCCCAGCCAGAAGGAAGCCATAGAATAAGTTTATTGTTTTTAATAGGTGGAATAGAATCTAGTATATTTACTTGCTGTGGAAGAAAATTTAGGGAAAGTGGTTAAATATGGATGGGGGGAGGATATTGGTTGCCCAAAGGTGGCTAGTAAAGTTAAAATCTAACTCTGATGTAGGAGTTAACTTATTTTTATGATTATAAAGTGAATCCTTGATTGGAATCACATTATAATGGGCAGACATATGTAGCCATCCAACTTGGGATGCATTTTTCTCTCACAGTAAGTAAGGTAAATGATCAGGTATAATTTAAAAAACCACATATCTTTGATTTTAAGATTTAAGACATCATTGAAAGTAATACTAATAAGTACCATAAATTTAACAGTTTTTCAGGAAAACAAAAACGCTAAATAAAAGAATCAACTTTAAGATTAATCTTGATTTTAGAAATGCCAAAATCTAAAACAAATGTGCCTTAAAACAAGTAAAAAAAAATCAAGGACTTGCATTTTGACTTTAATATAAAGTAATTGTAAAAAAAAAAATCAAGGATTTGCATTTTGACTTTAGTATAAAGTAATTGTTACTATGGACTATTATGGAAGTTTAATTTTTTATTTATAACATTTGGTATGGCATTTCTACCGTCATTTCTATAGGAATGTGGATCCTGAGTCTCTGAGTTAACAGGAAGATTTGGTACATAATCCATTCCTAAATTTGGAATTCCCTCTAAATCAAACACCTGAGTACAGAATTTAGGATGAGAATTGGAGACTTGATCACGATGATGGAGCATATGCTTGCCTGGTTTTTGCTTTGGTGGCAGTGTGTGTGATTTGGTCCTCTATGGATTTCTACTTCAGGAATGAATTAGCACAGAGCACTCCTGAAGACCAGCAGAAAGCAGGATTAAATAGGGAGCCCTTGGACTAGAGGGATTCTGGGCTGGGTCTAGGCTGTAAGCTCTTGAGAACTGAGACTCCAGACTGAGCACCCAGAGGCATGAGAATTGGCTCCCCCTGCATGGAGGCGGGTCTACTTTCATAGATGCCTTTTTCTGGAGCTGAAGGGTTCAAAACCCCAATTAAAGCTTGAATGTATAAGGAGCAGCAGTCTGAGAAAACGCTTGTGTATCTGCATTCCAAGGCTTAGTTGAGTCCTGATTTGGGACTAGGATGTTACTTGGATAGCTGCCTGACTGTTTTTGTTTTTGTCTTTCTGAAGAGGATCCTAAAACTGCTGGGAATGTAAGAGGAAGAAAGCATATGGACACAATGAAAAAGGAAAAAAAGCAAGGAAAAGGAGGTTAGCTAATGAGGATATATTCCTGGAAATTTTTGTTGTTTCAGGAAGAAATGTACATAGATTTTCCACATCTATATTTTATTTTATTTATTTATTTTTTATTTATTTATTTTTTTTGAGACAGAGTCTCACTTTGTTGCCCAGGCTAGAGTGAGTGCCGTGGCGTCAGCTTAGCTCACAGCAACCTCAGACTCCTGGGCTTAAGCAATCCTACTGCCTCAGCCTCCCGAGTAGCTGGGACTACAGGCATGCGCCACTATGCCCGGCTAATTTTTTCTATATATGTTTTTAGTTGTCCATATAATTTCTTTCTATTTTTAGTAGAGACGGGGTCTCGCTCTTGCTCAGGCTGGTCTCGAACTCCTGACCTTGAGCGATCCACCCGCCTCGGCCTCCCAGAGTGCTAGGATTACAGGCGTGAGCCACCGCGCCCGGCCCACATCTATATTTTAAATAAAACAATGAACACAAGATGTGTGAATGCATATCCAGAAAAAAATGAAATCAATTCATCTAGATTTTTACATCTTTCCAGATACTGGCATTTTACACACCCTAAATCCTGATGAACAAATGTTTTTCTGTTTTCACACTGGGATTTGGCTTCATGGCCCAAATCCTTTTTTTTCTTTTTTTTTTTTAGCTGCCAAACCCTAATAGTTGGAAGGTGGCTACAGAAAAGATTTCTACCCCCAAAAAACAGAAAAATCTTATATGCTGGTTTTTTTCTTTTTAACATTTTTTGTATATACTTAGGGTATATAACATGTCGTTTTGATGTACATAGAGTGAAATGATTACCATCATTAAGCAAATTAACCTGTCATCACTTTCCGTAGTTACTATGTGTGTATGTGACCAGAACATCTAAAATCTACTCTCAGCAAATTTCCAGTGTACAATACTATATCACTATTATCCTCATGCTGTACGTTAGATCTCTAGACTTTACAGAGCTGCAAGTTTGTACCCTTCACCTACTTTCTATTTCTCCCTCCACCTCCCTATTTCTGGTCACTACTGTTCCACTCTCTGCTACTCTCTGTTTCTATGTAGTTGACGCCTTTTTTTTTTTTTAGTTTCTGCCTATAAGAGATCATGCAGTAATTCTTTGTCTGGCTTATTTGTCTTAACACAATGTCCTCCAGGTTCATCTATGTTGTAGCAAATAGCAGTATCTCATTTTTTTAAGGCTGAATAATATTTCGGGGGGTGTGTGTATATATACATCACAATTTATCTGCTCATCTATTAATGGATACTTGGGTTGTTTCCATATCTTGGCTAGTGTGAATAATGCTGCAATGAATATGGGAGCATAGATATCTGCATGAAGTGGTGATTTTATTTCTTTTGCATATATACCCAGAAGTCGGGTTGCTGGGTCATATTAGTTCTATTCGTTTCTTGAGGAATCTCCATACTGTTTTCCTTAATGGAAGTCTACATTTCCACCCATACTGTAGAAGGAGTTCTCTTTTCTCCTAGCACGCTAGCACATCAAAAGATAACATCTCTTGTGTTTTTCGTAGTGGGTGTGAGGTGATATTTCATGTGGTTTTGATTTGCTTTGGCCTGATGATTAGTGATGTTGAGCACCTTTTCATATACCTGTTGGCCATCTGTGTGTGAGAAATGTCTATTCAGCTCCTTTGCCCATTTTTTAGTAAGGATGCTGGTTTTCTATTGAGTGTGTGAGTTCCTTATACATTTTAAATAATAACACCTTATCATATACACGGTTTGTAAATATTTTCTCCCAATCCAGAGGCAGCCTTTTCATTTTGTTGAAGCTATTTAGTTTGATGTAGTCCCACTTTTTAATTTTTGCTTTTGCTGCCTGAGCTTTTTGTGTGCTATCCAAAAAAAATCATTGCCAAGGCCAATATTAAGGACCTTTTCCCCTGTGTTTTTCTTCTAAAAGTGTTACTCTTCGGGTTTTAGGTTTAGTCTTTAATCCATTTTGACTTGATTTTTGTGTGTGGTATAATATACAAGGGTCCAGTTTCACTCTTTTGCATGTGGATATCCAGTTTCCCCAACATCATTTATTGAAAAGACTTTCTTTTCCCCGTTGTGTCTTCTTGTTATCTTTGTCAGAAGTTAGTCAGAAGTTTACTTCTGGACTCTTTATTCTGTTCCATGGGTCTATGTGTTTGTTTTTACGCCAGTACAGTCCTGCTTTGATAGCTTTGTAATATAATATAATTTGAAATCAAGGAGTATGATGTCTCCAATTTTGTTTTTTCTTTCTCAAGATTGTTTTGGTTCTTCTGGTCTTTAGTGGTTCCATACAAATGTATAGAATTGGTTTTTTCTATTTCTGTGAAAACTGCTGTTGGAATTTTGACTGTGATTGCATTGAATCTGTAGATTGCTTTGGATAGTATGGACATCCTGATATTAATTCTTCCAGTCCATGAACACAGGATATATTTCCATTTATTTGTGTCATCTTCAATTTCTTTCAACAATGTTTATAGTTTTTAATGTATAAATCTTTCACGTCCTTCATTAAATTTATTCCTAAGTAGTTTATTCTTTTGGATTCTATTATAAATGGGATTGTTTTCTTGGTATTTTTTTCAGATAGTTATTGGTGTAAAGAAGTGTAAATGATTAAAAACTGAAAATTATAAGGTAGAGGCCATCACTTTCTTGGTATCACTAATACATAGGCCCTACTTAGTAGACAGTTAGTTAGCAAATTATGGAATAAATAAATATGTTAAAAATCTAACTTAATGTGTTTTTTTAAAAACTACCTGTAATACAGTCTATCAAAATTGAATTATATGTAATTCCAAAATGGCTAACAAAAAAGGCATTACTAGTTTTTATATAAAATCTGATTACTCTGAAATAAAGGTGAACGACTTTAGTGGAGTAATACATGCTCGTTAAAAGAAAAAAAAGAAGTACATGTTTGCATATGTGTGCATATACACACACACACACCCATGCACACATCTACTCTTACTCCCTAAAAGTGATCATCAGTCTCAAAGATTTTAATTGTTACATTTTGTTTGATCATCTTTATTAATGGTGAAACTGATCTTAAATGTTATTTTTTTTTTTTTTTTCTGCCTTCCTTCTCTATAAGGGACAGGACAGAGGGTTTTTTCACCTCCCAACATCTTGAATAATGAAGCACTAACCTGTGTTGAGAATTAAAATTATCTACCAAGCAAGACTGTATTAGATAGTTAAGAATGTGTCATACCACTTACATTCCTACTTTAAATCAGTCTCTTTTATCTTATTTTCTGTGATACATGTACAGGTTTCCCGGTGACATCTGACTTATGTATTTCACCATAGTGACAATATGCATTGGTGGACATAGTATTTTCAGAATTCTATCCAAAAGCAGATTTGGCAGATTCTTATATTTCTTTCCTGCTGGGCATATGCATGTGCAGTAATCTGTGTGCTTGTGTTTTAATTACCTAATGCACTGGCTCTGACTGAATAAATTGCATGATTACATCCTACATTGGACACAGAACAATGCAAGTGATATTAAAAAGCCATTATATTTGCAACTCTGAGCATGAGACTATAATTAAAAGGCAATTGGATGAAATTTGCTTTAAGAGTACAAGAATTTAAGCAAGATTTGGTAAATGACCATTAACGGTTAACATGTGGTTTTTATTAAGGCCTTTTGCTGCTTCTCTTCATGACCCTGGAGTTGAATTTCATAGCTGTTGCTGGACCAGACATGTGAGAACACCTGTACAAAGCTCTGTTTTACCATGTGGCTAAAATTATACCTATAAAACAACCCAACATAACTTTTGTGACTTAGTAAATCAAAGGAATTACGTAGGCTACAATGATCCCCTGAGCATTAATAAACTATCCTTAATGCTCCTAAGATTTTAGTTATATGTCATAAAAAGCATAGTATGTGCTCCGTGCAACTCAGAATCTTGGTCATAAAATACATATATACAAATCAAAGAAGTAATAAGAGTTGAGAGAATTTTGATTATCATCACCCTTAAATATTAAAAGGTTGTTAAAGTTATACACAATGTGTAATAGCACCCCATCCTTATCTAAGGCTACTGATACCTTTGCAAACTGCCGAGGACTCAGCATGGTAGTGACATTTCTGTGTGGGGGAAGCTTTGTGTTTATTAAGTGCATATATGCTTTATAGATTTTAAACTTAAGGCAGATTAAAAACAACTACAAATTCTTTGATACTCCTCCTAGTAATAGTCGAATCTATTTACCTTCCCCTTGTGTTTGGACTGGTCTGTGACTGCTTTGATCAGTAGAGTACAGTATGATGCAAATGATGCTGTAATGGCTATGCCAATTCCAAGCCTGGCCTGAGAGAGGCCTGGCAGCTACTTTTTCCTGGCTTGCTCTTAGAAACCAGTTGCCATTTAAGAAGCATGATTACCCTAAGACCACCATGCTGGGCAAAATCCAAGCCGCACCTCAAGCAGAGACCCTGGAGGATAAGACAGCATGTGGAGAGGGAAGCTAAAGAGTAGTGAGGTGCCAGACTTGGGGATGAGGGAGCCAGCTGGAAAGGTCGTCCAGCCCTGGTCACCCCAGGTGACACCACAGGAACTGGAAACACCTGCCTGAATGGTCCCTTCCAAAGTTTCTCACCCACGAAATGGTGAACAATGTAAAATGGCTGATTTAAGCCACTTAAATTTTGGAGTTAGCTTGTTATGTAGCAAAAGATAACAAACTCCACTTCAGACTCGTTGAATTTTATAAACTCCGCTTTATGTTTGTGCATATGTGTGTGTACGTGTCTATGCACATATGTATAGCCACAGATTTTATCATATAATTAGTTTGTGTCTAAATTCAAAAGAAAGTCTTTAATTCTATTTCTAAGTTTATATACTAGATTTATTTACGGAGTCATAACAGTGGGTAGTGAGTTCCCTTTTCTTAGATCATCTAAGGAAACTGCAGCTGCCTTTAATAAAGCTAAAACCTAGCCTGTCTAGATTGGTGGATGGAGAATTTCTACTTGCATGAAATAGTTTCTCCTCACGGAACCAGTTCTGTTATTTGGGGGGGTCACTTCCCCCTTAGAGCTACAGTCCCCAACCCCCCAGGCTACCCTCTGTGGCCTGTTAGGAAAGGCCACGCATGCATCATCCCCACCTGAGCTCCGCTTTCCCCGCCCCAGGAGACCAGGAGACCCCTACCCTCCCATCACCTGTCCGTGGAAAAATTGCCTTCCATGAAACCTGCCCCTGGTGCCAAAAAGTTTGGAAACTGCTGCCTTAGAGGAATCCCATTAATTACCGCTGCCATCGCCACTGTCCTTAAAGGGCCACACTCCACTTTAACACTCTGACCCAAGCCCGAGCACATGGCTTGTCTGTATTGCTTAGTAGTAAACTGAGATGAGGTTGGAACACTTAAAGACTATTAAAGGCAAGAAAATAACAATAAACCTTGTTTTCTCAGGTCACAGGCTTAAGAGAAATCCACCTATTTCAGGATCCAGAGTTAACAGAAAAAGCTCCAGTGATTCATTTTGACTTGAAACCTGGTTTTGGTTTCTGACTGAGGACCCACTTACTCCCCTAGCTTGTCTCTGTTCCACACATTATGTGACTTCATGTTTCACCTATACTCTTAACAATAACTCAACATCCCCAAAATGTGTATAAGAAATGTACGCATACATTCTTTATGAACTTTTTCTTCTAGAACTCCACTGAAAGGGTTAAAGTATTGGATAGGATATTTAACTAGACGACCCCTAAGTTACCCACGATGAGAGTGGAGAATGGGCAAGAGAGACTTCATAGAAACTGGCAAGGGGCAGACTTTGAAGGTTTTGTGAACCATCTTAAAAAAATGCAGTCCCAACTACTCTGGGGTCTGAGGCAGGAGGATCATTTGAGCCCAGGGGTTTGAGGTTGCAGTGAGCTACGATGACACCACTGCACTTTGTCTGCCATCATAGCTCACTGCAACCTAGCCCAGGCAACAGAGCGAGACCCCGTCTCAAAAAAAAAAAAGGTGGAGTTTGGGGGGATTGAGTCAGAATTTTGCCTTCTAGTTAATAAAGGAAGCACAGAGGGGATTAAGCATTTGAATTTTATAGTGTCTGCTTTATATTCATGTATGAGTGTATGTGTGTGTACTCATATGACAAGTGACATGATCAAATTCACTTTTTAGAAAAATCATTTGGGATGCAGAGTTGAAGATATGTTGGGGAAGAGGAAAACAGGCAGCCGTTGCAGTAATCCAGAGGGGAGATGACATGTCTTACTGGACTTCATTTTTCCAGCACAGGCACAGAAACAGTAAGTGATTAATAGATGTTTGAATAAATGCTTGACTAAACATAACTAAAAGGATTTCCTGGCAGTAGTAAAAATAAAAAAGTGACAGAAGCACTAAACTTTAGGTCACACAATCAAAAGACAAGTAAGCCAATTTGAAAATCGGTGTAGGTCTTGAATAGACATTTCTCCTAAGAGGATATATAAATGGCCTAAAAGCACATAAGAGATGCTCAACACTATTAGTCATTAGGAAATACAAATCAAAACCACAATCAGGCCGGGCGCGGTGGCTCACGCCTGTAATCCTAGCACTCTGGGAGGCCGAGGCGGGTGGATCGCTCGAGGTCAGGAGTTCGAGACTAGCCTGAGCAAGAGTGAGACCCCGTCTCTACTAAAAATAGAAAGAAATTATATGGACAACTAAAATATATATATACAAAAAATTAGCCGGGCATGGTGGTGCATGCCTGTAGTCCCAGCTACTCGGGAGGCTGAGGCAGTAGGATCGCTTAAGCCCAGGAGTTTGAGGTTGCTGTGAGCTAGGCTGACGCCACGGCACTCACTCTAGCCCGGGCAACAGAGTGAGACTCTGTCTCAAAAAAAAAAAAAAAAAAAAAACCACAATCAGATGCCACTTCACACTCACAAGGATGGCTATAATCAAAACAAGAAGTGTTGGCCAGAACGTGGAGAAATTCTAACCCTCATTCACTGCCAGCAAGAATGTAAAATGGTGCAGCCATTTTGGAGAACAATTTAGCAATTCCTTAAAATGTGAAACATAGTTATCAGATGACCCAGCAATCTCATTCCTAGGTATATGCCCAAGAGAAATTAAAAAAATCTGTCCACACAGAAACTTGTATGTGAATGCTCATAACAGCATGATTCCTAATAACCAAAAAATGGAAATAACCCAAATGCCCACACACTGATAAACAAAATGTAATCTATCCATACAATAAAATATTATTTCAGCCATAAAAAGGGAGTACTAATACATGTTATACGTAAACCTTGAAGACATGCTAAGTGAAAGAAGCCAGACACAAAAGTACCTGTATGGTAAGATTCCATTTATGTGAAATGTCCAGAATAGACAAATCCAAAGAAACTGAAAGTAGGTTAGCAGTTGTGGGGCAAGGGCGTGCAGAGAATAGGGAGTGACTGCTAATGGATTTTTTGTGGGGTAATAAAAATGTGCTGAAATTGGATAGAGTCAATGGTTGCAGAACTCTGAATGTACTAAAAACCACTGAATTGTTTAAAGGGTCAATTTTATGGTATGTGAATTGTATCTCAATAAAGCTGCTATTTAGAAAAAAATCATTTATGCAAACTTATACAGTCTTCTTAACAATTTTACAGTCACTTTCATCAAAAGTAATAACGCGAAAATTCAACACCCAGAAGGTTATTTAGTCTATGTTAAGAACACAGACTTCGAAATCAGGCAAACTGAGTGGAAATCCAGTTCCGTCACATAGATGGCTGATGCTTCAGGCCACCAGGTGCATCCTTTACAAGTGGGAACCGAGATACATGAAATATGCTGAGTAGTCCTGCAACCAGCACCATCTTGAATGACAAGATAGCAAGATGCAGATTTAAAGGGTGCCATTCTTAGAATATAATTCTAAGAACTTTTTTAGAAAAGTCTGTTTCAATTTAACAGTGTGATGGATGATAAATGGATCATTTTAAGATAATATTGTATAAGGTAAGAGAGAGACAAATTATGCATTATTTTATTGTTTTGGTTGCTGTTATTATTACTGTTACTAATGACTTTAGGATACTGTTGCTAAAACCATGGTTTTGGCTTTCAAGAGGATTGTAGATGGTTATTTTGGCTTTGGTTTAGATAATTAATACATGCACATTTGCAAAATGCTTTGAAAACAGGAAGTGCTTTGGAAGTCTAAAAGGACATGCTATAGACTGAGTTGTATCCGTGAGTTGTATTCCTGTGTTGAAGTCCTAACTCCTAGTACCTCAGAATGTGACTGTATTTGAAGATAGGGCCTTTAAAGAGGAGATTTCATTAGAATAAAGCAGTTGGGGACCCCAAGCCAATCTGACTGGTGCCCTTATAAGAAAAGGAAATTTGGGCACGCACAAGAGATACAAGGGTTGCACGCACAGAGGGAAGGCACAGCAAGCCAAAGGTACAGCTTCAGGAGAACCAAACCCGCCAGCACCTTCGTCTTAGACTTCTACCCTCCAGAACAGTGAGAAATTAATTTAGTTTCAGTTCTTTAAGCCCCAGTCTCTGGTATTTTCTTATGGCAGCCCGAGCAACCTGAGACAGGGCACTTTGTGGAATTCCAGTCAGGAAACAGTAGGAGCCAAAAACATGGAGGTGTGAAACCACCCTGAGCAGGCAGGGAGTGGAGTGCTGCGCAAGCCTGGGGGTGTGGGTAGGGTGCTGTACTAAAGGAACTTTTGCCCTGTGGTTAGGAGCTTTGATTTCTCCTATTTAGAAGCTAAAGTCACTGAAGGTAGAGCTCTAGGATTTGGGTTTTTTTTTTTTTTTTAATTGCTTATTGTTTTCATTGGAAGAACTGAGCTCATTTTTAAGAAATGTGGCAAAATATACATAAAAGACAAAACACCAGCTAGAAGGAACCGTTTGGTGAATGCATTCTTTTTTTAAAAAGCAATGCATTTAATCAGAGGAACAATAAGTCCAAATTTACATGTCGTATCGGTCACTATTGTGTCACCCACGGATGTGAGCGGGTGGGAGCAGGGACAGGAAAGACTGGAGAGCTGTCAGTTTGGAAGTAAGGAACATGAAAGCCTGGAAAAGGCACATTGTAGGAATAACAAGGAGAGAAAAGAGTAAGAAAACGCTTAGGTGAAGCGATCCAGCCTCGGCGATGTGCGGAGCGAGGCTGAGGGGCAAACATCCGGGAAGATCTCCTGGTTTTCGGTTTAGGGTGAAGGGCTTGAGATGCGATTGAAGGACATGGAAACCTGGAATGCAGGAAGACAGGCCAGAATGAGAGACTACATGATAATTCAGTTCAAGATAAGAATTATTTTGAAATGACGGTTGTGCATGTTGGGAAAAAAAAATTTTTAAAAACCGTGAAAAGTGAGCCTAATCAAATTTGACTGGGGAAGCTTAGAGTTGTATAGACCTCACATTCCAAAATGTTATTGATTTCTGACGATAATTTAACTCTGTGTTGCAAATTAAGCAAACACAAACAGAGAAGGAGACAGTATTTTACCAGGTTAAATGTAAAATGATTTCGTTACATTTTTAATTCTCCAAATTGACTGGTAAATCTATGACAAACTCAAAATCTGTAGACAGATCAAAGCTATTTTCTCTCTAGTAGTCAAATATTTATTTGCACAGACGATCGCTATGATTGAGAATGTTCAGCCAAATCATTGAAATAGTTGGGGATTTAGAGGCCTGCTATCTAGAAATTTCTCTAGCCATAGAAATAACCATAGTTGTAAAATAGCTGACAAGCCATTTATTAAAACAGCAGTCGACTAATGCTTCTCCTTGTTTCAAGGTTACATTATAAATCAACTTAGAGGGGCAAAAACCCTGTAGGAGACCTATAAGAGGATGAGCAGAACAATTTAAACTACAGAAGAAAGTCCTAAAGTGCTTATTTTACTTACAGAAAGAATGAGATTTAAAAGGTTATAATTAACAGAAATTAACACAGCTGGTATCCAGCAAGTTTCAATTGCAAAGATCATATAAATTGATTTATAGTGTTCCCATGTGACTAATGAAAGTAGATTAGTGACCATATTGTTCTAAATGATTGCATTAGAGAACATTATTACTTTAGAGAAGCCCACATTAATAATAAAATCATTATCACCAATATATGAACAAAATAATTCAAGGGATCAAATTTGAGATTTTAACACCCACATTTTATTATTAACTGTCCTTAGAAGTGATTAAAAAGAAAACTGAAAAAGTGTCAGTCCTGCTTTTCACTTTATTTTTCCCTTGGAAGAAAGGGGGGATTGAAAACCTGCCTGATGTCAGCACTTAGAAAGGTTAATTATTCATACAGAACAATGAAGAGGAAGCACTAGATTTAATTGGACACATGCTTCTCACATTTAAAGATAGGGGAGTAGATAATGATGTCCCTTTTGTGTCCTTCCAAAAGAAATATGGGGCACTGATAATGTCTCACATAAGTCTTAAAGGAAGAAAATGTAGAGCATGCACTTTTACATATCACTCACTCATTAACAAACAAGCTCAGAGGAAATGTGGTCTGAATGAAATGTTTCCTTCCACAGAGCTTAAATATGGTCGAATTTAAAACCGGTGGATAAGACATCCTTAACCTCTGGAGATGAAGAGGAAATGTTTACATATAAAGTTTTATCTGGATACAGGGACTTTCTGACCAAGGAAATAGTTGAAAGGAATAAACAACAACAACAACAAAATGGGTCATAGACTATTCCATCAATGACTTATGGTCTGAATTTGAACAGAAATGGTGACGGGTAATATTCTTTTGCTTAAAGCAAATAAACTACATTGTAAACTGCATGAAGAGAGAGAAACTATACATTTTTGTTTACCTCTGTATTCCCAATGCCTAGTATATGTCTAGCACACAGTCGGCAGACAGGAACTATAATAACTATATATTGAATGAAAGTACTTTGGGAAGGTTAATTCCAAGACATGCATAAGCAAGAAGTAACAGATATTCTTAAAATAGAATAAGAACTCATTAATTCATCAAATTCTTTTTTAATTCAAATTCTTTATTGCAATATTGGATACAGAAAAATATGTAAGTCATCAAATGCATTTGCATTCCACTTATCCTGCTCCAGACTTTACCCACCCTCCCCAAAACGGTAACCACTCTGCTGACCTCTAACAACATTTTCACTGTTGATGGCCTCTGGGAAGTTTCCAGTTTGGAGCTAATTAATATGAATAGTGCTGTGATGAATGTTTTCTTTATGTCATTTGGAGAACAAATGTGCTCATTTCTTCTCTATATAACTAGAAGTGGAATTGCTCATTCTTTGGATACGTATATGATCGACTTTAAAAGATATTTTCAAATAGTTCTCCAAAGTGAAAGCAAAAAGTCCTCTAAGGATTTTTCTTAAGTGATGGATAGCAGTTCTTTATCAAATTGTATGTGTGTATGTGTCTTAATAGGAAATATATTAGCATCTTCTTCTACTTGGTGGCTTTGATTTTCACTCTCTTAATGGTATTTTGATGAATAGAAATTCTTTGTATACTCAATGCTCGCTTATCAAATTTTGCTGGGTATTTAGTAGGTAGCACAAATTGTGTTGGGTGCTGAGAATAAAAGAAGAAACACGTAAGAAAAAATTTTTTCCTGCAAGTAGTTCATAGTTTGGGGGATAAACAAGAAAGTCAATCTAAACAAAAATAGAATTGGTTAATATACAAATTAGTGGTCCATAACAGGGCTTAGAAATTAAGTGACATGGTCCATCAATACACTTACAGTTTTTCAAAAGCTACAATACACAGAGCAGTTGTGCAAGGAAAATTGTAAAAATTAATCTAATGGTTGTGAATTCTGTCAACAAAGGAGAGCAAGCACAATTCTCATTTCCTGCAGCAGTAGACAAGGTTCTGTAGCATTCATGGAATGAGTGAAATTTCATCAGTTAAAATTATGGGGAACAAGCCAGGCACGGTGGTGCATGCCTATGGTCTTAGCTACTTGGGAAGCTAAAGCAGGAGGATTGCTTGAGCCCAGGAGTCTGAGGCTGCAGTGAGCTATGATGATGCCGCTGCACTCTAGCCTGGGTGACCCTGTCTCTAACAACAACGACAACAACAAAAATGGGGAACAGACTTGAAAATAATATTTTTTTTTGAGACAGAGTCTCGCTCTGTCACCTGGGCTACAGTGTGGTGGCGTCAGCCTAGCTCACAGCAACATCAAATTCCTGAGCTCAAGCTATTCTCCTGCCTCAGCCTCCCGAGTAGCTGGGATTACAGGCATATACACCTGTAGAAACGGGGTCTCACTCTTGCTCAGGCTGGTCTCAAACTCCTAAGCTTAAGAGATCCTCCTGCCTCGGCCTCCCAGAGTGCTAGGATTACAGGCCTGAGCCACCACGCCTGGTCAAAAAATAATAAATCGTAATAAAATGCCATTCACATCTTTGGCTTTCATGAGCATTCTGTAATATTTATGATTGATAGAAAACTTAAATGACATAAAATTGCAATACTATCATTGTATGGAACTCAAGGATCTTTGAATGCCAGTTGTTATGCAATGCTTTTTGAGTTAAGAGCAGAATATTATAAAAAACTGCAAATGTCAACAGGTCTTGTGACAGGATGAGTAAGATTTAGCAGGCCATAGTTTATCAGTTGCAGCAGTGATTGAGATGGGCACAAGTGACAGGCACACATTATAAGGTTAATTCTAATAGCTAGATTCTCGGGGGAAATTAAATGAATTCCCTGACACAAGTCCGTGGGGCCTGGGCCATGGAACAGTATCGGAGGCAGAGACCACATGAGCCACACCGTCCTCCTTGCCCCATGATCCTGAACAAACATTCCTTCTTCTCCTGTATTCAAAATCCAGTATACAGGCCGGGCGCGGTGGCTCACGCCTGTAATCCTAGCACTCTGGGAGGCCAAGGTGGGCGGATCGTTTGAGCTCAGGAGTTCGAGACCAGCCTGAGCAAGAACAAGACCCCATCTCTACTAAAAATAGAAAGAAATTATATAGACAGCTAAAAATATATATAGAAAAAAAATAGCCGGGCATGGTGGCACATGCCTGTAGTCCCAGCTACTCGGGAGGCTGAGACAGGAGGATCCCTTGAGCTCAGGAGTCTGAGGTTGCTGTGAGCTAGGCTGACGCCACGGCACTCACTCTAGCCTGGGCAACAGAGTGAGACTCTGTCTCAAAAAAAATAAAATAAAATAAAATAAAAAGTCAAAATCCAGTATACAAATGGATTCCCAATGTCTGATAAGAACCAAGCAAGTTTAAATCAAGCCAGAACACTCTGACACTTTTATAATGTTAAAATAATTTATAATAAACTGCAATTATAAATGATGATTCTGAATCCATATACACAACAAATTATGTTAACATCTATTCAAATTAAAATTCTTTTGACATTTATTTCATATGCTTATATACTTAAATTATAGAGAAGTGCATATTCTACACTATCTAAATTATTTTATTTTGACCCTGTGGTAGACAGCCTTAAAATACAGCCGCCAACAATTCTTCCCATCCCAGGGAAACCGCTCCTTGAATCAAGAACAGAGCAGACTTCTTTTCCTCTCTGCTTGAATCTGGGCTGTACTATGACTTGCTTCTAAGAATAGAATGTCATGAAAGAAACATTCTAGGACTTCTTGAGTCCAGACTTTAAAAATGAGCAGATTTTGCTTTTCCCTCTTGGAACCAGCTTCTATCTGTAAAGAAATTCAGTCTAAACTACTGAATGAATGAAGTCCTGGGGAATGAGTGCCCTTCGTATATGTTCCTGCCACGGCTGAGCTGCCAGCTGACTGCAGCAGAACGAATACCCTCAGCCTATGCCTTGTGGAGCAGAAGAACTGCCCAGCTGAACTCAGTCCACCCTCAGGATCATAAAAAAAAAATCATAAATTTTTGTTGTTGTAGACTACTAAGTTGGAATTTTTTATTACTCAGTAACTGATAGAAGCTCTAAGTTTTTCAAGGTGACTATTGAATAACTGACCACTCAACTATTATATTTGACTGTCTAACACCAAATTACATAAAGTTTATTTCAGAGGAGGGCATTTTTTGGATAATATTTTATTTTGTTACAATTTTAAACTCACAGAAAATGTGTAAGAAAGGAACTCCCTCCCATATATTCTTCAAATTTTGTCAGCTTTGTGCTCCTCTCTCTCTTACTTCCTCTCTCTCCTCCTCTCTTTTTCTCTCTCCTCCTCTCTGTTACCTTTTCCCTTACCCATTAAGAATAAGTTAGAAATATCATATCCCTTTACCCCTAACTATTTCAGTAGACATTTCCTAAGAACAAGGATATTTACTTATGTAAAAACAGTATGGTTATTAATCTACACTTCAAATTCTGTCCATTTTCCTAATAGTGTCCCTTATACTTCCCACCTCCCCACTTCCCCAAGTTGAGGATCCAATCCAGGATCATATATTTTATTACATAACAATTGTCATTTCTTTTTAGTCTCTTTTAATATAGAAAAAAATTTCTTAGACTTTCTTTTTGTTTCTTGACCTTGATGTTTTTGAAGAATGCAGGCCAGCTGGTCTCTCAGTTTGGGTTTGTCCCATGTTTCCTTATGATTGGATTCAGGTTGTGCATTTTAAGCAAACTATAACCATAGTGATGCTGCGACCTTCACGGTTCAGCATTTCAAAAGGCACATGATGTTGGTTTGTTCCGAGGTGATGTTATCCTTTAGCCCTTGGGTAAGGTGGTTTCTGCTACATTTCTTGACTGACGAGTTACTGTCAGTTGTCATTGATAAGTAATTCCTGAGGAAATTCTTGGAGACTATGCATATATCTTGTTCTCTCCCAAACTTCCACCCACTAGTTTTAGTCTCCACTGATGAATGGGACATAGCTTGTATACATATAATAACAACGAACCATTAAGACACTTCTCAAAACAGAATGTTAACGTAGCCTAAGTATAAATAAATCAGAAATACATGGCTGCAATTTTCTGTAAAATATGTTTACTTAGAAAATAGTGGAAGATGTGTTTCACAAAAGGAGTCTGGGGTTTTATTGCACAACATGTGCTTGTACCACGTGCCTGGGGGTGGAAAGGGTGTGATCCCTTTTCTCCCCACCTTGAGGGTCACAGCTGACACTTTCAAAACAAAATACAGGTTAACACGAGAAAAGCACAACACATTTATTTCATCAAAATGTTATGTGACCTGGGAAGCTTCAGAAATGAAGATCCAAAGACTCAGGGAAAACGTTCCGTTTTTGTGCTGAGGTTCGATGAAGCATGGACAGCTGTGTAGAAAGGTGATTAGACAAAGAGTATGATCTCATGGGAACAGATTGAGTGGGGAAACCCAGCAAGGCCTGTCTGTTCAGATCCTTCTTGGCCTCTCTGAGCAGCATTTTTTTTTCTCCTGGGTGTGGGGCAAGACCTTTCTGGAATGAGGGTTTATGATCTACTTTCAGACAAGGTAGGTCAGAGAATTTCTTTATGGCCAGGTCCTACACAGAAAGGCAAGGCAAGGTTAGAATACTTCTAGGTTTTATGGCTGGCTTTGGGGGAGAAGGATTCTAGTCTTTCTGACCCACCTTGGGGAAGAAGGATTTTAGTTTCTGTGATCTGCCTTGGGAAAGAAAGGTTAGCAGGAGAAAGAAGGCCAGGAGACTTTGCTTCTAAGGCCTTCCAGTGTCCTTCAGGTCAAAGTACTCAGCATGCCAAGGCACCAAACTATCATTTTCTGAGGCCCAACAATAGTTTAAAATATTCAAAAATTAAAAGAGCAATCAGAGTTACCCCACCCTACTAAAAAGTGTGTTTATTTTTTCAGCATATTTGCCAATCCATTTAACAACAACAAAAAATGAACTGACCATGTAATGAGTGAAAGGAATATTATTGTCTACAAGATATGTGGACAGAGAATAGTAGCTTGAATTGAATCTACAACAAAATTAAAAAGCTGTGATGTTGTGACTCTAAGAAAGTGCAGATTTCATATTCAAGTAACATTTATTGCATGTCTGTTATCTGTTAAGCATTTAACATGTAAGCATATTCATACACAGAATCTTGTTTTATTTTCACAGTTCTATAGGACAGTTGTATTATACCTTTTTTCACATATTATACCTTTTTTTCACATGAGGGGTTTACTGCCATGTGCCAGGTGCTGTATTAAGCACTGGGAATACAATCTGGAACGGGTAGGTATGGTTCCCCTTCCAATCTAAGCAAGACAGACGCGTAAACAGCTCAATTATAGCACACTGTGCCCCACAGTTAATAAACAGTAAAACTGAGGTTGGTGCCAAGTGCTAAGAGAGGTGTATGAACCAGACTTGAGGTCTCAGGGAAGGCTTTGCTGATGGAACTTCTAAGTAGGCGGAGAAATGAAAGATGAGTAGGAGCCAGGTGAAAAGCAGGGGCTGGTGGTGGCGGGAGGGCCCAGATATTCCAGGCAGAGGGAACATTGTCAAAGGTCTAAGGCTGTTCTGGCATTTTCATTGCAACTGCACACTGAGAGCCAGCCAGGTGGCTAACAATTGGCTAGCAGAAGCCAACAGGGAAGTGAAGCAAGATCACTTTGAGGGCTACATCTTTTCTACCCACAGTTTACCTTGCTCCAGGATTACTCTTATTACCTTATAGTTGACATTGATTTTAGTCTGTTCATTTCAGCATCAAAAGGCTGGCAAAGTCTGTGCTGCATGCAGGATGGTGTGTAGCATTAACATGCTGAAACCTCTTCTATCAGTTTATTCCAGTCCTGGCCAGAAGTCACTAACCTAGCTGAAACATCAAATACAATGGTAATTTGCTCTAGAGAATAAATAATAGATTATGTTAATACAGACAGGGATTAGATAATGAGAAACAGGCTACTTAGTACAGGGACATATTGAGCGGTTTGTTTGTGAATCAAAATGAAGCAAGGACATTGCTTTCAAAGAAAACTGATCCTAAAATCACTCCTTTAGGTGTTCTTCATATTCCATAAATTATAAATTAAGATAAAGAAGACAACATCTCCATATTACAGAGTTAATATCATAGAACTTCTTACTTAGGAAAAGCTGGTAGATTGCTCCCTTGGCCTGCCACAGAGCACACACACTGTCATCCAGCCCTTACTGAGCACTTACTCTGCACAGTTACTAAATTCTAAATTCTTTACATCCTATATACGTTGACCCAAACATCATCACCATGCTAGGACGTGGGTGCCACTTGTACAGATAGGGAAACAGAGGCACAGCTGGTTTAACAATTTGTAGGAAGAAACACAGCTGGAGGCTGAGGAGCTGAAACTAAAACTTCTCTGACCTCATTTGGCAGCAAAGCTTCTTACAATCTTTATTTATCCCATCAAGTGTGGATACTTATACATTTTCCTGCAGAAATGTTTATAATTATGAAATACTGCCCCAAATGCCTCTTAGGAGAACTGATGTATGGTGCATGTATTATCTTATGCTCCTACAAACTGCTCTGTATTCTGAACCACATATGGCCTCAAGGCTTTTGGAAAAGAGATTTTGGACTTGTGAAATTTATATACCAATAAATAATTAATTATTATAGTAACATAATAATTAATTTAGTACACTTATTAAAATTAATATTTGCATTTTCTAGGTTTCAATATAAAGAAATTGGGGAATCTCAATTAAGACTCAGTTGGAGTTGGGGCACAGTGGCTCACACCTATAATCCTAGCACTCCGGGAGGCTGAGGCAGGAAGATCGCTTGAGGTCAGGGTCTCTACAAAAAATAGAAAAATTAGCTGGGCATGGTGGCACTCGCCTGCAGTCCCAGCTCCCCGGGAGGCTGAGACAGGAGGATCGCTGGAGCCCAGGAGTGTGAGGTTGCAGTGAGCTATGGTGATGCCACTGTGCTCTAGCCTGGGTGACAGAGTGAGACTCTGTCTCAAAAACTAAAAAATAAAAAAATTCAACACACAAAAGACTCAGCTGGCACATATTTTAAAGATAATTATGCTGCCCCTGTAGGGCCCTGCCTGAAATCCAGGTGGCTGCCCTCTGGTGCCAACAGTGTCTATGGTCTATAGTCTGGAGTTTAGTGTACCTGGAATGTAAAACACTGAACTAAGCAAGGACATGACAAGGGATGCAGTTTGAATCTTTTGTCTCCAGTTTAATGAATTGTGTGATCCTGAGCAAATTACCAGGCAACTCTGTAATACTGTGATAACAGTTTCTGTCCCCAGGTCATTGTGAGCATTGAATAATAAGACAGTGTAGGTCTTTACACTCGGCCCCTTAGTAGACATGGAGTAAATGATAGCAGTTATTAAGCCAGATAATTACACAAAGGGATACTACTTTCCTATCAAAGCAAATAGTAGGGACCAGGTAAATGTCTTCATAAAAGCTGAATATGATAGAACCTACGAGAGGCACACCTGACGTGAAACGAACGCTTAGTGCTAATGAGATCGCACTCCCTGCAACTGCGGAGCTTACCTTCTGGAAAAGTGGGAGTTGGAGAATGACTTCTTGTTACATAGCTTTGAAACGATTCCAAACACACATAATTTGCTACGTGAGTGACTCACATTTTTCTGTGATAAGAACATGGAGCATCCTCCTCCTCCCCACAAGAATGTTACATCACACTTTATTCAGACCACGGATGTGCAATTGGCCTCAAACACTGGACTCCGAAACACAGCAAACCCAAGATTTTGACAGGCACGTTGAGAGCTCAGGCTGCGGCAAAGCTACTCTGCCAGCCCCAGGCCGGTTCTCCGAAGCCTCACCCTCCGACACCCGCACCACTCGCTGGCGTCCAGGGCCTGTGTGCGCTTCTGGATCTAAGACGTGTCGTCGAAATCATGTCTCCAAAGGCCCTCTCGCGGAAAGGTCCACCTCACACTTCCATTGGGCTTGCCATCCCCAGAGGCCTGCTCCCATCCTAACCGAGCCACTAGACTTCGGTAAACAAGATCGGAAAGCGCTAAGTGGGGAACGCACCTCCCTCCTCCAGGGATGCGCTCCCGGTGACAGCTGTGTCCAGCATTCTCCTCCTCTCTGAGCACTGGAATTGAAAAAGAAAAGAAAAACCATCTCTTTGCATGGCAATAAACTGTGTAATTCATAAAATCATGCCTCAATCACCTTCTTATTTCAGCCATAAAAACACTTTAAAAAGTAGATTAAAATGAATGTTAGAAGATGGTAAATGCTATGGAAAGAAAAACAAATAGAAAAATAGAAATGGCTTAAAATGGGTGTTGAGGGAGTGAGCAGGCGTGGTGTGTTACAAAGGAAACAGGTGGTAAAGACAGGCCTCAGCACGAAAGTGACCTTTGATCTGTGACTGGAAGTGAGGAAGGGCCAGGCGAGCACCTGTAGGAAGAGTATTCCACACAGGGAAGCTCCAGGGCAAGGGCCCCAAGGGAAGAACCACCTGCTACCTTGAATAACCACCCAGAGTGTGCCTGGGGCCCTGAGGTGGGGCTCCAGGAGTTAGTGGAGTGCAGGGATTGGTGGGGGGGTGTGCTGATTCACAAAGGCCCACGTAAGATATATAGGTTCGTCAGATGGTTTCTCTGAATGTTATGTACCTCTGCTTCCATTTAAAATATTCTGGCCAAAGGTCAGCAAACATTTTCTATAAAGGGCCAGAGAGTGAATTTTTTAAATTTTATGTTCCATATGATCTCTGTTGCAACTACTTAATTCAGCCCCAGTTGCATGGAAGCCATAGGCAATATGTAAATGAATGAGCACCTCTGTGTTCCAATAAAACTTTATTTATAAAAACAGGTTGCAGGCCACATTTTGCCCACTGGCTATAGTTTGCCAACCTCTGCTTTGGCCTAACTTATAAACACACAAAAAATTTTTCCCTCTGCTCTCTTCTAAAAGTTTTATAGTTTTATTTTTACATTTGGGTCTATGAATTTTTTGAGGTTATTTTTGTGTGTATTGTTAGCTAAGAATTGAGTTTATATATATATATATATATATATATACACACACATATTTTTAATATATATTTGACATATTTCTGTCCTATGGATATCTAACTGTTTAGCACTGTTTGCTAAAATGATTATCCTTTGCCTTTACCTTGGCACTTCTATCAAAAATCAACCAGGAGTGTGTGCGTTGTGTGTGTCTGTTTATTTTGGATTCTCTATTCTGTTCCATTGATTTCTATGTCTATTCATATACAAATACAGCACTATCTTGATTACTGTACCTTTATAGTATGTCCTGGCATCAGGTCATCTAAGGCCTTTAACTTTGTTCTTATTCAGAATTACCTTGGCTATTCTACGTCCTTTGCATTTCCATACATATTTCAGGACCGGCCTCAGGTCTCTTCACTGGACCCTCCTTTTCCCACACTGTGCTCTTTGGAAGAAGGTCAATCTATGCAGCCCGTACTTAAGGAATGGGGAGTCATGCAGCTCCACCCACAGCACTTTCAAAACTGGAGATCCTAGGCACTTGAAAACAACCAAAAATTCTTTTTATCACCTAATTTTATTGGTTCCTCTTGAAGTCAGATGATGTCATAAATCCATGATGCCAGCGCAGCGCCTCTGCTTCGGTTGGTGTGGGACTGAGCCCCGGAGCTTATGAAATGCCCCTAGTGATTCAGGTGCAAATAGTCCATCGCCCACTTTGAAAAGCTCCACTCCATTTGCTTGCAAGTGATAATTACCCTGAGAGGGGAGCTCTTTAGGGCTCTGAAGCTGTTTTTCTCTTGGCTAAAGGTTTTTGTCATCAGTTTCCTGTCAGAGTGAGGGGAACACCTCTCTGCCCTTGTTTGCCTAACTGACATTCAAACCAGTGAATCTCATTTGGCAACCACAGAATTATTATGCATTGCCCGTGAGGGAATTCAAATGCGGCACCAGCTCTGTCTCCTGTTCCACTCCGCCAAAAAAGTCCCAAATATATTCAAATAATTGTATAAACTATTAAGTATGCGCTTTCAGTTAATCCCATAACTCAAGAAATAGCCTAACCAAGGCTATTGTCAAGGATTCTTCTAAAAATGCACCAAAAAAAAAAAAGAGAGAGAGAGAGAGAGAGAAAAGAAAAGAAACAACAGAGGATATTCAACAAGGACAGTGGTTTCTTTAAAAGAGAACAATGGAAAGAGTATATTTCTCAGAGAACTGGATTCCTGCCTGGCTTTCCGCTCCAACTAGCAGTGTGGTCTTGGGAAATGCACTTAACTTTTGTGCCTCAATTTCTCATCTGTAAAATACAAATAATAACGCCTGCCTTATTTTAGTTTGTTTGGGTTTAGGATAAAATAGGACACTGTGAGTTATCTGAGAAATAAATTGTCACACAGATATGAAGGGGTTTTATTTTCTTCCCTATAACAGTTAATTTCTTTACAAACATGCTTATGGGAACAAAAATTCAATCTTTAATTTTTAATATCATCATGATTCTATGTCCAGAGCTAGGTTAAGGAAACAAGGTTGAAGAGACAAATCCAAATCGCCTCTGATCTCCCAGGAGATAATTAAACTGATCAAGTTATACAATATATAAAACTACACACTATTAAAACCTATATATTCTAGGAGTATTTCTATTAAATTATATTTAGTTGCTTAAAATAATTACTTCAGTGTTAAAAAAAATCTGTAAACAATATGGCATTTCTAAAAGTTTAACACTGGCCTTTTCAAAATGAAGTCCAATTACCATTTCGTTGGAGAAGCTGTAAGCCTGTAAAGGTTTGATTCAGACCCTGTGGTTTGAAATCCTGGCTCTTTCACTTATTGGCTGGAGATTGTGGGCGAGTTTCTCAACTATTCAGTTTCTCATCAATAAAATAAAGATACGGGAGTACCTACATTGTCACCTACTTGTGAGTGATCAATGTCAACACCCGTAAAATTCTTAGGAACAGTGTGGTATATATAATTATTATTATTTTTATTACTATCAGTTTTAAAGGATTAAGAATCTTTGGAAACCAATGAGATTAATCTTTAATAAAAAACAAACAAACAAACAAACAAAAAAGCCTGGAAAAATGTTTGTACCCAAATAATTTGCTACTATTTTATGCACTAACTGAAAATTATTTGGATTTAATCAAAATGGCAAATTTGAAGTAAAACCACCTATACCTACTTTCTCAAGCTTCTTAGGCTAAGTACCATATAGAAAATGGATATTTCAGAGAAAGGGAATTAATTGAATTACCAAAGGACAGCAGGTGACCCCAATTACTTTTGTTCATTAATTATAAAAAAGTCTGAGCCATGAAATTGAAAAGATTTTTCTGGAATGAACAATCTACGCCAGCTGTGGTGGCTCATGCCTGTAATCCGAGTACTCTGGGAGGCCATGTGGGAGGATCGCTTGAGCTCAGGAGTTGGAGACCAGCTGGAGCAAGAGCGAGACCCCGTCTCTACAAAACCGGAAAAACTAGCCGGTTGTGGTGATGTGCGCCTGTAGTCTCAACTACTCAAGAGGCTGAGGCAGGAGGATCGCTGGCGCCCAGGAGTCTGAGGTTTCCTTGGGCTGTGATGAGGTCACTGCACTCTAGCCCAGCCAGCAGAGCAAGACTCTGTCTTAAAAAACAAAAACAAAAACAAAAAAACAGACAACTAGCTACACAATTTTACGTTTTTATTCCAACAGACACAGAAGGTCTTGTTCTCCTATAGTAGTACATTATGATATGACATATCATCCTATTCACTAATATTTAGTCAATTGTAAATCACTTGTAGAAATCCACATTTTTAAAGATTATGTTCACATCTGACTGTGTCACAGAGATTCCTTGACGGCCCCTCACAGAAGTGAGATCTCCCTCCCTTACTCACAGATGCCGATGGCGTCTTGGTAACACTGTGGTTGGGAGCTTTCTTAACAACATTGGCATAGAGTCACGTGGCACCTACCACAAAGGGCCTCATATATTTCTGTAAGTCCCTGGGCCATTAAGCACAGGATAAAGGGATCTGTCCACAGGCACACAGGTAGATGCTGTTAGAACAGTGGTCCCCAACCTTTTTGGCACCAGGGACCAGTTTCGTGGAAGACAGTTTTTCCATGGACCAGGCTGGGGGTGACGGTTTTGGGATGATTCAAGGGCGTTACATTTATTGTGTAGTCAAACCTCTCTGCTAATGATAATCTGTATCAGCAGCCACTCTCCAGCACTAGCAGCACCACCTCAGCTCCACCTTAGATCATCAGGCATTAGATTCTCATAAGGAGCTGCAACCTAGATCCCTCGAATGCACAGTTTGCAGTAGGGTTCATGCTCCTATGAGAATCTAAGGCTGCAGCTGATCTGACAGGAGGCGGAGCTCAGGCGGTGAGGCCAGTGGTAGGGAGTGGCTGTAAATACAGGTGAAGCTTTGCTGGCTAACATGCCGCTTGCCTTCTGCTGTGTGGCCCAGTTCCTAACAGGCCACGGACAAGTACAGGTCCACAGCCCTGGAGGGTTGGGGACTGCAGTGTTAAAAGATAAATTTAGGTACTTTAAAATTTTAAAAGTTATTTGAGCAAACAGCTACACGTGAATCAGGCAGCTCCAGACTGTAAGCAATTGGGCTCCCCCACGTTGGGGAAGAATTAAGGGGAAAATTTTATAAGATGTTTGCAGAAGCAAGGCAAAGAAAATATATCCTTGGTTAAAGTGGAGAGTTCCTAGTTAGAGGCTAGGTAAGCTTAATTTTTGTTTTACTATTTACATTGCGTTTCAATTCCTTTTGCTTACATAGGAACCCAGGACACTGGAGCCAGCTCAACATACAGAGGAATACAACACAAATCTCCTGACACTATTCACATTTGATCTTCCCCACATTTTTCCTGTGTGTGCGTATGTGTGTTTATATATATACCATAGCTGTTCTGAAATTCCATGATTTGGTTGCAAAATCCAATAAGAGGCAAATTACTTTAATAACAATAATGTTAAAGAACAAAAGACATTTTTTCGTTTCATTAGATCATTTTGTGCGTGGTCACACAATCATGTAACAAATGAAATAACAATACTCTCCATTTTCAATAATGCAATATATTCCACAATATGAAATCTGTAAGTCCTAACCTAGGGTTCATTAAAAATTCAAGTATTTGGTTCTACGATGGCCAATGTATCACCTTTTTACGTATATATGGCTTTCATTTCAGCTTGCTATTAAAAATATATGAAGGTGACTTTTTGAGGAAAATCTATTTTTGAATTCAGGGATTCTACTGAACTCTTGGTTTTGACGTCCATTAATGACAAATTGATGTTCTGGGTCTCAGAGATCGTCTTCCCTTTATCTTTCATATCTCATTCATGCACTGAACTATCTGTCTCTCAAGTGCAAGCCTACCTAATAGCAGGTGCTTACTGCTGACTACCACAGCTGTCTTCATCTTATTGAAATGTGTGTGTTAGGTTGATTTGTTGGTATATTTACCTTAGGATGTTTATTAGTCTAATATTTTAATTTTAAATAGCTTGTGATATAAATAAATGTTTTGGTTAATATTTTTGTTAAAGTAGGCAATACTTTTGAAAAGTAAATAATCCTTTTGTAAGATAAATTATCCTTTCCAAATAGTGAATCTTTATTTGATTGTACTTTTGTGTTTGTTCATAAAACTTTTTTAAAAAATCAGGGGAAATGGATGCACCATTTAGATTTTCGTATTATGCATTTATATTTTCAAGTCACATATGTACTCTAGGTTGAGCTCATTTGTTTATACCAACACTGAATGAAAGGAAAAAAACCATTTGTTTTATCATAAAATGGAAACAAAATATCATACATGTTGCTTTGTGTTTCCTGTACAAGTTTTAGTTCAGTCTCATTGCAAGTTATGAATATTACCTAGGTTTTGTTTTGTTTAACAAAGCGTTTTTCCAAGATAAAGCCAAGTGCAGAGCCTAATACCTGTTTCATGAGGTAAGGAGGATAAGTACATGTTTGTACCATGGGAGTGTTTATTGATCAAGGAAATGCAGTTTTAAGAGAAATATTCAATGTGTTGAGAACACAAAATGTGCAACAAAGTGGTTTGGAAATTTCAGATTGGTCCTCCTGTATTTATGGTATACAAACTTCCACTTAGTTTAAAACTTACAAATGCAGAAAAATGCACAAGCACTTGCTGAACATTGATATAAATGTGATATTAATTTTGATTTTGAAAAAGAACAAATAATATAAACTCTTGCCTTAGCCTTACTTAGAGGAGAAAAAGTAATATCTTCTCCTTACCCACTGCAAGGTTTATGGGTGACACCCTTATAACAAAGACAGATTAACAAGAGAATAGAATAACAAATTTATTTAATATAAGTTTTACATGACATGAGAGTCTTCAAAAATGAAGATAGGCCTGGGGGAAAACTGTGTTTTTGTGGACCGTTGTGCAGAGTATTATTGGAGGACAAAAGGGTATGATCTAATGGTAATAAACTGGGGGAACTTAGCAAGGCCTCTTTGTTCAAATACTTCTTGGTCTCTGGCTATAGAGCAGAACCCCTTTGGAGTGAGGGTTATGACCTACTTTCAGGGGAGGTAGGTCAGAGAATTCTTATTTCTTATTTTATCATTTTATTTTATTTTTTTAGAGACAGGGTCTCACTCTGTCACCCAGGCTGGAGTGCAGTGGCATGATCACAGCTCATTGCAGCCTTCAACTTCCCGACTCAAGTGATCATTCTTCCTCAGCCTACCGAATGGCTGGAACTACAGGTGTGTGCCACCACGCCCAGCTAATTTTTAAAAAACTTTTTGTAAAGACAGGGTCTCACTGTGCTGTCCAGCCTGGTCTTGAACTCCTGGCCTCAACCAATCAATCCTCCTGCCTCGGCCTCCCAAAGTGCATGAGCCACCACACCCAGCCCCAGAGGATTCTTTTATGGCTACTTTCAGGGGAGAAGGGTGGGAGGTCAGAGAATGATCTTCCTGCTACTGAGGTTTTCTTAATTGCCTTCAACTTAAAATACTCAGCATGCCAAGGTGCCCTGTGTTGCAGTAGCATGTCCTGCACTTGCACCTAGCACTTCCTGCAATTATAACCTTGCTGATGAACCAAAATGAATCTTTAGTGTTTTCTTTTCCACTACAAATAAGCCTAAAGGATGAACTTTAGCAATTTGAAAACCTACTTCAGTATTTGTGCTATGAGCTGAATGCTTGTGTCCCTCCCTCAAAATTCATATGGTGAAGCCCTAACCCCTGGTATGTCTGTGTTTGGAGATGGCGCCCTGATCTGACAGGACAAGTCTCTCCCTGTGGGCACACACAAAGCAAGAACTATGGCAGGACACAGACGGAAGGCAGCTGCAAGCCAGAGAGCGTTCTCACCAGAAACTGAACTGGCCAGCACCTTGGACTTCCAGTCTCCAGAACTGTAATAAACTTTTACTATTTAAGCCACCCTGTCTGTGATATTTTGTTATGGCAGCTTGAGCAGTCTAACACAACTTGAGATCTAAATTTGTTTTCTCTCTCTAAATTCATGTATAGCTCTTAGAGGACACACTAAGTATACATAATCGCACAAAATTCTTTAAATGCTATTTTATTTTTAAAGGATTCAAGAATTTATATTGCTATCTTATAAGATACTTAGTCTTCGGTGGGTAAAAAAAATTTTCAATTTCTTGATAAAACAGGTCAGTCACATTGCAATTTTTATACCCAAGGGTATAAAATAACTATATTCTGGCTGGGCGAGGTGGCTCACGCCTGTAATCCTAGCACTCTGGGAGGCCGAGGCTGGTGGATCGCTCGAGGTCAGGAGTTCAAGACCAGCCTGAGCAAGAGTGAGACCCCGTCTCTACTAAAAATAGAAAGAAATTATCTGGCCAACTAAAATATATATAGAAAAAATTAGCTGGGCATGGTGGCGCATGCCTGTAGTCCCAGCTACTCGGGAGGCTGAGGCAGGAGGATCGTTTAAGCCCAGGAGTTTGAGGTTGCTGTGAGCTAGGCTGACGCCATGGCACTCACTCTAGCCCGGACAACAAAGCAAGACTCTGTTTCAAAAAAAGAAAAAAAAAGAACTGTATTCTATGTTATTTTTAGCATATATGCAATGACTAAATGACTATTAATCTTGTAAAAGAATGGTGATCTCTTATGAAAAACATTTCTTCAAGATTGAGAAAAAGTGAAGAAACATATTGAAGGAGATTGAAGTGGAGCAAAACTACTAATTCATGAAACTTTAGGCTATTCACTTGCTCTGGGCCCTACATACATATAGATATTGTCACTTCAAGGATAGGGAAAAAATTGTAAAATTCACGAGAGAGAAGACTTTTGACAAAGAGAAATCAGTATGTTATTTTTTTTTCTTTGCTATTTGGAAGAGATGATGATGCCTTAGGCTAGTATTCTTTTCTTTTATCTTTTGTTGTTATTTATTAAACAATATTTATAATAAACCTAACATCAAAATATCAATAAACCTATTGTCATAAGTTAAAAGCATGGCTCTATGCACATATAAATGGGTATGTGTCAAAAGTTTAACTCAGTGAGAGAATTAGATGGTTAAGCTAGTTCTGAAAGCATTCGAGAAACCTGGTATTTCTAGGCATTTAGAAAAACAAGAAATATTAGCATAGGATTGGTAGAACAGATTTTTTAAAAAAAATCTAGTTACTGTCTTACAAAGCAATGAATCATAATCTTTGGATTATCTTTTTTGCTAGACAGATATCATTTACCTCTGTAGGGAGAGGAGAATATTTCCTTACTCACCCTGGGTTCATAGCTGAGGCCCCTACACAGAAGGCAGGTTAACCAGAGGAAAGCACACAAATGTATTTAATGTGAGTTTTACGTGACACGGGAGCCTTCGGACACAAAGACCCAAAGAAACTGGAAAACCTGTGTAGTTTATGCTAGGTTTCATGAGGATTGGGTAATCACGGAGGAGTATAATTGGACAAAGGAAACATGATCTGAGGGTAACATACTTGGGGAACTTAGCAAGCCCTGTTTGTTCAGATTCCTCTGTGTCCCTGTGTCCTCAGAGATAAGGACATTCCTTTTCTTCAGTAGAGGGAGGGCACCTCTCACGTGACCGGCTTCAGGGAGCAGGTGGGGGAAGATCAGAGAGACCTTCCTGCTCCCGATGTTTCCTCAAGCGCCCAGGTGCCACACTCCGCGGTAGTGTGTCCTGAGCCCCCTCAGGTGTCCTTAGAATTTACAGCTACATCTTATCAGCAACTCTTGTTCAGTCTTCAGCCTGCCCACCAGGACCTAAGCCTGTGCACAGTCTTCTCTACGTGCTTTTGAAAGTTCCCAATCCAGTAACCAGCCTAAAACAAAACAAAACAAAGCAACAAAAGGACACATTTGAATAGTAAAATTTTTAAAGACATGATATTTATTGATAACACTGAGCTATCTTACACAGTAGATTGAACAGTGTTGATGATGTCCCATCATAACATAATGAAGATTACTTAATGTGAGGAGAAAAAACGAATACGCTTAATCTTTTTCACCTGAACAGAAAGTCTCTTGGTGAACTTCCTTTGCTTCCCAGGGGTGCCTGCTCCCCAGGGGCTGCCCGCCTTCCCCACCCCCACCCTGCTTCTGGCTGCCTTTCTTTGAAAGGAAGGCTGCGGAAAAATAAAATCAGATTTTAATCCTCTACTGAGGCCATTCCAATTCATCCTCTTTTTTTGTTTGTTTTAAGTTAAAAATAAAGGTAAAAATACTTGATAAATCTTCATTGTACATGCGTTAGTTTTTAATTTAAAAAAATCAATTCCTATTTTAAAATGTTACTCCAGAGGTAAAATAGGTAGTAAATTAGAAATATTAGTAAGTGTAAAGGTTGGCAAACACTTTGTTGGCTGTGGTTTAAGGAAATAGGAGCCTTTTGATAAATAGGTTGAAAAACATGCTAAAATAAAAAAAGTTGTAGGCTTTCCTCCACAAGCCCAGTTGCGGTGGTTTTCTCTAAATTAGTGGTTTCTCAAGTGTGCTCTTCTGTTCAGCACTAACTGAAAAATCTTGGGTGGTGATAAAAAACTGTAGGGTCTTAGGCTCAGCCCAGGATGGATTGAATTAGAATGTCCAGAGTTATCTGCAGTTGTTGGCAATTTGCAGGCTTGATGAGCTCCCCAGCTGGTACTCGTGGACCTTCAAGTTCAGAACTATTGTCCCAAAGAGATGATCACACACGTGAAAAGTTAATCTTTGGAGCATTGTTTAAAGCAGTGCAAAATTTGATACCATCTACCTGTTCAACAAAATGGCATAAATTTTAACACCACTTACAAAATATTCTTATTAAAATGTTTATGGTGAATCTACTGCTAAGGAAACAAATTAGACAAATGCAAATTTGGGGCATATTCTGCAAGGCAATGTCCTCAATTCTTTGAATAATGGCATGCCCTGAGGAAAAAAAAAGACATAGTAATGTAAATTATTCTGCAAAGAAATGCAAATTGTGTCCAGTGGAATGCAATTGATTACTGGCCTGTGGATCAATTCTGCCAGTTTTTACATCTATTTGTAAATTCATCACAACATTTGTTATTTGACAAATCCATCATACTTTGAATTCTCCATTGAACTGCTTGTAATATCTTACAATTTATGGTTCCTTCATAGATTAATAAATTGAATAAATAAAATCTAATCCCAGACTACTTTTGTATTTGTATTAGAGTCCTGATTATATTCTCTTTTAAGGTTTATCTTTTGACATATTTCTTAGAATAAGCGTATTTAGTTTTACAAAACTAATACCATTATTTTTAAACAGAATGTTGCACAGAAAATTGAAATACTTAAAATTTGCTTAGAGATCCCTTTCTTTTTTTTCTAAGTAAGTTTTCACTGTGAAATATATAAACAAACAAGCACATATATGTGTAAGGTTAGGAAATAAAATTAGGTTATAAAATAACTTAGATTAAAAATATATAAGATATAAAATAAAAACTATAAAACCAGGACTTCTACATTACCTATCTAGGGCTGCTATAACAAAGCTCAAAGCCAGAGTCCCTTAAGCAGAAAACATATTGATAAGTAGATTCTTACCCTTGAAGGCAAAAACTAGCTTAATTTTTTTGGAATCCTTATTGCCTAGCACAGTGACAACCTGTGTTATGAGGAGTTTATGAATTATCTATTACTGCATAATAAATTACACCAAACTTATTGGCTTAAGATAATAAAAATCATTTATTATCTGAGTTTCTGCTGGTCAGGAATTCTGGCAGGGCACTATGTCGGTGGCTTGTCTTTGCTTGGCAACATCTGGGGTCTCAGATGGAAGACTCAAAGCCTGGAATGCTGGAGTCCACAGGATGCTCGACTGAGGCTGGAGGATCCGCTTCTGCGTCGGCTCACTCACATGGCTGGCCAGTTGGTGATGGAAAGCTGGTTCTTCACATGCCGACCTCTCTGCAGGGCTGACTGTCCCCATGACAAGGTGGCTGGCCTCCCCGAGCCATTCAAGAAAGACGGCAGAGCGGACGCTCTCTGTTCTATGACCTACCCTCAGAAACCAGACAGCATCACTGCCACTATATTCACTAGAGATGAGTCACTAAACCCAGCCCACATTCAAGCCAAGGGGAATTAGGCTCTGCTTTTTGAAGGGAGGGGTGTCAAAGAATTTAAGGACATGCTTTAAAATCATTACAAGGAAACTGAGCAAATAGTTAAGTCTACTAACAAACTGAACTGGGATAGTAGACGCGGAAAGAAACAGAAGCTAGCCTTCAGTTCCATAAAGGGCATCACTCTTCAATTTATGTAACCAACTCCTGCTTGTTAATACATTGATGTTTTATCAGCCCAGTCTTGTAAAATAACTGTCATTGAAATTTTTATAAAGGTTTTTTGAAAGGTTTAGAATCAGACAATGACATGATGAAAGTGAAATTTTAGAAACATGAATTTGGTAAGAATGAATTGGGCTGGGGAGAGGCTGGGGATCAAACAGCCAGTTGCAAGGCTTTTATAATAGTTCAAATGGGCGTTGTTTAGGTAAGAATTAATTTGACTTAGTGATTAAGTCATGTTAAAAACTGTAATATGTTTAAAATTTGAGGTTTGATGCTGAAGACTGGACTAGATAGTATCGTCCTTATTCTTTATGTTTGCTGAAAAAAAAATTTTAAATGTATTACTCAAACTAGTTTAAAATTCTTTAGTGTAAGTTGATCATCTTAAGGACTGAGTGACTATAGATTACTGAAGAAAAATTTAGTGGGGTTTTTTTTTTTTTTTTTTGACAGGATCTTGCTCTGGAGTGCAGTGGTGCCATCACAGCTCGCTGCAGCCTCGAACTTCTGGGTTCAATGGTCCTCCCGCGTCAGCCCCCTGAGTAGCCGGCAGTAAGACACCAACCACCAAGTCTGGCTTGACTTCTTTTTATTTTATTTTATTTTATTTCTTTTCTTTTTTGTCAGGATACATAAAAAATAAAAAGATGAAATCAAGTACCCATTTTTAACTGAGAGATTTCTGTTTATATTTGTAAGTAAGGAAAAAGAAAGCTTTTTCTTTTGGAGGGAAAGTTTAATGTTTGTTTTTTAGTCAGAGTGAAAATGCTCATATAAAAATGACAATATCAAAACACTTACATCAAAATGTCAAGTCCCTGCGGCAGGAGACTAGAGTAGGAAATACTGAGAGAGGATTACTCTCACTCTTGCTGAAGTAAAAGCAAAGGCAACAAGAAAGTCTGAAAAGATCTTGTTCCTTTAAAGAAAATCTCAAATAAATATGAAAGAGGTCCTTGGTAACCATCTTGCATTTACAAATCACTATTCATATATATTCATATAATTAGTAGAATTATTATATATGATAATTCTACTAACTAATTACTAGTAGAATGCATGATTTGAATTTTTGAATACAAAGTCCAAAGATAATTCTGCATACCACATCATAATAGAGGCCGTCTGGTTAAGGATAAGTGTAGCAAAAGTGCATTGGAAAGAGGTGGTTTACAAATATTGTTAATAAGTATAGATAGTAAAGAATTGTTTCAGCCAAAGCTAATAAATCAAAACATGATTCTAAATATGGCAATGGACTGGGGAAATTAGAATTTGGTGGGCTGAAGTTCTTAAACCATCTCCTATGGTCTGAATATTGGTGTTCCCTAAAAATTTATAAGTTAGAACTTATTAATAATAGTATTAAGAGGACTTTGGAAAGTGATTAAATCATGAGGGCTCCACCCTAAGGGATGCGACTAGTGTCCTTATAAAAAAGGTTGAAAGCAGCTGTCTTACACCTCCCACCATGTGGGGACACAGCAAGAGGAACCACCTCTGAAGCATAGAGCAGCCCTCCCCAGGCATCAAATCTGCTGACACCTTGATCTTGGACTTCCCAGCCCACAAAACAGTGAGAATACAATTTGTATTGTTTATAAATTACTCGGTCTACGATATTTTGTTATAGCAGCCTCAACAGACCAAGCCACCATCCTTTTAAGAATTACTGCAATGCAGGGTACATTATTTGGTATTGCCTAGGTTCTTACTAGTTAGAGCTTTCCTTACTGCCATCATTGGCTACTGCTGCTCTCCGCTCCAGCCCCACACCCTTTTCCCTTGATGTTCTAACCTTTGCTTCTCCATCCAGTGTTGATGTAAGAGGAGGCTGGATGAAATTAGCTTGAAGTACAAAATGCCTCAAACAATATAGCCCATGGTCAATGTTTGGATGGGGATACTTCACTGGGAATGAATATTTAGGACGCATTATTGGGAAAAAATCTGTCATGAAATCAAGGAATAGAGACTTATTTTATCTATCTCAGGTAGTAAATAAGGATCTTCTCTTTCCCTTGATTAATTTCCTATTTTTTTCTCTAAGACTCAAAATTTCCTCTGTGACTTCATGTGTACTGAATTGGTTCACTTATCTTAGACTTCTTCTCTACTCCAGTAATTTATGTCAAGTTCTGTACTGGATATCAGTTCATGACACATGTGTATTTAAGGATAGGTATATACACTTCCATTGCAAAGCAACCTGCTAAGAAACCTGGATTCTCGTTCTGTGTGCCAAGTATTTGCTGAATGATCATAAACAAGCCACCTAACTTCTGTGACCCCTAGATCTTTCATTTGTGAAATAAAGGAATTTGACTAAAGTGCTCCTTAAAATCCATTGTCATTCTAAAATCCTACAAGTTCTTAGAAACTTTTAACTTTGGAGGGAGTCAGCGTTTTATATAATAACATTTTCTTATATTTCTCCTGGGCCAATAGTCATGAGCGGTTAGAGGTTTCCTTATTACCATCACCATAAGAATTTAATAAACTATGGAGATATAGTAGCTATGTGGTTAGCAACTACTCAAAACAGAACTGAAGTTGTACACATTAGTAGATTTTCTGCAGGATCTTGGAAAACCTCTGTATAAATAACATATCACCTAAAGCAACTAGGAAAATATTCCAGTTCATAACATTCTTTGTTAATCTAAAAGCTAATGAAAATTGCCAAACCCTGTGATTATATTAATAAAACACATGAAACCTGAGTGTATGTAAATCTGCTATTCAGAGACCACCTTCATTGCGGTGATATTTTTGGATAGGTTCTGTCTTGAGAATATAAAAATATATTTTTAAAGTTTTACTGAATTGCTAAAAGAACGTGCTAATGAATACCAACAAATTACCTTTTTATTTTGCTGATTTTTAATTTTTATGATAGAAAATTTCTAGACTTTAGCAGTTTTTTTTCTTAACCATGGTTGTATTATTTGGCATGATTCATACATTGAAGTAGTATCAATTTTAAAATTCTGCCAGGCATAAAAAGGCATTCCGCTCTCTAGCTAAATTTACCTGGCCACTGACTGTATAGCTTACGAGGTTTAATCTTATCATTTTTGGCTGAGAGGCAGAGGTTCACCCATATACAGGATTTTAGCTATGCTTATTTTTTTCCTAAACAGAGCCAACTGTTAATTAATTTTTAAGGAATAGGTACTATTTGCATGAACACAATACAAAATTAGAAAGATGGTTTACAATGAAAGGCGAATCTCCCTCTCATACCAATCCCCCAGCTACCCAGGCTCCACTGACTCACAGAACTTTGGTAAATTGAGATCAGTTTACAATTCTTTACTGTTTTATGACCTCTGGGAAAGTTGTAATAACAAGAAAATGTGGTAGCATTTTCAACCCTGACCTGTTGTATTGGAGCTCCTTTGTATGCTATTTTATTTTTTTTCTTTTTCTCTGCTTTCCTTAGGACCTTTTCTTTATCCATGACCTTTGGGAGCTTGAGTATTAAATGCTTTGAGGCAGCCTTGTTTGGGTTAAATCTGTCAGTGTTCTATGACCTTCTTGTACCTAAATATTGATAGCTTTCTCTGGGTTTGGGAACTTCTCTGTTATTATTTCTTTGAACAAATTTTCTACCTCAGTCTCTCTCTCTACCTCCTCTATAAGGCCAATAACTCTTAGATTTGCTCTTTTGAGGCCATTTTCTAGATCTTGTAGGCATGCTTCATTCTTATTTTCTATGTATTTTCAAATAGCTTGTCTTCAAGCTCACCAGCTCTCTCTTCTGCTTGATCAGTTCTGCTGTTGAGAGATTCTGATATATTTCTCCGTTTGTCAATTGACTTCTTAAGCTCTAGAATTTCTGCTTGATTTTTTAAAATTATTTCAGTCTCTCTGTTAAATTTCTCTGATAAGCTTCTGAATTCCTTCTCTGTGTTGTCTTGAAGTTCATTAAGCGTCTTCAAGACAGTTATTTTGAATTCTTCGAATGGTCACCTATCTCCATTACTCTAGGATTGATCACTGATATCTTAGTTCATTTGGTGAGGTCATGTTTTCCTGGATGTTCCTGATGCTTGTGAATGTTCGTCTATGTCTCGGCATTGAAGAGTTAGGTATTTATTTTAATCTTCACACTTTGGACTTGTTTGAACCCCGTCCTTCTTGAGAAGGTTTTCTAGATACTCAAAGGGAATTGATTATTGTGATCTAAGTCTCTGGTCACTATATCAGCACTGATAATGCCCCAAGCCCAGTAATGCTGTGACTCTTGCAGACTCCTGGTGGTACTATCTTGGCGGACTTGGGTAAGACACAGGAGAATTCCCTGGATTACCAAAGTCTTTCACTCTCTTCCCTCACTTTCTGTGCTGGGCTTCTGGAGTTGGAGGAGGAGTGATGTGCACACTCCCTCATGGCCACCAGCACCAGGTCACAGCTGAAGCCAGCCCAGTGTCAGCCAAAGCCCCTGGGGACTGTTGCCTGGCTACCTCTGATGTTTGTTCGAAGCCCAGTGGTTCTTTACTCAGCAGATGGTGAATCTGCCAGGACTGGGTCTTTCCCTTCAAGGCAGCATGTCTTCTTCTGGCCCAGAGTGGATCCAGATATGCCATCCAGGAACTAAGGCCTGGACTCAGGGGCCTCAAGAGTCTGCTTGGTACTTTATTTTACTGTGGCTGAGCTGGTACCCAAGTTGCAAAACAAAGTCCTCTGAGCTCCTCCTTTTCCTTTCCCCAAGTGGAAGAAGTCTCTCCCTGAGCTGCACTGCCTGGAACTGGGGGAGGAGTGACCCAGGCACTGGCTTGGCTGCAGCTGCCGGTGTCTCATTGGGTCAAGTGCACCCCAAGTCCACTGGCTCTGATAGAGTACAGTCGCAAAAATTGCCCAAGGACTGCAGCCTTTGTGGGCCCGACTGGTTTACAAATTTAGTTCAGGCCCCAGGCTGCTTTTTGGCAGACGACAGCGGGGCTCGCTGGAACTCAGGTTTCCAAGCAGACAATTTCGCTCTGGCCGGCTGATCTAAATGCTCCCTCCATGGGCACCTGCAGAATTCTGCCTTGTGCTGTGTTCCCCTGTGCCAGGGTGGCTCTAGTTCCAATGCAAAGTCCCACAAGCACTTCACTCTCCCTCCCTCTGCCGCACAGGTTCTCTCTTCACTAGGTGAGCTGCTGCGACTGCTGGGGGACGGTGGAGGGGTGGCGTGGGCAATGCAATACCATCTTTTCTGCCCACTTCTGTGCCTCTTTCCTTGATATAACCTTAAAACAAGGTAGTATGATTTTTGGTTCTTCTGAAGGTGCTTGCTTGCAAGGATAGTTGTTGAGTTAGGGGTTCGTGCAGAGGGACGATCACTGGAGGTTTCTATTCGGCCATATTGCTGTGCTCCCTCTGCAAATTTATATTTTAGTTATCCTGAGATCCAAGAAAGTTAGGATAAATGCTTTATTCTTTTCCTTTGTTTACTAGACTTTGTAATAATACGTTGATTAAATAGTAACAATTCTGGTCTCTGGATGGAGTATAATGTTTGAGTTTTTACTTCATTTTTACTTTTATTTCTGAAAATGTTTTAACAAAAAATATCTAACTTTAAAATCATTGTTTGAATAAACAATCAGGTCATAAAGACCTATTTGCAACTAGTAAAATTGCTCTGATCTTCTGAAGTATTAAAACGTGAATGCAAGTGAAAAAAATTTTAAGACGGTTCATGAAATCTGAAACTAAGGTGGTTTCTGGAGGTTTCTAATGAAAGCATTTCATACTGAAGTTAAGACCTCTGTTTTCTGTCATTTTCAGAAAGATAACACCTCTTATGCCGGGGCATTGGTTCAGTACTCACTCAGAGGAATGAACGTCACTTCCTGAATCAGTTTCTACAAGCCTAGACTTTCTCCAGAGATTTCCCATCCACATACAGGCCATGCTGACAATACTCAGAGGTTACAAAACCTGACAAATCACAGCTTGAAGGGAAAAAAACTTTAGGACTGAAAACTATCAAGAGAAATTGAAAATGAAAGGTGAATGCAATTATATTTATGTAATTTACAGCTACATTAAAATGGGGGAAAAATTCAAAATAGAAAGATTTTTTAAAATCTGAAAATTGTAACAATTAGCAGTATCATACTATTGACCTGTGTTACATTATGAATATTCTTTGCCAATGAGACATTAAATTTAATAAGTTAATAAAAAAGTTATGACTTTTGGGAAAATAATAGGGTAGTTTTTCATTTTGAATTTCAAAACTATGCTTCAGTTTCTAGGATGTTTTTATTTAGGGTGTGTGTGTGTGTGTGTGTGTGTGTGTGTGTGGTGTGGGGGGATTGTTGGTATGAGTTATATTCCTTTCTCGTTCCAGCCTGGGCTGACAGATAGAAGTTGAGTAATACAGTCTAGCTTGGGCTGATTGTTTTTCTTTCAAAGAAGAAAAAGAAGAAATTCTTCCCATAATATCTTACACAGTGTTCCTAAGTAATTTAGCCACAAATACATGCTGAAATATTTCTGATTCTCAAAATAATTTGATTTTAGAGAAGTATATTGAGGACCCACCAGGACCTTAATTTTTTCTCCCAACTTTTTATTTCGAGAATGTTCAAACCTACAGAAAAGTTGCAAACAATCAAATAAATACTCATTGTTATGGGTGAATTGCGTTTCTACAAAATTTAGATATTGCAGTCCTAAACTGCAGTATTTCAGAATGTGACTGGTTTTGGGGATAGGGTCTTTAAAGAGGCGATTAATTTAAAGTGAGGCCATTAGGATGGGCCCTAATCCAACCTGACTGGTGTCTTATAAGAAGAGGAGATCTGGACACAGGGAGATGCCAGGGGTGGAGGTGGGGTAGGGGTATGTGCAGAGGGCTGGCCCTGAGAAGAGGCAGCAAGAGCCCAGGAGAGAGACCTCAGAGGAGACCAAACTGTTGATGCCTTGAGCTTGTATTTCCAGCCTCTAGAAGTGTGAGAAAGTAAACCTGTGTTGTTATGGTAGCCTGAGCAAACTAATACTCCCATATAGCTTTCATACAGATTCACTAATTGTTAACATTTTGTCACCTTTGTGCGGTCCCTCTCTCTGTCTCTACGCACACACAAACACACATATGCTAACATACAAAGTGTACACACAGACTCACACACACACATCATGCATGCATATACGTATGTGTATGCATATGTCTACCATGCCTTTGGCAGGGGCAGAGGGAATGGGAGAACCATTTGAATGCTAATTGCAGGAATCAGAAATTTTTTTCTCTGAATACTTTAGTGGGCACCTCCCAAGAACCAGCACATTTACTTATAAAACCGCACTACAAGTTTCACATTCAGAAAATATAAACGGTAATACAACACATTTAAACTAGAATAGCCATCCAGACTTTTTTAGGGCTTTTATGACGTTAATCATTTTAACGAGCAGTTGTGTTGCAGAGTACCCCTCAGTGTGAATTTGTGTGGCGGTTGCTTCACAATCAGATTCAAGTACAACATTACTGGCAGGAATACCACACAGGTGAGGCTGTGTCCTGCCGACTGAGTCACATCAGAAAGCTTACAGGCTCAGTTTGTTCTATTATTGGGGATGTTAAATTTGGCTATTGGGTTAAAATAGTGTCTTCCAGATTTCACCATTAAAATGTACTCTTTTACCTTTGCAATTAATAAGCTATCTTTTGGTTGAGAGTTTGATGCTGTGTAAATATTGTGTTCCCCAATAATCTTTCACTCACTAGTTTTAGCTCATTGGTGAGTCTTGCCAGAACAATTATTATGGTGGTGGGTGTAATATGGTGATTTTAGTTTTTAAAAAATGGCTAAGTGGAATTTTTCTTCAAGAAAGAAATTTCCCTTCCCTCTCTCCCCTTTTAATTTTTTTCTCCTAATGTAGAATCATGAACTTATTTTATTAAGTTTTTTTAATACATTCCTGTCATTATTCATTTGGATGTTCAAATGGTCCCAAATTTCACAAGCAGGCATGCTTTAAGTTGACTTTATGTCCTTGTGACAGGCCCCTATGGGTTTGGGGGGCATGTTCTTGTTTTCTGGCACAAGAAGATGTTTGTTTACACTCATATAGAATAAATAGCAACTTTTTCATTTTGTTGTTATTTCTCTTAATTTTAATCTAGAAGAGTTGTCCCCTTTTGTTTTAAAATCATATTGACATATTGAAGACACTACTCCAGTTTCTATAGGGTTCCATCATTTAAATTTATTCCATGGTTTCTCCATGATATCATTTAACTTTCTTTATCATCTATATTTCCTATAATGTAAAACTGAGACCTAAAAATTTCATTGGCTACAGGGCAAGTATTTTTGGCCAGACACTTCATAAGTTGTACTATACTTTCCATTGTATCACATTAGGATGTGATATTTAGCTGCCCTACTCTTAAATTTAATAGTTACCCAACTATTAAATTGTGATGTAATTTCATCATATGTGTTTACATAAAATGCTATTACCACATTCATAAAACTCATGTTTATGTGTTATTCAAATTAGATATTATTATCTAATGATTATAATGAGATTTTACTGATTTCAGTACATATATCTAATAGCTTGTTGAGAACACACACCTACATATCAGAAAATTGACGTAAAAATGAAGTAACAGCATATTTTTGAAATTAGATTCTAAAACTGACATTTTTCTTTTGCCCCACCAACTCCACATCTAGAGATATTCTACAGACACTTGTCAAGATTATAATTATAATATATTAGGATTCAAGACAGCAATATTTATAGTCACAAAAATGTAGAAACAACAAGCGATTCATCAAGAAGGGACTTAATAAACCTAATGTGGAATATTCGTTATTTAACTATTATGCAGCCATTAAACACAGGTAGATCTCTTGTAAGGATACAGAACACTGGGCAAAATTTATTTGGTGAGGAACATAAGTTTCAGAACTTTCCAGTGCAATTCTATTTATGTCTAAAAGTAAAATAATGGGATGAATGATTAGAGAATATTTGGAAACCTACAAGAAACTTTTATAAGAAAACGGTAGAGAATAACTTTGACAAAGTTAAAAAGATTTTCTTTTTAAAAAGCATCCATTTGAAGTAAAGATTCAGTTTAAGGCCTACTTTTTGACTTTTTACATTCATTTATAATAGATTACTTTTCAAGATACATTGCCTGATATCTCTGTTCGACAGCCTTCAACATTTTAAGAATAAGGGGCTGGATTTTGCAGAATCCAGTGTTATTTATTCACTATAAGAAAAGTAAACAAGGTGTTCTCCAACCTATCTGACCATAAATACGACTTCGAAATTAAAGACTGAGGAAAGATACCTGCTCTTGTTACTGAAATACTGAAATGCAGAAATCAGAAAACTTCACACATCAGAAAACTTGGATACCACAGAGACAATAATCACAAGAATAACAACAAAAAACAAATAGAAGAAGAATAAACAAGCGGACAATAACAACAAAATGAATTGCACTTCCTTAGTGGAATGGTTCATGTTGAATAACCACCATCATTAACAAAAATAATAACAATTAGATTAATAGCACACCAGTGCACTGGCTGAGGATTCTTATTCCTCAGAAAACATTATCTGGAGGAGCAGCTCTTGCATACACTTTTTTTTTTTTTTTTGCAGGCTTATTCTATTTTGGAGACTCCCTAGGTGAAGATGAGACATAAACTGACAGCTGCTTAATTTCAGGAGCACACTCTGTCCTGCTTGTACAGTCTGCAAACGGCACGTCCTGTGGGCCTGCAGGGACTGCCAGCTCCCGTACTGCCGACCAGTGGCCTGAGCCCTTCCCTCCGGGAGGCCCTTAATGAGCCCTCGACTCCTGCAAATGAAAAGAGAAGGCAAAGGGGCGCTGGTCCTGCTGACAAAGCAGTTTCTGCTGTGCCTGGTGGGTTTCGGTTTTCCTGTTGGATTCACTCCACCTTTAATTAAAGACGGTGAAATTTGTTTGTTTCCTTTTGATTTTGGTCACCGTCCCCAATTTAACTTGAGGCTCTGTCTCACAAACAGAAGGTTAACATTTATTCAAGTCAGGAGCATGGGAGCGAGCTCTTCCTTTCCCACAGATACGCTTGGGATATTCCGCAAAACCTGCCCCTACATTCAAAGATTGCAGGTTTGGTTATATAGTTTACACAAACCGAACAACTAAGTTATCTCTGACCATCTTTGGATACGACCCACACAGTCATCTTTATTTCTAGAGAGGGTGCTTAGAGTTAGCAGGAGACAAAATTGCACTATTGCTAGATTAGTTCAGCTGCATAGGCACCTAAACACCCACAGTTTTCCAAGGACTGTGATGTCCAAGAGCACTGTAATGCCTCTGCTGCCTCTTGGCTCTTCCCAAGGGAGTTTTACGATGTGTCTCTCCTACTCAGATGTCAGCAGACACTTGGAAAGTCGCCTCTCACACACTCCATCCATCCATATTTATGCAACTCCTTTGTGGTTTAATTTAATAGAATGAGCCTCCCCATTCAATCCAATTTTAACACAAAAACAAATAAATTTCTACCTCAATGGAAAGGAAGATGATATGCCTATACTTTGCTTATCTCTGTGGGCTATTCCATTGTGTCATATCATAAGGAAACCGTCTTTTGGGAAATATGTAGAAATTATAATAGAGCAATTAGACAGCTCAATAAAATAAAAAGGAATTTAATTCAATCTACTAAACAAGGAGAACAATCACGGTAAATACAGCACTAGTGCATGGTGTATGGAATATTATTCCAGCATTCACAGACCCACATTTGAGTTAAGATACTGTAATGGCCTTTGTTAACTGATCTGCAAGAAATGTGTGAAATAAATATCCCTCGGTCATTTCTATTTTGAGCTCATAATAATCTATATTTCTACTTTCTTGCTGTCTTCCTTTGTACTAATAACTCACTACTTCAACTTCTAACAAAATGCCCTCCAGCCTCAGAACACTTCCAAAATGCTGTCACAGGAGTTGGGATTTTTCTCTGGTCTCGCCATCCTCACCCGCACAATTCAACCCCAAGACCTACATCATCTTTCTTACGAGAATCTTTGTCTCTCAATTCCTCCTTTAGTCCAGCCACGGCCCTTCTCTCTCCATGCCTCCTCTTGCCGGTTTTGCCCTGAAGGTGCGCCTGCTTTCTGTGGGTCTTACCTGGAAGTCGCTTAGTTACCTTGTGTGTGAGGAAAACTCTGAACATTAAGGTTTAGGCCCAGACCTGTCTGCGTCCCTCTGGTCCCTGATTCTCATTTTTCACTATTTTTAAGCCTTGAAATGCCCTGGAACTGAAGTTGTCCCACACTGAGCTCCACGTTTTACTCTCCCTCCCATTGGGGCTCATCCTACCTTCGAGTCAAGACTCGAATCCTCAGGGTCTCAATTGAGACCTGGCCCTTTAAGCCTCCACACCCAAGCGGGGCTCTTTCTGTCTCTGCTTCTGCTTCCTCTACTCTGTCATCTTGATCTTTCAGCTTCACATGAACTGTTGAAAGAACCACTGCAATCATCTTTAAATCAATTAGCCAATTTTTTAAACTTCTAAATCTAGTATTCAAACTCTGGCAACCATCATCTGATTCCTAACTTTTTAATTTAACTTTCAGATTTGGCTTCTTAATTTAATTTAATTTTATTTTATTTTATTTTTGATATGAGATCTTGATCTGTTGCCCAGGCTGGAGTAGTTGCCCACGCATACCTCACTGCAGCCCCGAACTCCTGGGCTCCAGCAATCCTCCTGGCTCAGCCTCCCCAGTGGCTGGGACTACAGGCACATGCCACCACACCTGGCTAACTTTTTAAAATTTTTTGTAGAGTTAGGGTCTCAAGATGTTGCCCGGACTGGTCTCGAACTCCTGGCCTCAAGCTATCTTCCTGCCTCGGCCTCCCAAAGTGCTGGGATTACAGGCATGAGCCACCATACCCGTACTGGCTTCCTCATTTTTAAAAATTTACAATGAAAGATGACTTTAAATATATAGTTTTACTTTCACTTAAAATTGATGTGAAAAGAACAATTAATTTTTAATGCTTTTGTTTTATTGTAAAGACGAACACAATTTTAGATTTGAAAGAGCAAGGGTTAAAATAATTATTTTGTAATTTATGTAGGGAAAAGTAATAAAAAATAAATGGTATTTATTGTAGCTGTATTTCATGAATCATATTTGCCCTATGAGCTTTAAATTTTTTTATAACATATACATGTAAAATAGAAACTCTAGGAGAGTCGATACTTTAACACCTACAAAAGTGCCTGGTATATAGTAGGTACTCAATAAATATTTGCTGACTCAATGACTATAAAATTTAACAGCTACAAAATAGTATAAAGTGAAAAGTAATTTTTCCTGTCTCTCCAGATACCTGTTTCTACCTCCAGAGGCAACTGCACTTTACCAGTTTCTTCTATATTTTTCTAGAGATATAATAAGCCCACCTAAGCATGTGCATATCTATGTAGAAAGAGCGATAGAAATGTGTTTGTGTGTGCACTGAGTGTATGTGTGAACACGCCATAGCTATTCTTTTTTCTCCCCTCAGATGGGCACTTCCTGTATATAGTTTCTGTGCCTTATATTTTGGGTGTAATTTCATGACAATTTTTGGAAAAAAACTCTCTTCTTTATAAAGATGACATAGTATTCCTTGTATACTCATATGCTCAGTTTATTTGATGAGTTTGTTATTTCTGCTATTTCAGTTTCCAGGATTTTGTGATTTTAAACAATGCTGCAATAAATGTTCTGGTAAGGATAACATCGCTCTCATGTGTGAGCGTTTGGAGGATAATTTCTGTCTTAGTTAGTTTGTGCTGCTATAACAAAATACCAGACACTGGATGATTTATAAAAAACAGAAATGTATTTCCCCACAATTCTGGAGGCTGAGAAGTCCAAGATCAAGGTGCCAGCAGGTTTGGTGGGGGCTGGTCTCTGCCTCCCGAGTGGCACTTCCTGCTGCATCTTCCGGAGGAGAGGACTGCTGCGCCCTCGTACGGCAGAACGTGCAAGGGCAAGGAAGCCGAAAGCCAGGGAAGCCTCTTCTATAAAGGCCTCCATCCTGCTCACCAGGGAAGAGCCCTCATGACCTAATCACTTCTTAGAAGTTCCACCTCTTAACGCCATCACATTAACCATTAAGTTTCAACACCTGAATTTTGGAGGGGACATGAACCGTAGCAATATCGTAGAAGTGGAATCACTGAATCCAAGAGTAAATGCATTTAAAATTCTAATAGATATTGGCAAATCTCCTTCCATAATATTATCCTGATTTATACTTCCATTGACAATGTATAACAGCACCATTTTCCTTCACACTGGCCAACATATTGGTATCAAATTTTGAGATCATTGTAATTTATAGGTGAAAAATGATATCACATTGTAAATTTAATGTTCTTTTCTTTAAATATAATCGAAGTAAAATATATTAATTATCATCCCATTTTAAAGATATTAGTGATTTTATTCCTATAATTGTCAGGAATTCTTTATATATTACCAACTTATTCTTACCACTATTTTCTACTTTTGGAATGTCAGTCATCATTTCCTCACTTTTTACTCTCACATATTTCCTCACGTTCCCACCTCACTGGCTTTGCACTTGTAATTCTCTTTTTCTGAAATGCTTTTCTCTAGACTCTCCTTAAATCTGAAATCAGAATCTGAATTCTATGTGCACAGAATATCTCCAGGTGGTATCAGAGGGGACACACTGGTAATAGGGATTATTTCTGGGTAGGAGAATTGGGTAAATGGAAACAGAGATTTAGGGAAGACTGACTTTTCACTGCAATACCTTTTGTACTTTTGAATTTTGTACCAAGTTTATATGTAACCTCTATCCAAGCAAACATATGTACAAATACACACACATTGTCAGTTCACATCCTTGTCTTGCAAGGCATAGCTTGAATGTAATTTCCAACTAAAAGTTCTTTATCTTTAGTATTACTAATCCTCATGGACATTACCTACACATACATATCTATAAATTGCATAACAAATCCATTTTTATAGAAAAATAAAAAATATTTCTTATGTAGCTAGCTTGCTATCTTTTTGATTCAGAATCTACATCTGATTACTCTTTGAGTTCTGCCAACATGTTTAGCACATTCCTTAATCAATGTAGGTATTCAAAAACTGTTTAATTCATTTAGCAAATATTTATTGAGTTGCTGTTCTGGAAAAGTATCTTGGCAATCACAGGCAATAGAATTTACAGTCACAATCCTTGCCCTTAGACACCCCAGTTAATGATGAAGATAAACACGGAGATAAATAATTCTAATAGGTGCAATTTAGAGACATGCAAAAAGGGAAATGATAAACATCAAGTGATTATCTATCTCAGCATTTCCCAAGGACTCAGTCAAGTGGTATTTTCTTGTGATGATTTTAGGTGATCACCAGGAACACTTTTTATTCGATAATGATTTATTGCAGAAAATACATTAAAAAACCAATAATTTTGTGGAGATTAATTTTGTATGAGGTTACAGTAGACATTTAATTTTAAGGATTTAGTCACTGTAAAGTAAAATATTAAGTAAATAAGCGTTTAGACAGAACACAGCTACTGCAACGGCGGTGCGGCAGAGATAAGAATGACTGAAGGCTGGCAAATGCCGATCTATCCCATCCCAACCAGGGCCACGTTGCCTTGATAAAGATAATTATAATTAAATGTTAGAACAGCTTCCCTTTTCTGAGGGTTTACTGTGTATCGAGCATTATGTTATGTACTCTATGATAGCACATGTAATAGTCACAACATCCCAAAGGGATTTGTATTTTCTTGAGGAAAGAGAGGCTGACAGAGGTTAATTAAATGGCATAGATCACTAAAAGTTTCTTTTCTTTAATTGTATGCATTTGTACCTACTAGGAGCCAAGTATTGGAGGAAACGATCACTAAGATTCTGACCTGGTAAATTTTTGAATTTGAGTGAGGGTAACAAATTTGAGATGAATAAATACCCTTTATGAGAGGTTCTGTGAACTGGTTTTATAAACATTTGGGGCAGGAGAAGGATTGGCCATGGGAGGTGAGGTCAGGAAGGAGAGAAGCTTAACCAAAGTTTGTTCCAGCTGATCCCCCAGTAGGGACAAGAAGTTCATGAGCCAAAGAATTGGAATTTGGAGTCTGAGCCTGGCCTTGTCGTGGGTAAACAAGGGGACGTCCATGAGTTTTAGCTGAGTCTTACGGGCAAGGGCATTTCTTTGTAGTGTGCTGTGTTCCAGAACACAAAAGGGTGGGGGGATTTCTTAACCTTCCTGTTTGGCTGAATCACAGGGCTTAGGCCAAGTTCAACATTGTCAATACATTTCTTGATAAACATTTGCGAGAATTTTTAAAAACTATATGCCTAGAAGTGGAATTGCTGGGTCAAAAAATGTGTAGCTTCGCTTTTACTATTAAAATTGTTTTCCAAGGTGAATTATCAATTTACACTTCCACTGACAGTGACTGAGAGCTCCAGTTGTGCCACATCGTCACTGACACCCGAGGGTTTTGAAAGCTTGTCAGTGTGGTGGAAGCGAATTCGGTCTCGCTGCATTTCCTTCGTTATTGAGACTGATCGTATTTCACTGTTTGTTGCACGTGGATGTTTCTTCTTCTGTAAAGCATCTTTGGCCCATTTTTCTGTTGGGTTGTTTACCTTTTTCTTACTGATTTGTGGGAGTTCATCAGTATGTTCTGGAAGAATAAATGTAAGAATGACTGAAAAGGTCCTGAACTGAGGAAGATTGAGATTAGGATTGGGAGATCCACAACAACTGTAACTAGCCCTATAAACAAATTTCAATGACCCCTGTATGTCCTTTATAATCCTTTCCCTGTCATGTTTTAGATTCTCAGGCCAGTAGGGCTTGATGACCTTTCTGAGTTGTTTCCCAGAAATAACATAATTTCTGGAAGACACAAGAGTGGAAATGCTGAGCCCTGCGCAAGCTTCCTGACGCCAAGGCTCACCAGCCCCACCATCTGCCCTCTATGCACAGTATCCCTTGTAGGCTACACCACAACCGCCCCAACGCACGTGGCCCTTCCTTAAAAGCCCATGATCTCCCTTGGTCGGAGATTGATTTGAGGCTTCTTCTCCCGTTTTCTCCACATCTTTCCCATTAAAATTTCCTTTCTGCCTTGGCAAAAAAAAAAAAAAGTTTTGATATACTAGACATTTCAGGATTCGGAGCATTATAGGAGATGACCCATGTCAATTATTTAGCACAGAATTCTCAATACATATAAACCTTAAAGTTTTTCTGGAAGTTGATTTTTATCACTCAAAATATATTACAGTATTTTTTAACTGATCTATTTCTATATAAGTTGCCTTCTATTTAAAAGCCACATAATATTTTATAATTTATTTATCTACTCCTCTATTGATCTTTGCTCCTCTTATAATAATATGACAAAGAATATCTTCTAGTACGTATCTGTGCATCTGCCCAATTATTTCCATGAGATAAGTCTTAGAGGTGGACATGTTGGATAAAAACTGATTGATGCATTTCCCTACAAAGAGATTGTACTCGCATACACTACCTCTAAGCAGTTATGAAAATGCCTATTTCCCCATAACTTTGCCCACAAGGCATTATAAATATTTGCACATGTAAAAAAAATAATTCTCTTTTTAATGTTTGAATTTGTATTTTATGCATTATTGGTGAAGGTAAATTTATGTTGATTGTCTATTTTTATCTCTACCATTGTGAAATACCTTTTGATGTTGTGTACTTAGTTTTCTACTGGACTCTTTGTCATTTCTTTATTGGTTAGTTAGAGCTCTTTATATTCAGGCTATCAATACTTTGTCATATATGTTGCTGGACATTTTTTCCAGTTTGCCATTTGTTTTAACTTTATGTAGCTTTAAATAGTTCAATCTTTATTTAATGCTATCTAAACTTTATGGTGTACTTATAAAAGCCTTTTCTATTCTAAAATTACAGTTATTTTTTTGGTATCTCTTTCACACTGTTGGATTATTTTGTTTGCAATTCCGTTTTTAATCCACTTAGAATTTATTATTGAGGTAAGCATACACATTTTATTCCTAAATGCATAGCCAACTGTCCCAACTTGTTCATTGAATAATTTATTGTTCATATCTGGTTGGGAGCCCCCTTCTCATTATTTTTCTTTTGAGTACTTTTTATTGGCTCTTTTTATACACTTATGATTCTATATATACTTTAGAACCCTTTGTTGCATTCCAAGAAAATGCTGAAAGGACTGTATTTGGAATTACCAGAAATTAGGTGAGAACTGGCATTTATCTTTATAGCAAGTGTTCCATTTAGAAAAATAATGTGTTTTCCTACTTTAAAGGTCTTTGAAATAAACTTTTTTATTACCTTCCCCACAAATCTTTTACATTTCTTTTTAATTCCTAGATATTTTATAATTTTGAGGGTTTTTAAAAATTTCACTGAATGAAATTATTTTGGCATTCCATTTTTTAACTTAGTTACTGCTAATGTAACATCTACAAAGTGCTGTGGATCTTTGTATACACACAAACACACACACACACATCACACAACAAATAATAAAATGCCAAGATTTGAGAAATATATAAACTTTTGGATACATTATTTAATTTGCATATTTCAGAACTCTATAGACCAGCAATTACACTTGTAGATATATACCCAAGAGAAACCAATACATGTGTCCACCAAAAATATGTACAAGAGTCAGACATGGGTGGGGAAAAAAAAAAAAGAAAAAAAAATAGGTACAAGTCTATAGCTGTTTCATTAACAATAATTAAAAACTGGAAACAACCCAAATGTTCACCAGCAGGAGAACAGATGAACAAATAGTAACTTCTTGTTCTACAAGGGGATACTGTATAGAAAGCAGCAACAGTAGTAAAAGACCTACTGATACAAGAAACAACACAGAAAAATCTCACAACCATTATCTTGAGCAAAACGAGCTGCTTATAAAGAAATATATATGCTATCCTTCCATTAACATGAAGTTCAGGAACAAGCAAAACTAATATTGTAATATAAGTGAAAATAATGGTTACTTCTCAGGAGGTTGATATTGTCTAGGAAGGGTATTGGATGGCCTTGATATATGTTGGAGATCTTTTGCCTCTTGATCTAGGTGGTAACATCCCTGGTATATGAATATTGTATGTAAAAGTTAATTGAGCTGTACACTTAAGATTTATTCACTTGACTCAATATAAATTTTACCTAATTTTTTTTAAAAGTAAGCTTCCTAATAGGCTTGTGCATATCTAGTCACTAAAATAAAAGTCACAATAAAAAACAAACCAAGAGAGCCCAAAAACAAATAAACACAAAAAGCAAAAAATACGCAGCTAATTTGTCTTAAAAACTCACTCATCACTCTAAGACTCCTTCTAAGCACCAATAGTTTGACCTACTTTACTGCATAGCCCCCAATATTCAACTTAGCACATCCCAGGTGTCCCAAAATCTCTCTGGGAATACGCTGTCCCAGGTGTCCCATATGTCTCTGCATGACATTTTCATCTCCCAGTCTCCCAAGGTAAAAGTTACAGCATCATGTTTTACACCCTGCAGTAACTGAATCAACCTCTTATCCCTTTTTGCTAATACCATCTTCGAATGTGAGTGCAGCAAATGTTTTTATTCATTTTTCTAGCATTAGGTGCTATAATGAGTTGAATGGTTGCCCCAGAAAGAAGTGTCCATGCCCTAACACCTGGGACCTGTGCATGTGACTTTATTTGGCAACAGGGTCTTTGTAGATGTAAATAGGTTAGAGATCTTGATATGAGATCATCCTGGGTTATCAGGTGGGCACTAAATCCAATGATGTGTCCTTACAAGAGACACAGAGGAGAAAGAGGGAGAAGGGGCTGTGTGAAGACGAAGAAGATATTGGACTGATGCAGTCACAGGGTGAGGAACTCCCGGAGCCCCAGAAGCTGGGACAGGCAAGGGCAGGGTCTCCCCTAGAGCCTTCCAAGGGATTGCTGCCCTACCAACACCTTGACTTGACCTCTGGCCTCCAGATCTCAGAAAATACATGTCTGTTGTTTTAAGCCACTCCGTTTGTGGTGATCTATTTCAGCAGGCAGTCCTAGGAAACCAAGACAGTGCTTAATAAATCATTAGGTAACTTTCTAATTGCATTACAGTAACTGTCAGTCTCTGAGCACCTGCTAGACACAATAGGCATTTTTTCAGATGCTTTGAACAGATAAACTGGAGGGCAAGTGGGAAGATGGTCTTTGATGAGGGTGTGTAGATGGACAAAGCAAAGTGGGCTCAGGGCAAGGTCTGTGTAGTGCAGGGACTCGCATTTACAGGCCTTGACTACAGAGGAGGCTTCTAACACTCAGACAGACAAGACCACCCACCTGTGGAAGTCTTGCTCCCTGCCAGCAGCCTGCCGCTTGCTCAAGGGCTCACGAACTCTTGTAAACACTAAGGCAGCCAATCAAAAACCACAGGAAGAGGGCAAAAAGTACAAAGTAAAGACTCAAAGAATGCTAGAACCTAATGGTTTAAAAACACTTGAAGACTTAAACTCCTTTATACTTTTCATAACTCGCCCCCCCACCCCATTTTAACCTAAAGGGCTTTAGGAAATGGTATTCCTTATAGCAAGTGAATATTTAAGTTCAAAAATTTTTTGACTTTTTTCCTGAAAAATTAAAATAATTATAAAAAGTATACTTTCTTAAGAGTAGCAAAGCACCTACAGGCAGTAGGGTGCTAGTCAAGGTTTAACAACTACTGGGGGTGAGGAAGCCTTATTCTACAGTGTTCACTGATTTCTCTTATGTAAATGCATCCACGTAACTGATTGCAAGGTAGAAACGTGATGTCAACTGGCCTGGCAAAGCTCCTGAAAATTGGTGGGGCAATGGGTGGCTCACGCCTGTAATCCCAGCACTTTGGGAGGCTGAGGCAGGAGGATCGTCCCTTGAGGCCAGGAGTTTGAAACCAGCCTGGGCAACATAGTTAGACCTCATCTCTACAAAAAAATAAAAAATAAATTCCTGAAATTTAGCAGGCTCCAGGACAGCAGGAGAATAAGGAGAACTAACACAAAATAATCATCACAGTTCCGATGAGAGAAACCCACCGACTTTAGAAACAGAGAGAGACCGGACGAGGCTGAATAATGACTCCAGCTAAATTAAACTAACTACCTGAGTAACAAAAAGGGGAAGAGAAGAGAAAAGGGAGCCCCTGTAATGTTATCCCATTATGGCACTGTATCTCGCTACCCTCCACCGCTGCAGAGAAATGCTCACACTCCCACTGTATTGCTTTCTTTCTTTCTCCAAATGGCCAGCCAGGTGTGAGGGCAGTCTCCTAGGAACAGACATGAATGATTTTTTTTTTCCCCTAAGAAATAAGAACTGAAACCAACATAATGTCTTACCAGGTTGTTAAACAATACTAAGTCCAATTAAAGATAACTTAGCTACTGGCTTTCGGCAATTCATTCCCAAAAGATAAGAGGATGAACCACCTAAAGTAGACTGATTAGCAAGAGCAGTAGTGCGCTTATCAACACCTGCTCAGGACACGAGCTCTGTGATTCAGAGCTGTCATGCCATAAACTTGGCCCAACCTCTAGCAAGTCTCTGCCTTGCAAAAGCCATCTTAGAAATCACCAGGCACTGGCCCTAAAACCCTACAGATATGCTTCATTCATTTCCTGTTTCCAACCTTATTTAGATCCTGCCAAGTGTATTTTCACTTTTGCAGCCAGTCTAATAAATCTGTTGGTTTCGCAGCAGACTATTTGTGGGAGTGGGCGGTTGATACAGTTGTAAGGGAATCTCAAAGATAGAAATTCCCGCTCCCCAGCTCTGGATGCTCTTGTTTGGGTGATGGCAACACCTAGAACTATGTGATCAATGCTGGAGACAAAGGCAAAATGCTGAGGGTGGAGGATGGGAAGTATAGAAAAAACATTGATCAGTCTTGAAATTGTTAAACTGTCAAATCAGCCTCAGGTTCACTTACCTCCCATCTTCCTGGCCTGTGCCTGGTGTTTCAGAGCCTCTGGTGCTGCTTTGTCTGCCCAGTGCTGTTCCAGCAGACGGAGAGCATTTCCAGTGAGCTACAGCCTGGCGGGCAGAGCAGGCATGCTCGCTCAGATGCCCTTGGCAAGATCAGATGACATTCCCTGGTAAGCTTCATAAACACATGCTGGTTGTCTTGCACACCATTCATTTAATGTCTTCTCCATCATAGCGTTTACATTCCAGAGAGGGAGGAAAGATAAGTTGAATATATAATATTGGCTGGGTGTGGTGGCTTACACCTATAATCCTAGCACTCTGGGAGGCCGAGGTGGGAGGATCGCTTGAGTTCAGGAGTTTGAGACCAGCCTGAGCAAGAGCGAGACCCCGTCTCTACAAGAAATAGAAAAATTAGCCATGCATGGTGGCACGTGTCTGTAGTCCCGGCTACTTGGGAGGCTGAGACAGGAGGATGGCTTGAGCCCTGGAGTTGGAGGTTGCAGTGAGCTATGATGAGGCCACTGCACTCCAGCCTGGGCAACAGAGCTAGACTCTGTCTCAAAAATAAATAAATTAATTAATAATAAATTAAAAATATATAATATTAATTCAGGTGATCATGGATGCTATAAAGAAAACACTGTTGGGTAAGAAGTAAGAGAACAAGAGAGTGTTCAGGGAAGGCCTGTCTTGGTGGGAGACAGACCAAGGCAGGCCTGAGTGGAAGCGGCTAGATGGGAGGCCACCATCGTAGGAGACCAGAGAAAAGAGCAGAGCCTGGGTCAGTGCAGTAAGAGGGAAGACAGAGATACAAGTTTGGAATGGGACATTTATTGAGGGTAGAGCTGACAGTTCTTGCTGATGGATTGAAAATAGAGTGGGAGCAAAACACAGGAGTCAGTTACGACTGCAAAGTAAGGCGTACCAAAGGGAGCCCTGGAGTTTGTGGGAAACCTGGGGACCCTACGAGGGTGGTACGTTTGGGAGTTCTAGTGGCTCTGGCTGAAGCTGTGGGGAAATATGGCGAAGAAGCGATGCAGAAAGGTGGGACCCACGTGGGCTGAGGGGCCCTTCACTAACAGATGGCTGAGTGTATAATGGAGTCAAGGAGAGTTTGCTGCAGGCCAGAAAAGAGGCTGATATGATAATTCAGAAGTATGAAGAGGACTAACTTGAGGAAATAGGCTTTCATTTTTATTAAGTAATTCACCACTGACTAAGATTCCACATTAATTCAACTCTACCCATAAAATAAATTAAATTACCAAAGAAATCAATAAAAACCCAGGTGGGGTGGGGCAGACATTCTTGATGGGTAGTCACATGGCTTCTTCATAAGTATTTGGAAAGAGGTTTTGGTCTTAAAGAGGTGAAGTAAGTCACACGCTTCCTCCCGTCCCTCAAATGACTGCGGAGCCAAGAAACTGGTGTCTCTGCCTTTTCCTCCACACAAGCAGTCTACCTCCAACACGAAGGTAAGGATGGCATATTGTCAGAGGAAATTCGCATTTACAGTGCCTGGACTATCATTCACTCAGAACTGAAGCTCTGAATCTTAACATCAAATGTAGGAATCGCTGTTAGCTTCAGAAATTCCACAAGCCAAAGAGCAGTGATAAGAGTTAAAGAGATTGTAACAGGGAGCCTGACCTCCCTCAGGGCCAGCACCCTTCCCAAATAGAAAACTCACCAGTATCTGGAAGGACCACATAGTTCTCCTATCTGAAACAAGAAACACGAGGCAGGGTCACCTAGCTGATTAGAGAGTGTTCTTGGGGATGAACACAAAGGTCATTAAAACACTCAGGGAGGAAAAAAAAAAGATTATTCGCATAAGATTTTAATCTATTTTTAATTAAAAATTTTATTATACATAAATATACTTCATGAGAGTAGTTTTACATTAAGTGTCATTCCTGTGCATTTTACTTTCTCATCTTTGCCAGGCCTCGGCTTCCCCTCCCTCCCCTCAGTCAGCCCCCAGTGTCTGTGAATACCCTCAGGGAGATACCAGCAGCGTGGGTGGAAAGAATAAATTGCCTGGCTTTTCAGAATTTGAATCTCACTCCCTGGTGATTTTGAGCATATTGGCTCTACTTCTGCCTCAGTAAAATAAAAGGAAAAGCCCCTACATCCTGGGGTTAAAAGGCTCAAATGAAGTAATAGAAAGCACATGGAACCCCACCTGGCAGATAGCAGATGCACAACCCACTTCTGATGTGATATTCTAAATCCTATGTTGTCATTTCAACAATGTTCACAGTATCTTCACCAGGAGTAGATTCCATTTCAGGAAACCACTTTCTTAACTTACCTACAAGAAGCAACTCCTCATCTGTTAGTTTTACCATGAAATTGCAGCAATTCGGTCACATCTTTAGGCTTTGTAATATTTAAAGTCAAATGCTTTCTATTTATTGTTGTACCCCACGCATCTATTGCTACAGAAAATTGCTTCTTTTTTTTTTCTTTTTTTTTTTTCTTTTCTTTTTTTCAAAGACAAGGTCTCACTCTGTTGCCTGGGCAAGAGTGCAGTGGTACCATCATAGCTCGCTGCTACCCCAGACTCCAGGGCTCAAGTGATCTTCCTGCTTCAGCCTCCCGAGTAGCGGGGACTACAAGCGTGTACCACCACACCCAGCTAATTTTTCCATTTTTTGTAGAGACAGAGTTGCACTCTTGCTCAGGCTGGTTTCGAACTTTTGGCTTCAAGCAATCCTCCCACGTTGGCCTCCCAAAGTGCTAGGATTAAAGGCATGAGCCACCACGCCCAGCCAGAAATTGCTTCTTATGTAAGAGTAAACTTCCAATCTCACATTCTCTTATATATGTTCCAATTTGTCAAGACACAAATAAAATGCAACCTTCTCCATCTTTCCCATCCCCCATCTATATATTTTAAACTTCCCTGTCCCACTGACAGCATTCATTACGCTCTAATCTGGGTATCTGAGAAACCAAAGCTTCAAGTCCCTCCCCTGTTTTCCGTGACTTCCTTATCTCCCCTTTTTCCTGTAATTCCTTTCCTTGCTTTGTACAAGATCAAAACAATTAACTGCAGTGAGGTCACATACCTTTCCTTCTTTTAGCCGTAGATAGACTGTGTTAAGCAGACTGCTTTGTCTCGTGATTGAGGCTAGAAGGAGCTATCTATCTAGATTGGTCTGAGCTACGAGACTTCCTGAGCCCCCTTGCTCACTCTCACCCCAGAAACGTATTAGTAGTTCAGCTATAAAAAAAATCTCACAGCTTATTAGCTGGGCATGGTGGTGGTGAGCACTTGTAGTCCCAGCTACTTGGGAGGCCGAGGCAGGAGGATCGCTTGAGCCCAGGAGTCTGAGGTTGCTGTGAGCTAGGCTGATGCCACAGCACTCTCCCAGGCAATAAATAGAGTGAGACTCTGGCTCAAAAAAAAAAAAAAAAAAAAAAAAAAATTCACAGCTTGACTTCTCTGCATATGTGTAGAGCACTTTTTCCAAGTTACAACCATAGAACAGAACTAGGTTTTCTACTTGATCTACATATACCTTGCCCAAGGTGCATTTGTCATATGCTAATGAGAAGCAGCTTAAATGTAGAGATATCTTCCCAGTGTGCAGGGATAACCCCAGGTGTTCCATACTACCAGAGGCTCCTCTCTTACCCTGAGAGTTCCTAGGTCTTAGCCCAAATATCTAAGACTTTTAGCCCAAATATATATATTTTGAGACAATGTCTCACTCTGTTGCCCGGGCTAGAGTTCTGTGGAGTCAGCCCAGCTCACAGTACCCTCGAACTCCTGGGCTCCAGCGATCCTCCTGCTTCAGCCTCCCAAGTAGCTGGCACTACAGGCACATGCCACCATGCCTGGCTAATTTTTTCTATTTTTAGTAGCAACAGGTCTCACTCTTGCTCAGCCTGGTCTCAAACTCCTGACCTCAAGCGATCCTCCTTCCTTGGCCTCCTAAAGTGTTAGGATTACAGGCGTGAGCCACAGCACCTGGTCTAGCCCAAATATCTAAGACTTACAATTTCTTAAAGCTACTTCCAATTACACCTCACCGACCGACAATCTTGCCAAAGCAGCCATTTGCCAGGCAGCCCCAGACAGGAAGCCCCTGCTTGCCTGTCACTAAGACAACGCATGCAGGGCTCCCCCAGATCCACATCCTAATAGTGCACCTCCTCCGCACCATCGCCATGTCTTCACATTCTAAAACTTAGAAACTGCACGCCACACAATAGGCTAGGGCCGCTGAACAAGCCTGCTGTTGTTTTCTATTTCTTGCTTCTACTAACTGTTCTTTTTTTGGTCTGCACATTGTAGTTACTTAGGGAACTTTGAAAAAATGATGTCTGGTTTCCAACCCTAGAGATTCTGATGTAATCCATGTGGAGATGCAGCTTAGCTCTTAGGATTTTTAAAACACTCAGGTTGATTTTAGTGTAGACAGAATTTGCAAACCTGCTGCTGTACATGGAATACCATTTTCTCCCCAGCTTTATTGTGGGTTGAACTGTGTTCTTTTCCTCTACTCTCACTCCCCCAGAAACCCTGATACATTGACGTCCTAATTCCGTGTAGCTCAGAATGTGACCTTATTTTGAAATAGTCATTTTTAAGTTAAAATGAGGCCATACGGTAGGGTGGCCTCCCACCCCAATCCAATATGATTGGTGCTTGTATTTTAAAAAATACCCCACAAAAAATAAACAAATTTTTTAAGTGCCTCATGGAGAGACAGAGACATAGGGAGAACACCAAGGGAGGAGGAAAGCAAAATGGGAGTGTTGAATGAACAAGCTGAGGAACACCAAAGATTGCCAGCAAACCACCAGCAGCTAGGAGAGAGGCGTGCAGACAGTCCTCAGAAGAAACCAGCTTTGGACTTTTAGCCTCCACGACTACGAGACAATAATCTCTGTTGTTTAAACCACTCAGTTTGTGGTACTTTGGTATGGCAACCCCAGCAAATGAACACACCGTTTCACCTGAATTTTCTTTATTCACTTTCAGTTTTTACACAAGTAAACCTCCCTCCAAAAGGACTTCAACACCCCAACATCACCCACCCACCCCCACAATTTACCACACTATTCTTTTATTGCTTTTTTTCCCTCACTTTCTTTCAATATATACTTATTGAATATTTACATGCCAGGGACTGCTTAACTTCCAGAGATAAAAGGATGAACAAAAACAGGTGCTCTCATGGAATTCATAATCCAGCGGGGATGACAATCATATAGTCACCCAAGTAAATATAGAATTCCAGCCGTGCTTTCCATAACGACGAGTCCTAACTGTTGCAGTCATGTCCCCGAATTAGCTCTTCCTTATTAAAGATGTCAAGGGAGGCTTCCTTGAGGGGTAACAAGCTAAAATCTGAAAATTGAGCAGGAATTAGCACAAATAAGGGAGAGAGCAATGATTGAAGTACCAGGAAGTGAATGCGCAAAGCCCTTGTGCCTGGAAAATTCCTTGGGTACCCACGTGCTGTGCCAAGGTATTATTTTCAAAGGCTTGAACACCTGAGCCTCATATAGATACGGATGGACCTGTGTCAAAGATTCTACTCACCTTAGTAATTAGCTAGGGAACTAGTCAGACAGTAAAGTTAGTTCTAGAAGGAATGAGCAGCAGAGCTTTATGTAGATCAGCAGGAATACAAATGAATGTTACAAATACGATTGCTTAGGTTAGACACAAAACTAGTTAATGTCCCTCCCATAGGGCAATAAAACCAGAACCTTTGAGAGTCTTCTCTACCAGGCAGTTCTACAAGTTAACATGCAACTGTGTAGTGTCTGGGCTCTTGGCGAACGGTAAATGAAGTCAAGCACAGGTACATTCTCCTAGGAATGTAAATCATCCCGTGTGTTTGTTAGACAGTGTCCCAGCGTGACAATGCAAGGACATACCGCTTTTCTTTTGGCTTCTAAGTTTGGGATTACAGTTCTTAACGGGCCAGTTGTGGAGAGACGAAGGGTGTCAGACACACGGGGCTATGTGGGCACTGAGAAAGGGGCTTCGCCTTTATTCTTAGGGCAGCAAGATGCCATTGCAGGGATCCTCAGTATGACGACGTTACCTAATTCATAATTCAAAGAGCTCACTTGGCTGCAGTGTAGAAACTTAGCTGTGTGGTTAGAGAGAAATGGAGGGACCAGGCTAGTGGTGCTGGAGACTCGTCCAGACGGTGGTTGTGAGGATGGAGAAAGCGGACAGCCGTGTGAGTGTGTTGGAAAGTGACATTTCTGGGAACATAGGAAGACCATCAGGTTTAGTAGGAAAGTGACAATTTTGAGGTACTACAAGGCATGTGGGAAAGTTACTCATACAGGTAGAAAGCTTAAAAGGGGGCTCCTGGGGTAGAGTGATGTTTCTCAACCTTTTTGTCATTATTGCCCCCCACCCCACCAGGAGACTTTTTAGAATTTTTTTTTTTTTGGAATCACTCCCTCCCCCATGAAATTTTACTACCACAGACATACTGGATATCTGTCTATGTAATGGGCCTTCTTGGAGGGTGCCATTGTAATAGCCTAGATTATTTTCTACCTCCCATGAACCAATTTTCATCCCGTTGGATGCATAGGTTAAATGCACAGTCACGCATTGCTTAACAGAGACACGTTCTGAAAAATGCATGTTAGGTGATTTCACTGTTGTGTGAACATCAGATTGCACTTACACAGACCTAGTGCACACCCAGGCTATGTGGCATAGCCTATTGCCCTAGGCTACAAACCTGTGCTATAGAAAATTTTTAACACAATGGTAAGTACTTGTATATCTAAACACAGAAAAGGCATGGTAAAAATATGGTGTTACAATCTTATGGGACCACCATCATGTATACGGTCCATTGTTGACCTAAACGTCATTACGAATCGCATGACTGTGTAAATTTAGCAGTCATGTTAAGGAGGTGACAGTTTGAGCTGTGGGCATGAGTTTCACTTGGAGAGTCGAGTGAGAAGTGAGTCCCAGGAAGGCATATGAAGTATTTTACTAGCCAACCACAAGTCTAAAAGGAAAGGTGCAACAGCCAGAATGGTGGGGGAAAAGGCCAATGTGTGAGCTAGAGGTCAAGTGAGAATTTCTTAAGGAGGAACAGATTAAGAGCATTGAATCGTGGTGAGTTTGAACACATGAAAATGGAATAAAATCTGTTGCATTCAGCAATTACAGAAGCCGTTATCAAGACCTGTAGGCAGAAAGACAGAGCCAGAAAGCACTGGACTGAGCACAGGAGGGGACGGCATAAACCCATACACTCCAGAGCACATTTTGGCCCCTCTTCTTTTGTGAACGGGAAGCAGGAAAATTAGGCAGTGGCTAGAGGGAGATGCAGGGTTGAAAGTAAGCTTATAAAAGGGATATGTTAGCTTTCTAAAAGTCACTTTTAGAAGGCACTAATTGAGGAATATCTTGAATATTGAAAAGAGAGAAGGAATAATCTATAGCAGGGTAGGCAAACTCTGGCCCGTGTTTTTGTAGATAAAATTTTATTGGAATAACACAGGCACATGCATTCATTTAAGTACCATGCAGGGCTGCCTTTGAACTACAGCAGTAGAGTTAGTTTCAAGAGAAACAGAATGGCCAGTAAAGCCTAAAGTATTAATTAACTAGTTTTTTACAGATAAAGTTTGCCAACCCCTGATCTATACTTTAGGACTTCCTAAAAGCTTACAAGGAATTTGAAGGCAATACAGGGTAAAAAAAAAAAAAAAATGGTTTATTGTAACAGAAAAGAAAGGAGAAAGAATAGGTGAAGGATTTGTAGTTTGTTTTTCAAAAGATGGGAAATGTTGACTGTTGGATTCCTAGAAAGACCATCTAAAAATACTGTTGATCAAAGCTATAAATTAGATGGTTTTGTAGAAAGGAGAACACAACTCTGACAGTTCTATTAGTGTCTTAAATGTGGAGAAATCAGGGAGAGATATTGATAGGGTTTAGTGTCTTGGTGGGAGATTGTAGGGGGGGCATCTTGCAGGGTGAGGAATTAGTTGGAACTGATAGTTTTTTTGATATTATGAATGAGTAAAAAAAATAAAGATGTATAGAATTATGATCAAAGTCTGTAGCTAATAATCTACTAAGTAGTTATTAATTATCATATTTATGTTAAGGTCAATATGATGTTAATTTCCTTTTTGTCTTAAATGCAATATTCTAATAATAAACAAGTTAATAAATAACTTGCAAAGCTCTCAGTAGATGGGTACATTAGGAATTCCTGCACTTTGGAGAAAGGATGACTTGAGTTTTCAAAGTTTGCTATCCTTACTTTTTGCAATAATTGTTGGTCTAGCTCAAGATTTCTCAGGCCCAGCACAACTGTGTTTCATGGCACGTAATTCTTTGTTGGTCTGTGCTGTGCATTGTAGGATGTATGGCAACATCCCTGGCCCCGACTCCATAGGTGCCAGTAGCACCACTCTTGGTGTTGTGACAACCAAAAAATGTCTCCAAATGTCACCAAATGTTCCCATAGGGGGTGGGAGCAATTTTGAGAACCACTGGTCTTGGTCATTATAAACAATTTTTATTGCTGTGGGTTGGATAGCAATGCAAATGTTTGATACAAAGTATTTTTTAGCGTCTAACTTTCAGTAGCTCGCCATGAAGACATGTACGCATTGGATTTTAAACATTAATCACACAGACACATTGCTAAATTGTCTCACATTTCCCCATATAATGAATTATCACTATCGTTTCCTCAGGAACTGGGAAGGGGTTTGAGAGCCATTGCTCTGAATTCTTAACCTCAGTGTTTCAGATAATTATCTTACTTCCAACTCAATTACCTGACCTAACCCCCACTTCTCAGAGCAGGGCCACTTTCCCCGAAGGCTTCTTGTGATTCTGCGTGAAGACACACAGTGAGTCTTTCCGAGTATAAGTCTTTACCAAAAAAAAACAAAAACAAAAACAAAAAAACCCACAACTTATCTGCACATTTTAAAAGCAAATTTTGAGAATTTAACTGGCCAATTAAAAAATTTTCCCCCAAAGATAGATAAATAAGACTCTACAATTTCCTGGACCCCTGAGTCTACAGGAGCAATTTTCATACATCTGCCTTTGCTGTCTGTTCCTCCGACCGTCATGAAGAACTTGGCCTCCACCATAACCCAGAGTATTCCTACAGAAAGGAATGGAAATCTTATGTTGCTTTCACTTTCTGTGGACACTGGCTTGCATTTTTAGGAAATTCAAACAGAATGTGACCACTGTCGTACTCAGTCATGCTTATTCATGCTTATCCTAATAGATTCCCATCCAACAGGGGCCAGGACAGAGCTTGTTTTTTTTTTTTTTTTTTTTGAGACAGCGTCTCACTTTGTTGCCCTGGCTAGAGTGAGTGCCGTGGCGTCAGCCTAGCTCACAGCAACCTCAAACTCCTGGGCTTAAGCGATCCTATTGCCTCAGCCTCCCAAGTAGCTGGGACTACAGGCATGTGCCACCATGTCTGGCTAATTTTTTCTATATATATTTTTAGTTGGCCAGATAATTTCTTTCTATTTTTAGTAGGGACAGGGTCTCGCTCTTGCTCAGGCTGGTCTCGAACTCCTGACCTCGAGCGATCCACCCACCTCAGCTTCCCCAAGTGCTAGGATTACAGGTGTGAGCCACGGCACCTGGCCAGAGCTTGCTTTTTGATACGATGATCTAGATTTGATTCCTTATCTTTGTTTCTTCCTAGATACTTAACAGCTATACGACTTTAGAAAAATTAAATCAGCTCTCAGAGTATCAGTTCCCACATACGAGTAATAAGATTAATATATACTTGTAGGTTGTTAACAATAGTAAGGAAGAAAAAGTACAATTAACCTTTCACATAGAAGTCCCTCTATAAATATTCTGTTTTCTTCTTCCCAGAATTATATAACCACCCCTGAGGAAGGATGTAAGATACAGCATTTGTTAGTGGATCACCAGAGAGAGGAAGAGAGCAAAGATAAGACATCATTACAATACTACTTATGTGTTCCAGAGCATCGAACTATTCAGGCTTATTTTAAGAAATCTAATTTTTCTTGTCAGAAAGAGAAGTAGAAAAAGAATACTTGGAAAATAATTTTAAAATATTCATACTTTCCATAATTCCTCCTCCTTACCCAGATAAAATAACCAGGGAAATTAAGTTATTATTCTCTACTGGGAACTTAGAAGTCTGGATACTTACTGTCAGTGACAGGATGTCTCCATCCTCAGGGCCCTAGGATGGTACCATTCAAATCTAAACTCCTGCTTTCATTCCTGATGATACCTGTTGCTGCAAACGTTTTCAGAAATACGTCCAGAGTCCCTAACCTACTTCTAAGGACCCCAGGCCATATTTCTTCGCCAATTCCCCAATCCTAGGATGCATATGCATTTGTTCTAATTAGTGTAGGGTCTTTTGGTTATTATCATTCATGATGCAGCTTAAATAGACCCTCTTTCACTAAACAGATGTTGAAAGTCACGTGAACACAAAGGCTCTGGAGTATTAAACTGGGCTCCAACTTACAGAATTCTTTTATTGGATTACCTTATATAAATTATTTCACAAAGTTTTGCTTTTAACTCTCTGAGCTCCTGTGGTCTCAGGTTTCCCACACAGGGAGATTAAGGCTAACAGTAACATTACAAAAAGGAACATGATGGAGGGAGACGGTGAGAGTCTGAATTTGTGTCTCAATTTAGGATACAAAGAGAAAATATAGGCCTAAGAGCTCTCTGGAAGAACAGGTGAGAGAAATTATAAATGAGGGTTCTCTCTGTCACATTGTAGAATGATATGTGCCCATGTTCATAGTCTAAGAAAACCCCAACTTTGTGCATTTGCTTTCTCAGGGAAACCCTTTTCAAAGGGGGGAAGACCCAGAAGGTATAATCAGTCCCCATCATGGACCCCATGAGTAAGACTTTATCTCCAGAGGCTGTGGGCACGGTGCCCTTTCTGTTTACAGAATCTTGATATACGCCCAATTGCCACTTCGTCGCCTTCTCCACATCCACCTCCCAGTAGTGCTTCCCCGAGGTGAAGCTTTCCAGCCCCAACACAGTGGCCCCGAAGTCGAATCTCCCTGGGTCACCAGGCACGTCCTGCTGGGCACTTCCAAGTCTCACTCCTCTCAGGTCCTCAGACAAGACCAGGCAGGGATGAGCCGTTCTGGGATCCAAAGTTATGAGTCCTACAAGGAGAGAAAAACTTAGGGAAGAGGTTCATCCATACCAGTATCTGAGACATAATTTCATTTTTTTATTTAAAAAAAGTTCCCCCCCCCCCCCCCCCGACATAGGGTCTCGCTCTGCTGCCCAGGCTGGAGTGCAGTGGCATGATCATAACTCACTACAGCCTCGAACTCCTGGGCTCAAGCGATTCTCCTGCCTCAGCTTCCCAAGTAACTGGAACTACAGGCACCCACCTCCACGCCTGATAATTTTTTAATTTTTCTGTAGAGATGAGGTCTCACTACGTTGCCTGTATAGGTCTCAAATCCCTGGCCTCAAGAGATCCTCCCTGCCTCAGCACCCCAAATTGCTGGGATTACAGATGTGAGCCACAGCACCTGCGTCAGAGACATGATTTCTAACATGCCGGGCTCCTTGCTGGGTGGGCACAAGTTTCAGGCACAGACATGAGAGAGGCAACTTAGGAGCGTCCAGGAAAAGGAACTTCTAAGCTTTACTTCAACATGGACATTACAGAGGAAAAAAGTCAGTAAGATGTTGGAAAGGGACAAAATCTAAAACCTAAGGAGGAAGGCCAAAACAACGACGAATGGGCTAAGGAGAGGTTTAGAAGTAGCTTCACCCCAGTGGCTACAAAACTGTCCTGGTAACCAGTCCCACCCAGACATCATCTAGTCTCCTAAAGATCTTTTCTAAGCCTGGAGCAGCCGGAGGCATTGGAATCTGCTACCAGAGCAGGTGATTCATGGCTCTTCCCTGTGACTCACTCTATGCATCTTAAACGTCCCCAGAGTATGAAGTAGATGCCTAGAAATTGCTGACAGTAGGCCCTTGATATTTAGTAAATCAAGAGAATATATGAACAGAGACTAGAAAACCCAGGAGAATCCTCAAGAAAATCAAGCTGGGAGCAAGAACACTGAATGTGCGTCCTTATATTTGAATGAATATGCCTTCTTCCTATCTTTGACTAATGCCTTCTCTTATCTCTTTCTTCTCAACCTCTAACTATTGTGATTTTTCAGACTTGGTCCTGGGACTTTTTTCCTTCTACTGCTTGTATTCTTTCCCCCTAGGTAACTGTACCTACCTGAAGTTTTAAATATCTTCTATATGTTCGTGACTCACTCCATAAATACACTGCCAAATGCCAGGTGGACAAAACACAGGAATCCCAAATATAAAATACCCAAAATGGACCTCCAAGCCTATCCCTTCACAGGCTCCACTTCTCAGCTAACAGCTCTCTTGTCGTCTTAGTTATCCAAGCCATAAACCTGGAGTAGTCCTTTGTTTCCTGCTTTCTCTAACATCTGATCCAGCAGCAGGTCCTGTAAATTCTATCACTTGACTTCAGTAAGTTAAATTAACTTAAACCTCGGGACTTGCAGCTCAAGTCACATCATTATTAGGGTGGTCTCAAAGGCCACATGTCTTGATTTTTAAATTTCAAGTTGTCCCAGACTTTTAGTATCTCCAGAAGACTGGCAGAAACAAATGCAAATTCTCTCTGGAAAAATGCACACCTCCATTCCTGCACTCAGAGAATTTCTAAAAATACTACCTGAGGGAAAAAGGAAGCTTAACATAATTAAGCATATACTCACAAAATAAGAAATCCACTACTAAGTGAGACTAGCAGAAATAAATCTGTAAGGAACTTTAGATATTGGAATTACCAGGCACAGATGCCAAAGTAACATTGCTTACTATCTTTGAAAAAAAAAAAAAATCTTAAAAATATCTATAGGAAACTAAAATCAAGACTAAACAGATTTGACAAAGAACCAAATACATTATCCAGAAATCAAAATCAAAATGATTAAGTTAAATGTGTCAGTGGGTGACTACAAGGAATGAATGCTCCAGATCAATATCCCTCATGAACATAAATGTGAAAATTCTTAACAAAATGTTAGCACATTGAATACAGCAATATGTAAATGGATAAAACATTATCAAGCATTTATCCTGGGAATACATGGCTGGTTCAACATATTAAAAAAATCAATATAATTCACCATGTTAACAGATTAAGAAGAAAAACATGAATATTTTGAGAGAAAAAGCACTTGATAAATTCAACATTCATTCATGATAAAAACTCTTAGCAAACTAGGAATAGAGGAGCCTTCTTCAACTTGATGAAAGGCAAGCAGAGAAAACCTATAGCTATCATCAGACTTTAGAATGAAAGACTTAGTGCTTTCTTTCTTTCTAAGATCAAGAATAAGGAAAGTGTCTGCTTTCACCACTCCTATTTAACATATTGCAAATCTGAGTCAGTACAATAAGGCAAGAAAAATATAGAAAAGGCTTACAGATTGGAAAGTCAGAAAGAAACTGTCTATACTCATAGATTACATGATTGTCTTTGTAGAAAATCCCAAAGAAATGTAAAACCAAAAACTATAAAACTTTTAGAAGGAAATCTTTGTTGGGACAGGCAAAGATGTTTTTAAAAAAAAATAGAACAGAAAAAGCATAAATCATAAAAATAAAAAGTTGATAAATTGAACTTCATCAAAATTTAAAACCTCTACTCGTCTAAAGACACTGTTAGGGAAATGAGAATATAAACCAGACTGGGAGAAAATATTTGCAAAACACATATCTGACAAACGCTTGCTAAATGGAATATATAAAGAAATTCCAGAACTCAGTAAGAAAACATACAACCCAATTTAAAAAATGGGGAAAAGGTTTGTACATGTCCTTCACCAAAGTAGAGATACAGAGGGCAAATGAACATATGAAAATATGCTCAATATCATTAGTCATTCTGGAAGTGCATATTAAAATGAAATACCACTAACATGTCTATTAGGTTGGATCTAATAAAATATAGTGACAATCCTAAATGCTGGCAATACTAAATCTCTCACACATTACTGGTGGGAATGTAAAATGGCACAAGCAGTTTGGAAAACCAGTTTGGCCATCCCACTCGTCAACCAAGAGCTACGAAGCCATGCCCGCACAAATATCTGTACACTGGTTCTTACAGCACGAAGCTGGAAACAACCCCTATCCATAGAATTGCAAAACAATAAATAAATTATGGTATATTTATACAATGGAATATCACCAACAATAAAAAGGAACAAATTACTGACACACCTAACAACTTGTATGCACTGTTGCATTGTGCTAAGGGGAGGAAGCTAGCCTCGAAAGACCACATGCTATATGATGCCATTGATAGGACATTCTAGAGAAGGCAAAATTATAGAGACAGAAGAAATAAATCTTTTTTTATATATACTGAATTTTTGTCCCCAGAAGTTTTAAATTTTTTAGTGGAATCTGCCTGCAATTATAATTTACCGGGAAAACCAGTAAAAAAAAAAAAAAAAAAAAAGTGTATGGGAAAAGCTTTCAACGTAAGATCATAGTTATTTTCTTGATAGTTGTTTAATGTATGTAGCATATAAGGTCTGTAGTCTTTTGAAATTTTTAAATGACTGGAATTTACTTTTATTTAGGGTGGGATGGTCACTTGATTTTCAAATAAAAAACTGAAGTGCCCTGTAATCATGACTATGTATCAACTTACTGTGGAACACTCTTAGTATTTGGGCCATTCCTGGTATTTGGCATAAACTCAGGTCTGTGATGTGAGCAGGCTCTAGACACTGAAGCAGTAGTGACTCACCCCTGTAAAGAAAGGACAATGTCAGTCATCTGCGCAGATTGCAGGTCCCTTCATCTGGTGTATGGATCTCATTACGAATCTACCAGTCAACATGACCTCCCAACCCAACCCCAGCATCTGATGTGCTTAACTCATCAGCCTTGCATTCTGACTCAATTGTTTCCAAATGAAAACTTACCTTTCCAAACAATATCTTGCATTCTGAGGGGAAAAAAGAGACAAGGTTACTACTGGGCATTTGAGCTAAGTCTTTTGTGAGCTGTGCCCATGAAAATAGCATTTCTTGCAATAATGAAATCAATTTCCATGTAATTTCTTCAGCCTCGTGGTGCTAATTTTCAGACATCAAATTTTAACATGGAGTAGGAAAAATCAGAAAAACACCTGAAATCATTTTATTACGTTCCCATTTATTACGTTCTATAACTCAGCTCAGCCATCTTATTACAACATTCATTCTTTGAATGACACCCATCTATTTGGTTTCTATGCTGGAGGTGGCTTGCTAGGCTGGGAGGGTGGTGAGAGCCGGGTCAGGAACCGAGCTTAGCAGAGCCACACCTGCCTGCACTGTCTGGAGCTGGGCTTGGCGCTGGAACTGAACTGTTTCCTAAGGGTTTGCTTACAGGGGGTTTCCAAATGCACTCACTTTGCAACTGTGGACCTGGCAGAGGGATAGGGACAGACTCTTACACAGATAGTAACTTACTTTCTGAAAAGGCAATATATTAATATGTTACTGCACAAAACTTAAAGTATACAACATTTAGTCTATTCAGGCTGCTATGACAACATATTACACCATAGATAGACTGGGTAGCTTATTCACAACAGAATTTTACTTCTCTTCTCACAGTTCTGGAGGCTGGGAATTTTAAGATCAAGGTGCTGGCAGATTAGATGTCTGGTGCAGGCTTAATCCCCGATGGGGAGGCTTTGTCTCACTCTAATCTCACATGGCCCAAGGGGTGAGGGGTCTTTCTTGGCCTCTTTTATTAATATAAGGGCACTGATCCCATGCATGAGGGCTCTGCCCCCAGCACCCAATCACCTCCCCAAAGCCTCACCTCCTAATACCATCACCTTGAGGGTGAGGATTTCAACATATGTATTTTAGAAGGGCACAAACATTCAGAACATAGCAGGTACTGTACAAATAACTCTCACCCTTGTTTCCAAAGGTTACCAAGGAGTACAACATGTGTGATTTGCGGTAACCTTTTGCCAAAGTCAACAAGCACAAATGTATACATGTATATATAGTACTCTCTAAAATCCAAACAAAAAGCAGTTAGTTCTGTGTCTTTCTTTTTTCACTTAATGAGCTACCTTGAAAATACTATTTTAGTGCCTATAGAGTTGTTTCCTACTCTATGGCTGCAGAATATCCCACTGTACGGGTGTGTTATAACTTAACCAATCAATTACTTAACATACTGAGGCACATCTCACTTCAGACTTATTGCTGATAATCTGCAACTGGAAACTAGCTGCATGACCTTTCCGTACGGCTGCAGACCACTAGAGATTGTGTTCTGGAAGGGACCCTAATGAGCACTGTCCACGTCTCCTTTCTCAGATACCGTAAGGAAGGGTTTTTTCCCAGAGTCTTACCTTGAGCACTGCTAAGGCCGGTTCCCCACACTTCTTCTCGAGCTCTGCAGTGACCCTTTGGAGGCTGCAGATCTGCTCAGAAACTCTGACCTCGCTTTCCTTCAGTTTGTTCATGTTCTCTCTCCCCAGATGGCTCAGTCTCTGCAGAAACATCTCTTTATTACTATTCGACAACCAGTAACTTCTCTCATTCCCTAGTTCAACTGTATCTTTAGAAACCTGCTTTCCTGCCTGCCACCCCAGAAACAGACATAATTAGGTAAGGCCGTGATATCTTTCTGTGTCAAGCAGGACACTTCTCAATAGAAACTTGATTCTTTGACACCTAACATGTATGTTCAAGTGGATGTGGGCTTAAGTGCACGCAGTCCACTTACCCAGATTAGCAACGTGCACCTAAAGCACATCACTTTTTGTTGCTGTGGTGGCTTGCTCAGAAAGTTTTCTACCTTTTCATCAAATTAAAATCAATTAAAATTTATCATATTTTCATTAAAATTAAATTATATCAATTAATAAGAAGGAATAAATAAATTATGCCACTGGTATCAGTTTCCTTTTTATTCTTCCAAATATACACTCTACCCAGTCACATAAGGACATGATTATATTATTTAGGAAAAAAAATCAATGATGGCACATTATACTCTATTGCTAATGACAGCTTGCTTTTTTCTTGGAGAGTGTTCCTTACTCATATACACAGAGCCATGATATCCCTTTAATATACTGACAAGCATTCCATATTATGTATTATAGTACAATTTATTTTGTGAGTTTTATATTGACAGCTATAGGATGTTTCTAATCTCTTGCTACCTAAAAGTGTTATAATAGTAATAATACCTACTACTTATTGATTACTTAATAGGTACAAGACACTAAGGAGCTTTATCTAGATTAGCTCACTCAAATCTCGTAACAATGTTATGAATTAGGAGCCATTGTTATATCCATTTTATAGCTAAAGAAACTAAGGCAGAGGTTAAGCAACAGGTCCAAGACCACCTAAGAGCTGGTAAGTAGAACACAGATAGGAACTCCATCCATCTGGCATCACAGGTTAATGCGAACCCATGGCCCTATATTGACACTCAGTTTTATAATGTTGCCTTGTCCATGTGTCTTTTTATATATATATAAATATATCTGCAGTATAATGTAGTAATATATATACACAAATATATTTATAGCTATATTTTGCCTTACCCCTGTGTCTTTTTATATGCATGTAAGGATAAATCCATAGCAATAGAATTGCGTGGAGGGTATATACATTCATTTAATACATCTGTGGTTGTCACGGATGTCTTACTCTGGAATTGACATAATGCTCAGTTCTTCTTTTTCTCATTTCTCAAATATTAACATTATGAGGATGTTTTCAACATCTCACCTGTAGGCTTTCCCGGGAGGATGTCTCCAGCTCTGTGGCAAACCTGAGCAGCTGATTCAGACTGGCTTGTCTCAAGTTCAAGTCAGACGTGCATCCTGGTAGTCTCTGGAGGTTCAGCTCATTCACTTCACTCAACAACAGGAGCCTTATTCTACATTCGGACTCAATCATCTCTTTACAATTATGTTCCTCTTCCTTCCTCATAGGTAAAGATGTGATAGACTTCAGGTTAAATGTGACAGATAGATGATCTATATTTATGTCTTATATCTACCTTATATTGACCACAACGTATTCTTTCCATCTCTAACCACTTCTCACCAGCTCTCTGCTACCCATGCCTCCAGCTTACCACCTCCTCACCCTAATTATCACAGCAGCCCCTTTCCAGATCTCCCCACCTCAGCTTCTACCCTCCCTTTCATTCGGCAGCTAGAGTGTTTCTGCAAAAGTGGAGTGAAGTCATGTGGCTCTTTCATTCATGAACTTCCAGCAGTGTCCCTGTGTCACTGAAGGTTAGCTGCCCTAAATCACGGGCGCCTTTTCTTCCAATTGCACCAGCCACAGCCCCCATTTCCTCTACACACCCCAGCCAGGCACACACCAGCCTTGAGGTTTTGCGCTTGCCATTCCCTGTACCTAGAATATTCTCCCCCACGACGACTGCACGGCTCAATCCCCTGCCTCCTTGAGTCTCCTCAAGTGCCACTTTCTGAATGACAAGGTCCTGATCACTTTATTTAAAAGTGCATCCCACCTTTTTCCTGCTTTTCAAAAAAATTTGATAGCACTTACCATGTAACATGCTATACATTGAACTTATTTTGTTTATGTCCATTAGAATGTAAGTTCCACAAAAGCAGAACTATTTGTGGTTTTTTTTTTTTTTTTTTTTTGTCCCAATAATGGACGGCCAGCACCTTGCATTGTCCCTGGCAAATAGTGGGACCTCAATATCTGTCGAACATGTAGTGCTTGGGGCTGAAGAAAATGGGGATCAGTTGAAAACTTTGTATCTAGACAGGCATTTCTTCTTTTCATCCCTAAATGGACATTTATTTGCTTTAAAAAGTGAGAGAGGACTGGGCACAGTGGCTCATGCCTGTAATCCCAGCACTTTGGAGGTCAAGGCAGGAGGATCACTTGAGCCCAGGAGTTCAAGACCAGCCTGGGCAACATGATGAGATCCCCATCTCTACAAAAAATAGAAAAATTAGCCGTGCATGGTGGTATGCACCTGTAGCCCCAGCTAGTTGGGAGGCTGAGGCAGGAGGATCGCTTGAGCCCAGGAGCTTGAGGCTGCAGTGAGCTGACACCACTGTACTCCAGCCTGGGCAACAGAACAAGATCCTCCTGTGAAAGGAAGGAAGGAAGGAAGGAAGGAAGGAAGGAAGGAAGGAAGGAGAGAGGGAAGGAAGGAAGGGAGGGAGGGAGGGAAAGAAAAGAAAGAAAGAAAAAGTGAGAGAGAACACCTAAAATCTGCACTACCTGGCACAGAATAAGCATAAAGACATAGTTTGAAATTAGAAGTGAAATGTGGCTAACAGATGGTGAGCCCTCAATTTGAATAGCAATTCTGAAGTTAACCTTTAAAGGGTTGCACAATTTATACAGCCACCAAAAATATAAGAGGTGCTCATTCTCTTATATCTCTGTTATGAACTGTGTTATTAATTTTTTTGATCATTGCCAATAAGGGTTGCAAATGCCATCTATCAATTTAATATAGTTAATTTGTATTTCTCTTACCATGAGCAAAGTTCAGAAACTTTTTATATGTTTAAAAGATATTTGTACTTTTTCTGCAAAACCCATTTCTTTGATCATTTTTCTATTACATTTCTAGTCTTTTTCTTATTGACTTTAAGAGCTTTTTATGTGTTAAAATATTAGCACTCTTCTCTCTTATGGATTTCAGATTTTTTTTCTGCTTTGTAATTTGTCTTTTGACTTTGTTTACAATGTATTATTTGCTGTCTAACATTATTGGTAATTTTCCCCTAAGAATCAAGCTAAGCACTGACCTGAATCATCATCATTCTTTCTTGTTCATCTGCCAATATGCTCTTAGCTACTTCAAGTTTCTCCTTCAGTGTGTCCAATATTTCTTGGAGTAACTTCTGTAGAGAAATAGAGCACAGCATTCCAGGTGAGTTAATTGTTTTAGAACAATTGGAGTCCTAACCTTAAAGAAATAACAGGCCAATAGCTCTATGTTTTCTTAGCCTTGAAGTCGAAGGTTCCACTAAATATGGAACTTGTCTGGTATTCTTTAGTAAACATCAACTAAGGGAATGGTTTTGGAGGATCAGAGTATCTGTCCGGATCAACCAGGCAGTCAATCATCCATCAGAGGAGCTGGCCAGAATGCTCTGGGATCTGTGTTAAGCTTACCCTGTAATTCTCAGCAGCTTCTTGTATCCCATACACCACGTGATGCTTGTGCTCCTGGGACTGGAAGCAGGTGCTGCACAGCGTGATTTGGTCATCATCACAGAACAGCTGGGTTGGTTCCAGGTGTGTCTTACAATACGCATCTTCTGTGATGTTGTGCTGCAACTGGTGGCTGAACCTTTTGGACATCCTTGCAGGTGCTCCTAGTCGAAGACCGGACTGTTTGTTTCTGATGTGGAATACTTCCCTGCACTCTGAACAGGAAAAGATTGGCAGGCTTCCTTCGTTTTCTGGAACAGGCACACTTGGCAACGTCAGGGTCCACAAAGACCCAAGGAAACAATCCACACTGATAGAGCAGGTCAGGGCACCCCAGACTCCTCAAATCTAACAGCCCTTTGGCAGCCACGTGCTTGGGGAAGGAGACAAACTTATGCCAGCGTTCTGAGATCAGAGGGGCTCTACCAAATCTTCTGACAATCTCGAGCAACAGGCTGAAAATTAGTGACAAGTAGCAGGAAAAAAAAAAAGTGCTCAATAAAAGCACAGTTCTAATAAGCACCTGAGGAACTTCAGGACCAGGGGGAGGAAACAGAGTACAAAGTCCATTGATAGAATTACAGATAAAAAAAAAAATCACAATTATCTGAAAAAGCTATTATTAGAATACTCCCTCCCTCCCCCCCCCCCCCCCGTTTTCCAAATACACATCTGTGTGAGGTCAGATTTTCTTTATATACTTCAACCAAAACAACTTATCGCAACAGATGGAATGCTGAAGCAGATATAAGAATATGGCTGTTCTGAATAAGCCATGGGTTAAAGAGATTTGCCAAACAATGAAACCAAGATAATTAAATTTTGTTTCAGAAAAAAAAAAAATTTTCATAAAAAATCATTTTATTATTTTAAGTGAATTAATAAATAATTTTAAAATGTAATTTTAATTTCTGTAGAGTAAAAATAGATTTTAACACACATAAATAAAAGCTTATTGGAGGCCAGGCATGGCAGCTCACACCTGTAATCCTAGCACCCTGGGAGGCTGAGGTGGGAGGATCACTTGAGGTCAGGAGTTCAAGACCAGCCTGAGCAAGAGTGACACTGTCTTTACTAAAAATAGAAAAATTAGCCAGGCATGGTGGCACTTGCCTGTAGTCCCAGCTACTCAGGAAGCTGAGGCAGTAGGATTGCTTGAACCCAGGAGTTGAGGTTGCTGTGAGCTAGGCTGATGCCATGGCACTCTAGCCCAGGCTAGAGTGAGACTCTGTCTCAAAAAAAAAAAAAAAAAAAAAAAAAAGGCTTATTGGACTCTTCATCAATAACTTAAATGCAAAGGAATACTAAAATCAAAAAGGTGAAAATCTTGGCGTTAAAAGGCATATTCCCTACAATGGAATTGTAGATAAATGCATCTATAATTTTGGTGTGTTATGTTGGTTTCCCAACCACAAGGGTCATACAATTTTGCACTCCAGGCAACATATGAGAAAGGTATTAAACATTTGGATTATTGCCCACCAGCTGGGGTGAGAAATAGTATCTTCATATATTTTCAACTTTCACTTATTTTACTATGTGTAAAGCTTTTATTTTCATATGCTTAAGAACCACTTTTATTTCTTTTGCTGTGAACCCTACGGTCAAGCCTCTTATTTTCTTCTTTCAGGTTTTTGGACTTTGTTTTCTGGTCAATTTTAAAAGATATTTGTAGATCTAAAAGAGTAGCTTCATAAGTTCTTGATTCTTTGCTAAAAGGAAAAAAAAAAAAAGAGTAGCTCCTTGTATATTATAAAAATTGCAAATATTTTCTATTTATTTGTTTGAATATGCTCTAATTTTTTCTTCTGCTTGGCTTTCAACTCCCCAGTAGCTTCCCTGCTCTTGCCTCCCTAAACATGTCCAGAGTGACTCCCCTGAGGCACCAAAATAAAGAAATTCAATTCAAATTTTCCTTGAGTTCCCAGCAAGATAACGTTGTACACCGTGCCCTTTCTCCTGGAACATTTACTTCTCTTGTCTACTAACATCCTGCAGCGGATGTCCGTCCTACTGACTGGTCCGGTTCCCAATCGAGATTTCTGCCTCTGCCTCCTTTTGAACCTCTGAATCTAGGGTGCTCCAGGGTTCAGTCCTACAGTCTCTCCCTAGGTAATCTCATTCATTTCCAAAGATTTAAGTTTCACTTTCCAATTTAAATCTCCCTGCTGGACACAGAGGTCTCAGCTCTTTTGCAACTGAATGTCTAAATAAGCACCTCAAATTAACATCTAAAACTACTCTGGATCTACACTACTCAATTTGAAATACCTTCCCATTACTCACACCCTTATTTTATTTTCTTTGTAGCTGCTTTAATCTAAGAACAAATTTAATTGTGTGTCACTTTCCATCCACAAAAGTTCCTTAGGCGCACAAAAAAATAATTCTAAAGGTATTCCGCTGGGCGTAGTGGCTCATGTCAGTAACCCTAGCACATTGGGTGGCAGAGGCGGCGGGAGGATCGCTTGAGGTCAGGAGTTTTTTGTTTTTTGTTTTTTAAGACAGAGCTGTCGCCCTGGGTAGTGTTTAGCGGCATCATCATAACTCACAGCAACCTCCAACTCCCGGGCTCAAGCAATCCTCCTGCCTCAGCCTCCCGAGTGGCTGGGACTACAGGCAAGCACCACGACGGCCGGCTCATTTTTCTATTTTTAGAGAGACGGGGCCTCGCTCTTGTTCAGGCTGATCCCAAACTCCTGAGCTCAAGCGCTCCTCCCTTCTCGGCCTCCCAGAGTGCTGGGATTACAGGTGTGAGCACCACGCCCAGCCCTGAGGTCAGGTGTATGTGACCAGCCTGAGCAAGAGTCAGAGTCTGTCTCTACCAAAAATAGGAAAACTAGCCGGGCGTTGGGGCGCGCGCCTCCGGGCCCAGCTACTAGGAAAGCTGAGGCAGGAGCATGGCTTGAACCCAGGAGTTGGACGTTGCAGTCACCTACATGACACCGCTGCACACTACCCCCGTGACAGAGTGAGACCCCGACTCAAAAAAAAACAAAAAAAAAAACCCAAAACCATATTTTATGTCAAACCAGCAAAAATTTAAGGTGAAATCAGAGAAGGACAGTACAGAGATTAAATATTCTTACAAAAACCAAGAGAAAGGACTGTCGAAGCACAATGCCTCCCCAGGATGTGCTAAATTCATATCTACCCTTATTTATTTTTTTTTTCCTAATTTTTTTCTTTGCCCTGCCTCTGGCTTCCCCACTTATTCTTTTATCCTGACATGTATACACATGTATGTGTGTGTGTATATATAAAATACATATATATATATATATATATATATACAAGCTTCCATAGATATTAAGATCACGTTTAGGAATTTAAAGAAAGCCATGATTAAGAAAGAAAACCATGATATATAGAGGAAAGCTCACTTACTTTCTTTGTTGTAATCCTGGGTATTTTCCTCTAGGGAAAGTAGCTGCAACTATGGAAAGTGAAGACCTTTCAGCACTTCTGTTGCTCCCTCAGCCCCTCCCTCCACCACCAGGGAGGCATCTGTGAAATTTCAAATCGTATTTGTACAATTAATCTACTGACAGTGATTATCAGACTCTCATTGAGCTTTGGAATCACCTGAGTTTATTAAGATGCAGATTTCTTGGTCCCAGCCCCCAGGGGCTCTGATTAAATAGATTAGGGTGGGGTCCCTGAATTTACAACTCTAAAGAGGCTCCCAGAAACTGCAGAACAGCCCTGACTCTGGATCTGGAATTTCAATCTTTTTGGGTGAGTGAATAACTTGTTCTTTGTTCTCTCCCCAGTGCCTTGTACGGTGGATGCCCAAAGCATCCAGCCCTTTAAGTATTTTTTTAGATGATTCTCAACCATACGCTGACAATTTCACAGGAAGAAAGCCTTCAAATTAATACTCTAAAATATCATTGTGTTTTCTCCTTTAGCCATACCATTTTATCTTAAGCTGTTAAACATCTTTACTAGAGAATAATAATGCCTTACTTCATGGTTAATGTCCAGAATGTTTGCTGAAGGAAGTGATCATTCCATTATTGGTAGATAGGAAAATCAGGAGTAAAGATAAATGCCTGACTGTGGAATTTGTCCCTGCCTGGAGGTCAAGGGACAATCTCAAATAGTTCATATTTGGCCTCAGTGAAGAGGAAATCTGCACAGCTTCCTAAGTTTTGTAGTTCTGTCCCCTGAAAGATTTTTATTGAATCAATCAATCAATCACGCTGCTAATTAAACCAGTGATTTTTTTCCCCCCACTGCTGACAGGATAATGAAAATTCTTCTGCCTGGTTATCTGATCTTTCAAAACTTTGTCCTTCCCTATGGAATCTCAAGCACACCCTTTCTCGTATCTCAATATTCCACACCTACTCCCATTTCCAACTCCTAATTCCTCAGTCTTCTAGGAATGGACCACTTTCATTCCTGTGTGTCCCCCGCTCCTCAGCCAGGCCAGCCTCCTTTTTTACTCTTTGCTTTTTTTCTATCCAGTCTTTCTTTCTCTTCCAACTCTCGGTATAGCCAACATCTGTGAAGATGTCCCTTATTCTATCACTTATTCTTACCATCCTCTGAGCTTCATAATTCATAACTCTTGAGTTTATTCATTCTGATAGGCAACCTAAATAATCTTTGCATCAAAGGACACGTTCTCATGTTGTGAAGTCTCTTAAAGCCTATTGGCTTCAAGGTAAATAAATTATTAATTCTAGACGATTCAATATTTTAAGATAATTCTAAAAACAATGCAAAAAAGCATGCTAAACTCTTCCTATATTCCACAGTCCTGTAAGGGAGGTAGTATCAGAATACATCTACAGCTGGCAAAGCACAGAGGATGTAATTGAGCACGAGCATTGGGTGCAGAAAATTGCAGGTGTGGGATTTGAATCCCAGCCAGTCTGGTGCCAAATTTCATAATCCTTCCCTACTATACTACCCTGCCCAATTAAGTGTTAAGCAAATGTTTTGCCAATTTATTTTAAAAAAAAAGATACCTCAAATTTGTATTAAAATTTATCATGAGATGCTTTCATAGGGCTAGAATAATAACATAGGGAACACAGATCAGTTTAATGTGTTAGATTTTTTTACACAGGAAACCTTTTGATTAAAAAAATTGCTGAAGAAGTGTGATTTTTTTTCACTGTCAAAGAACAAATAAAATTATAAATGAGTCACGGTTCTCATGACTTATCTCATGAACTTTTAACAGTCCTCTCAAGAAAATGGAAACAAACAGGAAATTATAGAAAAGTAGTAAAGATCGTATGTTGAAGTCAGATTTTATGGCTATATTTCTTTATAAAAAGTTTTTTATGAACACAAATATGTTAGCAAACATTTTAAGACTAAATAAACCTGTTTCTGCTGTCCAAGCCCTGTAAAAATCCTGTTTTCTAAATTTAGTAGTTTACACATCTGTCTGTGTTTACAGGCTTCTTCAGATTTTTTTTCCAAAAACTTAATAATTCCCATGGAAATTTGCAAATAATTTTAGATGATCATCCCTCTTGGAGGTATGGGAGGATAAATTTGGCAGAAATATCAATGGGTTGTATATACTAATCACAGTTTATATGATGTACATATGAACAAAAATGTTTCCTTCATATTATTAAATCTTATATTTGACTAGTGTTGATGCTAGCTTAAATGCATCCTCTGATTATTACCAAGTCAGTATATCTAATACTTGAAATTACTGTTAGAATAATTGAATGCCTGATTTGTCAATGCTTTCCTAGAAGTAGTGGGTAGAACATACGAATTAAACATTTCGGTGATTACTATTTTGAAAGAAAGTAAATAGTACTGTTACTGCCAATTAATTTATTCTTTAGCCTGAAACTATTTCCATGGGCATTATGATTCTAATTATAAACTCCATGGAGGATAATAATTATCTATTATTCTACCAGCTTATTGTAAAGGTCCCTGACTCCTAATTCAGATCTTGGTTTTGTTTTTATTTTCTTCGGTGGGTTAAAAGAAGTTTCCTTTTTAAAGGGCTGTGGGCTGGGCAGATAGTTAATGGTTCAGGATCTCTGTGTATACGGTGAGAATGAAAAAGAAGACAGGATGCACAGTCCTGGCAAACAAGGAGTGGGGTGGCTGATAGCATCGTACCCCCCTCCTTGTTTGTACCAAGCTTTGTTTGAGGAACTCATATTAATACTAAAGAATTGGGATAATAGAAATTACAGTGGTGTCCACGCCAAACATTTCAGCAATTATAAATCCTCACTGAAGAAAGAGATATTCTTTCTACTCAAGGATATTTTACAGACACCTCTTTCTTAGTCATGATTCTCTCCCATAGGCATGTCCCAAAAGTGCATTCCAGAGGTTTAAGGTTCTGAGTCCCCATGATGGCGCGATCATCAACTCTGTGAAGATGGTCTATCGTGTCCTGCTGACACCTCTATTAACCGCACTCTTCAAATCGGGAGACACAGTGAGATATGGGCTCTGGTTTCTCATTCAAGGTTCTATCCACTGGTATATCAGTCAGGGTTCTCCAGAGATTGAATCAATAGGATATACAAGAGGGGGGAATTGGCTTACTCAGTTATGGAGGCTGTGAAGTCCCGAGATGCACAATCTGCAAGCTGGAGCCCCGGGATGCTAGTGGCTCATCGAGGTCAAGTCCAAAGGCCTCAGGACCCGGGAAGCTGATGCACCCTGGAGTCCAAAGGCCGGGGAGCCAGGAGTTCTGCTGTCCGAGGACAGGACAGGAAGTATATCCCAGCTCCAGAAAATAGACACTAATGTTAGCCTTTATTGTTTTTGTTCTCTCCGGGGCCCTAGACGGAATGATATCTGCCCACATTGAGGGCGGAGCTTGCCCACCTCATCCACTCAGATTCACATGCTAATCTCCTCTGAAATACCCCCATGGTCACACCCAAAAATAATGCTTCACCAGGTTTCTGGGTAGTCCTTAATCCACTCATGTTGACAATGAAAATCAATCATCACACTTGGGAAGAAAAAAAATGTCCTAGCCCCCCCTGTAGCAAGGTATGGAAACGTCCTTATGTTCTGCCACTAGGATCTATGATAAAGTTTTATGTGACTTCGAAGTAGTGTCTTAAAAGGAGAAGGTGTACCCCTCTCCCCTCCAGCCGGCCTTCGCCGTGAACACAATGGTAGGAACCAGGTCATCAAACATCCCACAAGATGAAAGCTACCTGTGTCAGAGAAACAAGAAACAAGAGTCAGGCTCCTGGAGTTCACTGTGCCTGCCAGATAGTAAATGAGTAAAGTAAACTTGCACCCTATTTAAGCGACCATTACTTTGTTTTTTACTGTCACTCATAGCTGAAGCTAACTCTAACACCTTGACTTTCCCAAAGTTAAGATGTGGAACAGCTTCATATGGGATTTATTTTGGGGAGGGAGAGGCAGTGCTGGGGATGGGAGGGGGCTGAGGAACAGGAGATGGAGCTTTGGGAGGAGCAGTGTTAGTTGTGGAGAAGAACTCAGACCAGCTCTGCCTTCTAGATTATTTGGCTTTAACGACAAATGACCACAATGTATGTAACCTGCAAACCAAAAGCATTTTCTCAAAACTGATAGTTCCTGGAAAGGGGGACAATAGGAGGAAAGCAATATTTATATCTAAGTCCTGTGTGCCAGGAACACTTTCATTTGCTCTTAGTCCTTCATGGGTAAGCCTTGGTGTTTTAGCTGCTCCAAGCTTGGTAGGAAAGCGATAGAACCACTGTGACTCCAGGCCCATGTTCTCGCTAAGACAGCTCAACTGCACCACTGCAGAGCGAGCATCCGCTGAAAATCCTCGCATCCATCCTAACCATCCTTGCTGCACACTTGAGCCTTCTCAAAACCACCTTGGGAAAGTTAATAATCTTGGAACGGTGCCTGTGCACAAAGCCAAAGTTACTCTGTTGAGGTAATGCCAAGGAAATTGTGTTTTGTTTTGTTTTTTTCTTATTCGCTTCCCTCATTGGACACCTTCAATAAGTAAGTTCTCCCTTAGATACAGGGAGACTGAGACTGGACCCTGGTGGACAGAATTCTGAGAAGCCCCCAAGATTCTCGTCCCCTAGTACAAATACACCTTCTCCCAGTTTTTCAAAGGAGCACTAATCTGGGTGCGGATGTGAGGAGTTTTACAGATCTGACCAGGGTCTCAAATCGGTTGACTTTAAGATAGGGAAGATTACCCTAGTTAGGCCTGACCTACTCAAATGAGCCCCTAAAAACGACTGTGCTTCTCGTGGTAGGAAAGATTCAGCTGAGGTACTGGTGGCTTGGGAGATGGCTGGGGGCACGTAGCATGGATCTGAGAGTGGCCCCTGGGAGCTGAGAGCACCCCCCACCTGCCAGTCAGCCAGTCCTATAACTTCAAGACACTGAATTCTGTCAATGGTCTAAACAAGCCTAGAAGACGACCTCAAACTTAAGACAATACATCCTGGCTAACCTTCTGAGACTCTGAGCAGAGAACCCAGCCATGGCAAGCTGGATTTCTGACCTATGGAACTGCGAGCTCATAAATGCATATTGTTTTCAGATGCTGTTTGTGGCCATTTGTTACAAAGCAATAGAAAACTGATACAGACACTTACTTCCCTGAACTGCTGCTTGGTGCCTGAGGGGAGAAAGAAATAGGGTTAGAGATGGATTCTCCAAGCAACTCCTGCATCTCATATTGAATTCAGAAAACAAATCAAGAATTCTATTTTAACACAAAATTATTTTATTAGACCAGAATGATAGCCTCAAGACAAACCTAGAATAGTTTTGACACAGAATTTAACCTAGAAAGAAAATATACTCAGTTGAGATGTTTTTCATGACAAAAGAACAAGATTTACCCGTTCCCCTACAAGGGAGCAACCCCTACCTGCATCAGAAAGTCATTAGAGGATACGAAGTTTTTACTTTTCAAAGATTCACCTACTTATCTCTATACCTGTCCACATAAGACAGTGAACCAAATTTCTTCACATCTTCAGTTAAATGAGCATGAATTGCTATGGGTTTCAGTTTTTTTCTGACCAGATTCTGCATCAGCATCCCCTGTAGAGTAGCCTCCTGCAGAGGTGGACAGATTCTTGCATCTGACTTTTTATTTTGCTCCCACTTCTCACGCATTCATGAGAGGCTTCCTGTTTGACCATTAGTAGTTAACTGTATAAATCCATGTTGGTAGAAGTTAGTGGCACGCCCCCTTCTCAGTCTTATAAAGGCCAGTAACAGGTCCTTACAGATTCTTACCAGTGGCTTTCCACTTTAAGAAGTGAAATCCTTCTTCTAAGGGAATCTTACAGAGAACCACAACATACAGATAGAAGTCGAGCTTATCCAGCCCTCTGTTGATCCAACAGCTACCTGGTGCCTGTCTCCGTCTCTGCATGCACAGACTGTTAGAGTGCAACCATGTGGGAAAAAATATACATGTGGTCCTTACCCCCTGGGGCAGTTTTTCTAGCTTGTAGGTGGCTGTGTCAGTTTAGTGAATTACGACGAGCTTTACAGAACAGAAGGTTCAGCGTGCCTTTTCCACAGCACGGCTAACAGTGCTCCAGGAGCTGCATGTCCCCAGTCAGGCCAGAGCCTTTCTTACCGTGGGTCATGGTCAGCAGTCTGAGCGCCACCAGCCTAAGAGAGTTACAGTCCAATGCAAGAGAATCAAAAAATAAACTGCAACACTAAGGCCATGAATGAGAGGTACAAAGGACTATGAGGCTTATATCTCAGAGGCGGAATTTAATTATCCAAGGAGATCTGGAAATGCTTCCCTAGGCAGCTCAAGCTCAGGAGGCAGGAAATGTGTGTGCGCGCGCGTGTGCGTGTGTGCATGTGTGTGTGTGTGTGTGTGTGTGTGTGTAGGGACAGGGGGATGGGGAAAGCAAAGATGCCCTTCACTCCGAGATCCTTCATCAGTCCCTAAGACTCATTTTTGGAGGAAATCATCGCTGGGCAAATAGATAAATGAAACCAATGTTCTTTAAGATGATTGTTGGTTTGAAGGAAAAGCAATTACCAAGTACAGGACAAATACATCCTCTGTTTCCTCCTATCATCTAGCTGTGTCTTCTGTCTTGTTCCTTCAAAACTTTTAAGGTTTTGAAAAATTTAGTGTTTTACATGGTGGTTTCCATGGCTCCATCGTGAGCCTTCCTATATATCATGTGAATTTATATAGAAGGTAGGGATGCCACCAAGGCAGTATTTTTATACTATCTGGAAGTTTTGAATTTATAAAGCCAAACTCAAAAGTAGGCTTCCTTAAACTTTTGAGTGAGTTTAGTCTTGTTATATAATTATAGCAAATTTTACCACTCAAAGGGCCTTATGTTTGGTCTCATTTATAAAGCCATACCATTTCATATAGTTAGGCCATAGTTATCAATTTAACATACTGTCTTTAAATACTTCAATTATCTGACTTAGAAAAACCTCTCTCAGCATGAAATTCTTATAAGTGGATAAATCAGGCTTATAAAAATAGTGAACCTGAAATTCTTAAGCATTGCAATGCTTTGTATATATTTAGATCTCTACTTAGAATTTAGAATGACGTTTAGACTGACAAATCTAAATCAATGACTCAATTATATGTTTTAAATTGGAGTTATATGGCTGTTTCTACAAGCCAGGTTCTCCTAAACATTACCAACAATACTGAATAGATTTTTACATATTCAAAATTATGGGCCAGGTGTGCACCTGTAATCCTAGGACTTTTGGAGGCTGAGGCAGGAGGATCACTTGAAGCCAGGAGTTTGAGGTTGCTGTGAGCTATGATCATGCCACAGTACTCTAGCCCAGGCAACAAAGCAAGACCCTGTCTCAAAAAAAAAAAAAAAAAAAAAGCATGAAGAGTATGGTGATATTTGAGTTGAAAAATGCTAGTCCACTAGGAAGTGGTTAAACGAGGTTGCCCTGGGCTACAGATCTCGGCTGGGTATGAGCTCAGAGGTGCAGACACCATGTTTCTTCTTTGCACCCACTGAGGAAACTGATATCAAACCATGTGATTTTGATGAATCCTTTCCTATGTGATTTTTTCTTTTTGTAGTTCTTTTGCAGCCTGCTTGAAGTAGCATAATGACCAGATATGTCAACAAGGATGTCGACTGGGACCTTGTCAGAGGCCCTGATAAGGCTCACTGACTCCTATTCACACATTGGTGGCCCCATAACCCTTCTAGCTTCTATTCCCAAAGCTTGAAACATCCTCCCCTCCTAACAACATATGCACACATCACTTGATAGATTTTGCATGTCCTTGGCTCTTAATATACTCAAATGTCTTTCATTTAAATTGAGAGTTTGATCTTGATGGAATGCTGCATTTTTTCCATATATAGACATTTCTGCTACATGCAATGTATTTTCCTTAAAAACAAACAAAAAGACACCTCACTCTGCCAAAATCATGTACTAAAAATAATAGTGCTTCTATAAGTGTTAGGGTAGAACACTCAATCCCTATACTACTCAAAACAGATGCTTATAAAAATGTTAACAACCTTTAAAAAAAAGCCACATGTGAAATCAAAGACATATAAACTTCTAACAACACCACCAACAAAAATACAGGGTAACCACTGATTCAACTTTGTCAAGAAGTGAAAGTTATTTGATAGGAGGTTGGGGAAAGAGTTGAGGCTGCCAAGTTAGGGTGGCAAGGGCAAAACACAGAGGCAGCAAAAGCAGCATCTCTGCAACAGAATCCGGTCAACCTGAGCTAAGAAGAGTACGGGGTGAATGCTCTTCATGGCGGCAGGGAGATTACACACGGACGGCTTGTGCACTTGGCTGTGTCAGTGCGGTTGCCTTCAACTGCCCTTTCTTGGAACCAAACTTCAGTGTGCTAGGAAAAGGTCATGTTTGAACCAGTGTGCTTTTCTTGTCATACTGAAACAATTCCCTTATTTTGCATTATAGAAACATGATGTTTCTAGCCCTACAGTGGATTTCTAATCCTAACAGGACAGTTCTCAAGGATGTTTAAGATCTAATTGAACTTTGAGTTTCACCTGCCTTCTATGATCTTCATAACTGAGACTTCTCATTCTACATATTCTTCCTGGGCAGTTATCTGTTTTCTAGTCTTCAGTTATGTTCTATATCCCAAAACTTTATCTCTAGTCTAGACCCTCCTGCTGACCTTCAGACTCCTATATATGTATGTATTAATTACTGGGACTTTCTATTTAAATATTGTGCAGGCACCTCAAAGTCAGCATGTCCAAAATGAGATGTATACACACATATACACCCCTTTCTCTCCCTATGTCGAAGGCAACACACCCATGTAATTGTTCAAGAATATTGGTATTGGCTGAGAGTGGTGGCTCACAGCTGTAATCCTAGCACTCTGGGTGGCCGAGGCCGGCGGATTGTTTGAGCTCAGGAGTTCGAGACCAGCCTGAGCAAGAATGAGACCCCACCTCTACTAAAAATAGAAAGAAATTATATGGACAGCTAAAAATATATATAGAAAAAATTAACTGGACATGGTGGCATATGCCTGTAGTCCCAGCTACTTGGGAGGCTGAGGCAGAAGGATTGCTTGGGCCCAGGAGTTTGAGGTTGCTGTGAGCTAGGCTGACGCTATGGCACTCTACTCAGGGCAACAAAGTGAAACTCTGTCTCAAAAAAAAAAAAAAAAGAATATTGGTATTATCTTTGAATGAGAATCTTCCTCTTATTTCTCCAGTTAATCACCAAGTCTTAGCTATCTAAGACTTTATACTTTCTTAGAGAGCCCACTTCTCTGTATCCCACTGCCTTTATCCCAGTTGAGCTTTCAGCTGAGAACTGCAACCAAATAGCAAGTTCTATGACAGTTTTAACTATTCTGATCCCAACTTGCAGCCAGTCATAAAAAAAAAAAAAAAAAATCTGATCATGCCAGTTTCTTGTTTAACACTTCAGTGGACGTGCATTTACTTTGGAATCAAGTAAAATTCTTTTTGATTTACAAGGCCCTGCTTATTTTCTCCCAAATACTGATAAGGAGCTTGGGTTACTCCTACTTCAGTCCTTTCTACATAACAGTGGTGCCTCTGGACCTCCTTCGTCCCTCAGACCCTAGCAGAGTGGAAGAAATGACCCTAGGACTGAGTCCTTAAGTATTTTTTAGGAGCTGTGTCTAGGTTTGGTTTCTTTATATATCCACTATAGCCATTTCACTATAGGTTTAAGATCACGACTGTCCAATTACTTTTCGGACTTCTTCTCAGGGCTAGTTTCCTTGAGGCTACAACTTATTGTATTTTCCAGTCTTTAGGACAGTTCAAGTCCTCACATTTGAGCAGACTAGTGTTCATGCCGTGGTGAGAAGGAGCTACAACCTCTGACCTTGGACTCACTGAAAACGCATCCTGAGTCACATGGCCATCCTCATTTGGAGGAACCCCTAGAACATTTACTTGTTTGTCTTTCTCTTCTAAAGGAGCTGTTCTCTTGTGAGACTCTACTGCCTTGTGTAGAGAATCCAGGATTTCTTGGACCTCATTCTAAAGAGGATCACTATTCACCCCTCTTGGTGGTTGCTATGCTAGATCTATAAAGCAGAAGGTATAGCACAAACTTAGGCATGAATTAGAATGTGAAAATTAGCAGTTACTCCCATTGGTGCTCCTGAGCCTCCGATGTTGGCAGTCAGGGATGGAAAAATGATTTAGGTGATAGGAATTATTTTGAAGACCCAAGGTCTTAAAGAAAGAAGGAATGAGAATGAACCCCTGGAATTTTCAAAGAGAATACAATCAAACCTCGAATATGTCCTTTGCCTTCTCAATGGTAAACATTGTGTGAGACTTATTTTCCTGAGAGAGAAAGCAGATCTCTCAAAGAGGCATCTGATCTCTCATCACAGAACCTCTTCAGTTTTTCCTGGTGTACCTCATCTATGCTATTCTTGAAATTCATTACATGACATCTCAGGTGCTCTCCTATCTCAGCCATCATCCCCTGTTGACTTGTAAATATCCTTGCACTTGAGACAGGTGCCACAACCAGGAGTTTCTTTCCAACTGCTTAAGAGGCTCTTATCATACATAGCAAGACCTGTGTCCACATTCAGCTGCAAGTAGTTTGCTCAAGTAATGTGTACAAATAGAACAAGTCAGCTCTCTTTTTGAAATCAGGTAGATCCAAGATAGTCTTGTCCTTTTTGGGGAGGGAGAGAAGGATTAAGAAGAAGAGAAAAATAAATAAAAATCACTGACCTTAACCCAAACTTTTGCAACAACAGGAATTTGTCCTTGGTTTCAACTCACAATCACATTCCTTCATCTTTTGAATTCCTCCTCTAAGTCACACTTGCCATTCTCAGCCTGTAGAGAAGTTGTCTGGGACTTTAAGTCCTCTACCCTAGACCTCTTTCAGAATATTGTTGTCTACACGCTGGCAGCCTTTGTGTGTAAGAAGGGGTGAGAGACAGTTTTGGTAAGAGAGAGAGTAAAAGCGTGCCCCAGGAGCCAACCTCCCGCCGCCTGGGAACACAGCCTTTGCCGGGTAGTTTGATTTGTTCAAGCCATGGTTCTCAATCGTCCTTGCATAGTAGAATCACCTGGGAAGCTATAAAGATTCTGGTGCTTAAACCTGTGGATTCCAGCTTTAGAGTACTATACATCAGAATCACCTGGGTGTCTTGTTAAATGTGCAGATTTCTGGACTCCACCCCTAGAGTTTCTGATTCAGCAGGTCTGGGGTGGGGCCCAAGAGTTTGCATTTCCTCTGTGGGAATGGCAGCATAGCTCTGTGGTTGATACCATGTGTTATGGAGCTTATAAAAGAAAAGGGTTTACGTGGAAGAGAGAAATGGGGTAGAACATATGGGTGCAACTTAAACATAGACTATTCCAGTCTTCCTATTCCAAATTGGAATGCCAGCTCTGTGATGTACCACAACTCTATTGTGAGGCTTATTGTAATGATTCTGGTCCATGTCAATGACTCTTGGGATTGTGTGGGAATCACACACTGAGTGGAGATGGTAGTTGATAAATTCTTTATCCAGTAGTGGCAGTTAGTGTTGTAGATTTTTTTTTTTTTTTTTTTTTGCTGGACCCTTACTTAAGGCTAATTCCTAGCAATATTTTGAAGTTGTGCCCAGTTAGTATCCCAGAAGCAATCTAAGCAGTTGAGGCTTCATGATGCCAACTGATGCCACCTCTCTTCCTGTTTAAAATAATATAACTCTTTGCTCTGATTGTTTCTATTTCTTGGCTTAAATTCTCCCAGTAATTCATGTATACTATACAAAAGATATATGATTAAAACATTTTGTTTAATGACTTCAGAAAGGTGAGTTTTGACTAGGAGGAAAGAAGGTGGAGAAAGAAACTTTCTGGGGCCAGAAAACTTCCTTTTCCCAAAGTTCAAGATAAGAAAAAAATCCAACATCCTGTTGGAGATAAGTGGGAAAGAAGTAAGAGTTGGAGCCTTGGAAGTCAGAAAGAAATTAATGGAATAACTTGGGTAATGGAGACCCATGGAAAGTTGCCAACCGGCAGCGTGATGGGATGGAAACAGAAATGTGGTGTGAATTAGTGGGCCGGTCATGCTGGATGGACACTTAGGAGGAGCTTTCATGATCCCACCTCCTGGCATACGGTGAGTGAAGTGTGCACCATGACAAGAACCGACCCCCAGAAGATGACACGTGAGTCTCCCGCATTTGGCATAACTCCCAGTGGTCACGGAACACAATCTCCATCCTAGGCATTCACTTTTTCATAGGCCTAAAAAAAAATGTCTGCACATTTGATTTCTGTCCTGGAAGAACTGATGAAGAATAAGAGGTTTGGAAGGACCTAGTGCAGATATTTTCAAAGTGTGAAAATGAGTGAGCAAAATTATATTTATACTAAACTAGAATTCTTTCCATTCATTCTATAGTACTATGGCCTCTGGAGGCAACTTCCAGTAAGACCATTATTTTAGATGTTTCCAAGATGACACATGGATGAGTACCATGGTCACAGGGCAGAGCAAGACACATGACCCTGGCAATCCATTGTGCATCTAAAGTCCAGGAATACTTCAATGGACTAGTTCTCACTTTGTTGAGATGAATGGAATTAAAGTACAGAGTACTTGGTAAAGGAGCAGTTAGCTTAGGTTTTGGTCAAGCAGAGAAAAGGGCCTAATGAGACAAGGAACATATACTATAGTCCTTTCAGTTCTCAGCTGGGTTCTGTTAATGGAGTTTCCCAAAAGATTTGGATGTTTCCAGTTAGGGATCATCATAATTTAAGTCTCTATGCTGGTTTACACCAAATTACCCAAACTTCCAGCCTAAAACCAATGTGTTTAAGTGGTTTCACTGTGCTGTTTATATACTATAATCAACTCTCACAATGGTAACTCTATTACAAGCAAATGTCCTCAGTGTCCTGCATGTGGCTTTCGGAGAGAGATTCAGTAAAAGTTTGGGGTTGATGATGAACCCAGTGGGCAGGAGTTCCACATTAAGTCATAATGGCTTTGTGTTGGGAGAGTGTACATCAGTTGGTGAAATCAGGCACAGAGGAGATAAGAGAGTTTCTTGTAATAACAACATAGCAACAGATCATTCACTTTTTACTCAACACAGTGGAACCACAGGGAGGACTTTTCTAATCCCAGAATAGAAGTGTAACCCTGCCCCAATGTCTGTCCTTGAGAAAATGTCTACAACAGATTTGATGGAGAATCTCAGGGAAGAACTCACCTGTTTCATCTGCTTGGACTATTTCAACAGCCCAGTGACCACCGAATGTGGGCACAGCTTTTGTCTGATGTGTCTCCTTAAGAGCTGGGAGGAACATAACACACCTTTGTCTTGTCCTGAGTGCTGGAGGACCCTGGAGGGCCCACACTTCCAGCCCAACGAGCGTCTGGGGAGGCTGGCTGGCATCGGCAAACAGCTCCGGTCCCTGGTGCTGCAGGGTGATGACGAGCAGAGCGTGAGTGGGAGAATGCCAGTGGCCACCAAAGCCTTCTCTGACGAAGACCAGAGCGGGAGTGCTTTCTCGCTCCAGAGTCACGGGATGAACAGGGCGCATCTCTCCAGCGAGGCTGAGGAGCACCACAAAGTAAGCCCAGCTGCTCCCTAGGAATCCCGGAGCACAAGTCAGATTCCATCACTTAACTTTCAGGACGTTCTCTAGCGGTGACAGTCATCTCTGGTACCTCACCACAGCCTTGTGTGGAGCCTGCTTTCTCCCTTCATTTTTGAGTCCCGGTCACCTTGTAGTTATTGGTCTTTGAGGCCCCTGGGGCTCTGTTCATTTGCCACAGAAAGTGTGTTTCTATTGCAGGAGAAACTCCAGGGAATCCTAAATCTCCTGCGTAAAAAGAAAAAGGAAGCTCAGACGATATTAACCCATGAGAGGGAGAGAGTGATACTGTGTAAGGTCAGTATCTGTCCTACTTTGGGATCTTGTATATGATTCTATAGGAAGACTAAAGGGATACTTAGTGAAATATCAGGAAAAAAAAGAGAGAAAGATAAATTTTTTCAGTTGCAGTCTTGCAGTGTGCAGCATCCTTGCTTTGGGCTGCCTCCCTCTGCTTGTCCACCTGGGAATCTCAAGGCTCAGCTCCAATTCCCGCAGCTCCAGGCAGTCTTTCTTTTTTTCTTCCTTCTTTGGAGAGCACCTAGACAACTCTGTGGTTACTTCTACTATGGCTGTGATAATAATCATTTAAAATACAAGTTATACTCATAGGCGTATAACATAGGATGAAAATCAGTTTTAAAAAGGAATATCTCAAATGCTTTGGGGGAAAAAAGAGAATGCAAATTAAAAAGAATAAAGAGAAAGGGATATAAAGGCAAAATAGTAGTTTGAATTGTACCTGAACAAATGTTCAAGGTTAGTCACAGATCTGGATTTGAGCTATGTAGCAGTCAAAGCAAAGAACTAAATGTTTAATTAGATACTAGAAGAAATCTGTGTATTTGATTCTCTCAATAGACTGTGAGTTCTTAAGTGGGAGTATTTATAATGTATATTCCTATTCCTAGTGTGTGATCCAATGCCTACTTTCATTAAATAAATATTTGTTGAATAAATGAACACACATTTTTCATAATTTTTCCTCTTTATTGTGTTTTACTGATCACTTGTCTTATTTTTGTTCATTCTTGGTTTCTCCCACTAGACTGGCAGCCTCCTGGGAACAGAAATTTTGGTTTTGTTTACTATTGTATGTCTAGCACACATACCTTCAAAAACATCAAATTCTCCACCGTGCCAGTCAAAGGAATATATGTGTTACGTGTTATGTGTCATGTTTCAGGAATTGTCACAGTGGAACTCTAGGGCTCGTAGTATTGAAAATCTACAGACATGGGAGTTTCTTTTACTAACCTTATTATCTTGGGTGTGTGTGTGTGTGTGTGTGTGTGTGATGGCAGGAAGAGACGAAGACTTTTAAACAGGTCGTTGTGTCGGAATATATGAAAATGCACCAGTTCCTGAAGGAAGAGGAGCAGCTGCAACTCCAGCTACTAGAAAAGGAAGAGAGAGAGAACGTGAAGAAACTGAGGAACAGTGAGATCCAGCTGACCCAGCAGATCCGGAGCCTGACCAAGATGATCGGACAGATAGAGTCCACATGTCAGAACTCAATTTTAGAATCTTTGGAGGTGAGAATAAAATACTCCTGAGAGCACTGGGAAAATGAATGGGAAAAATTATGGTAACCCATAGGAAACGATTTCTTTTTTATCCATCTGGAAAACTAAGTTCTGGCCCCAAAGTAGCTTTCCCAAAGATTTGACATCCTATATGTTAATAAAGCCTTGAGGAGGAGGAGGAAAAAACAGAAGAATACCCCTCCCAAACACACCTGAGGATGACTTCAGTTTCCTCTGTGCAACCACCGCTTTGTCAAATATTTTTTTAAGTTTATTAATGTGCCTTTGCTACATGCTGGGCACATTAAATGAAGTTTCACAAAGATCTGATTAAAATAAGTATGATTATGATACAGACCAGAGGTGGCTGTCACGTCCTGAGTGGGTTCATGCAGCAATATTTAGCCATGCAGACCTATGGTAGTAAGGTGACTGGCCTGTCAAATAGCCTTAGTGTGGAACCCAGTGTCCTGTGTCCCCAGTCTCTGTTCCTTACCATCTTTGCTGGTTTCTAGGCAGCGGCATTCTCCAGGACCTTCTTAAACATAAGCCACATGAGCCTACTTCAGGTTCAGGTCTGTTTCATGGGCTGGGTCTGTACCATGCTGCTATTTGATTTAGTGCCATCCAAACACGCCGCTCCCACCTCCAACAGGGTCAGCGAGTCTCAGCTCTTCCCAGACCCCTTGTTTGCTCATCTCTGACTCTCCCCATCCTCCGAGCATTGGATAATGAGACTGATAGTTTGGCTTCTTTACCAGCAGCAGGTTCTCTCACAAAGTGATGATGTGGGAAAAAGTAAAGGAAGAAGTATTCTCTAGTCATTGTGAGAAACAGCTCAGGTTCACCCAAACCCCTCCCTGGAAGAATCTGGGGGTGTATTCCTCTGCCCTATGCACTCCCACTCAAGGAGCGCTTCATGGGAAGTGGCTTCCGTGAACTTTGCAAAGCCCTGTATCCAGAATGGATTCTGCTTTGCTAGCCCTCAAAGTGCGCAAATGCTAACCTTCTTTCTTTTATGCCCTAGGAGGTGAGAGGTGCACTGGAAAGGTAGGGTGTTCCTATTGTGTTCAGCTGTGCGAGCTGCAGGGGTGTGAGTCGGGGGTGAGTGGGTCTGGGAGTGCCTGTGCCGTGTCTGGGGACGTGAGATGTGCTCTCAAGTCGGAGCAGGGCTGCGGTGTGTGTGCAAGACGGAGTGCGCGTCTCTGCTCTCTTGCAGGAAGGAGCCTCTCCTGCTTCAAAGCCCAGAGGCCATCACCACTGAGCTGAGTTTGTGCCGAGTCACCGGGATGAGGAAGATGCTGAGGAAATTCAGCAGTAAGTCAGCCGAACTGTCAAAGCTCCAGGGATCCCAGGGCTAACCTCAGGATGTGTGAAGGCAGCTTCTCCCAACTAGAGTATTCACCACCTGATGCTAGGCGTTCAGCTAGGATGTCCTGACCCTGCGTGACACACAGGGAAGGCTGGGGCCACAGACCAGCCCGGCATTTGAGCAGAGAGAAGCGGTGAAGCTTGACTGATGTTTTATCTGGTTTTGTTTTCTGTCTAAGGAATCCTGCTCTTTCCTTTGTTTGTTTTTATTGTTCTGTTTTGTCCACTCCCAGCCCTTGCACGTTTGCACACACACGGCCCTCTTGCAGAGGATTCTGCATTTCTAGCTCTGTTCCTGTCAGGATAAACACTGACTTACGTTCTAAAATCCCAGTGAGGGACCATTCAGAGAACTGTCCCTTCAGAATGCTCCGGATATTTAGACTGGCTAGCACCAAGAGGTCAGCATTAGTTCTCAGCTTTTATCTTGTTGACAATCTGACCTTCAGAGGAAGGCCTAATGAGCTTGGGACTCAACAGATATACTAATAAGTGCCGGCCTGGCCCGGGACTATGCTATTAGGCTCTGAGTTTTCTTGCAATGATAAATAAGCCAGATGTTGCCTTTGCTTTTGTAGAATTGTCAGGAAAATCAAGGAGAAAGGCATTGATCATACAGATAATTAGTTATGGTTGACATTTGGTCTACAAGTATGAAATTGTATGATAGCGGCATCTAATCTTTCTGAACAGTGAAAGTTGGAGGCCCCGTCTGGGAGCTCCTCTAGGGAGGATGGGGGCACAGGCTCCCACTGGTTCACAACGTGCTTCATCAAATGGTCACCGGGTATTGCACTAAACTCATAAGAAGCTGCCTTTGAGCATGACATAATGAGAAACGCTGATTAGAAATTGCTATTCAAACACTCAGGAACTGTGTAATCTTGGTGAAGTTTCTTAACCTTTATGAACCTCGGTTTTTTTTTTTTATAAAAATGAGAGAAAATTAATAATGCTTGCAATGATTAAATGAAATAATGTGTAAAAAAAGCTTGGCACATAAGGAAGAATTCAGCAAATGCTATAACCTCAGTCATTTATTTGGGGCGACACTATCTATATTTCATTCCCACCTAAAGTAAAGAATCAGAGCCAACTGTGGCTAATATGAATGCAACCAACAGACGGTGGCATCTCTGTGTGGATAAGTAGCTCTGAGCTCTAACACTGTCTCATGAACAGAACGACTTCCATTCCACTCTCAGAGATTCCCCGCTCGCTCTCAGGTAGGCTAGTATCTCTCTCCACATGACTCTCCCGTCTTTCCCTTTAGAGGTTCACTCTTTGTTTTATAGGACAGTGAAAGAAGTGCTTAGAGGTGGGGCGTGGTGACACCTATAGTCCTGGCAGGTGTGGAGACCAGATGTCATGTCCCTGTGTTCCATAGTTCTTGGTTCCCAGTACCAAAGAGTGGTTACTGGTACCGAGTCGACAGAGCAAATGAGCAGACCAAGCAGATGCAAGCAGGCAAAGCACCCAAGTTTACTAAAGAATGATTCATTCCAGAGAAGGAATGGGTCAACCCCCACGAGTGAAGGAGATCTTGAGTTTAACAAGATTTCTTCTTTTAGGGAATTCCTTAATTCTATGCTAAGTGGGGAGCAAAATATTCATGATTTTTCTTGGAACAAGGTGGAGAGTTTCTGGAATGGTGAATCCTCCCCTTATCTATCCTTGTGTGGCAATTCCCGGGGGTTGCCATGGTATTTGTAAACTGTCATGGTGCAAGCGGGTGTGATTTTTACTATATTAATGAGGGTAAGTCACTTGAGGATACTGTCATCTTACTTGTACGCATGCTCCAAAGACCCTCATTTGTGGCTTTGGTTGTATCTCCACTTTGTGGCTTTTCTGCCTCTTTCTGGTTGGTCAGTCCTTGGGGACCACTTAACACATCATCTCTTCCTTCTTGGAAGCCCCCCTTTGGTCATTTTTTTTTCCCTTAGACAAAGTATCTCTTAACATCATCTATTTCTCAATAGAAGCCCCTAGACAAAGCATCTGTTCCCCTTCCTCCATGCCCCTACCTAATAGTCCCAGCTACTCGGGATGCTGTGGCAGGAGGATCCCTTGAGCCCAGGAGTCTGAGGTTGCAGTGAGCTATAATGATACCACTTCACTCTAGCCTGGGAGACAGAGTGAGACTGTCTCAGAAAAAAAAAGTGCTTAGGGATTCTGTTCTAAACAAAACCATCCCGTCTCCTTGAAAAATAAATAAATAAATAAATAAAAGGACAAAATACTAAGAATTTAGTTTAAATTTCACATATATAAGAAGTTTTTCAAAATGCCAAAGGATTCTTTCTTATCTCTTCTTGCAGCGGAGGTAACTCTGGATCCAGCCACGGCCAATGCCTATCTAGTCTTGTCTGAGGATCTGAAAAGCGTGAAATATGGAGGGATCAGACAGCAGTTACCGGACAACCCGGAAAGATTTGACCAGTCTGCAACCGTGCTGGGTGCTCAGACCTTCACCTGTGGGAGGCACTACTGGGAGGTGGAAGTGGGCAACAAGACCGAGTGGGAAGTAGGCATCTGCAAGGACTCGGTGAGCAGAAAGGGGAATCTCCCAAAGCCGCCCGGGGACCTCTTCTCACTCATAGGCTTAAAAATTGGAGATGATTATAGTCTTTGGGTCTCATCACCTTTAAAAGGCCAACATGTCAGAGAGCCTGTGCATAAGGTTGGTGTGTTCTTAGACTACGAATCTGGACACATAGCGTTCTACAACGTGACGGATGAGTCCCTCATCTACAGCTTCCCCCCAGCCTCTTTCCACGAGGCCCTCAGGCCCATCTTCTCCCCTTGCCTCCCAAACGAAGGCACGAACATAGATCCTCTAACCATCTGCTCGCTGAAAAGCCACGTCTGAGGGACGTGCCCCTGAGCCTTCCCTGAGGATGAGGTCTAAGACCAACAGAAAGCTATTAATTAAGATGACTAATGCAGTGACAGGATTAATATCAGGTGATCTGAAACAGCCCCCACCCCAAAGAGTTTCCATATACTTGGAAAACCTCAGTGCACAGGCAAATTAGACAATCAACTTCAACACCAATAGAAGAGAGCTGATCATGTCCTGTGTCTTTAACTAAATTCTTTATCTAGACTACCCCACGTACCTGCCGGTCACTCAAACTATAGAGATACAACTAGCCCCTATTGTGCTGAATCCCACTGTCATAGGCCAGTTTTATAAATATATGTCACTTTTACAAGCGTGTGTATTTATTTGACTCTTAAAAACAGTTCTGTTCAAATATGTCTTTGGCCTACATGTGGGGTTCTGCGTGCTGGGTGATCCCAGTCCCTTGGGGGGCTGAAGCCTGGGTTACTCTTTCCAGGGTGGGTGAGAGGGACCCAGGGCCCAGCCGTCTCTGAAAAGTCACTTTTCTTCCCATCCCATGAGGCCTGGAATATTTGTACTCAGGAAGGCTTGTGTGTTCAGAATGTCACAAATATTTGTGTTAATATCATCATGTCCTTCATGTTACCATAATCACAAGAGGCTGGAACCTTCTGTTATGTTAAAAGATGACAGAACAAAATTTCTATTCTATAAATGTATTATGGCAATGGATGCCAAGTGACTTTATTGTGTTTGATGTAGGTTATTTTCTGTGCTTTTGCTATTTGCTATGTGCGGAAGGCTTTCAATCGTTGGAAGGCCGAAGAGCCTACTGTCCTATCTCAGAATGCCGGGGTCTTGGGGGAGGGGGTGCTGTCTGCGCGGAGCTCTTTTGGCAGATCTCAGAACACTGCCTGGTGCAGGTCTTCATGTTGTCCATTCTTGGTGGTCTGTTCCTAAAGGGTGGTGTTTGTTTTTGGTTTTGTGTGTGTTTGAGACAGAGTCTTACTCTGTCTACCCAGGTAGAGTGCCGTGCCATCAGCCTAGCTCACAGCAACCACAAAGGCCTGGGCTCAAGCGATCCTCCTGCCTCAGCCTCCGGGAATAGCTGGGACTACAGGCATGTGCCACCATGCCCGGCTAATTTTTCTATTTTTAGTAGAGACGGGGTCTCGCTCTTGCTCAGGCTGGTCTCTAACTCCTGACCTCAAGTGATCCTTCCACCTTGGCCTCCCAGAGTGCTAGGATTACAGGGCCTGTTTTTGGTTTTTAAACGTAATTCTACCTTGCTCACATTGCAGAACATCACCAATCACATAGGGTACCCCTGTACCTTCTCTTACTTCTCAGAAAAGTCATTGCCCTGAGGCAGACAAGAATTTAACCACCACACATGACTGCATAATTGCTGCGATTTTTATCACAGATCTTTGTCTGCAAATTGGAGACTAGGTTGGAAAAAAATTGATAATTCAACCTATTAATCAGTACACAAAGCCATAAAAGGAGGTCAGTGAAGCAACTGGGTCTATTTTAGGGTTCATGTTCATCTTTCTCTTTGATCTAAATCTTTCTCTTTCAACCTTATACTTTTCAATCTTGTACCATCAAAGGCAGGGGAACAGCTATGAACTAGTGCTAGGATCTAGAAAATGTTCTCTTCTGTTTTTTGTCGTTATCGTTTGCATTTTCACCCTGACATCACAGACAATTAGGGTGAGAGACGTGTACAGGAGGAGAACCTCACGCATCCTTTTTAGGTGATTTGTGTCTTTCTTTGTTATTTTCTCAGATAGATTTTATTTCTTGATTTCTCACCTCAAAAGCTAAGAAATAAAAAGCAAACACCAAATGTTTGGAATACGTTTTTCTGAATTACCAAAAACCCTGCATTTTGGGGAGGTAAACGAATATAAAAGTAATATATTTTAATTTAGCGTGTGTTATATTTAATTGTCCTATAATCCAGGTGATAGATCCTTTTTTTTCCTTCTTTGTGCCAACAGGGTTGGACAAGGAAACTAGCCTATTGTTTTCTCTGACAAAATCATCCTGAGTGTATCTTTGCTGCACCATTGTTTACACCGAGACTGCCACTGATTTGGTGTGTTGGAAGGTGGAATCTACAGTATTCTTACTCTTTTGAGTTTGCATAGACAACCATGAAAAAGTTGCAAGAAAATTCACACTCAAGTGTCCCCCATGGAACCTGCCACCACTTCTCAAGCTGTTCCCTCATCTTCCCCTTTAAATTCCTCTCCTTATCCCTGTCTTCCACCCTTTCTTGAGTGGACAATTTCCCCAGGAGATAGTAGTTCACACACAGCCTCTTGTTCAGTGGATGTGATCAAAATGGAATCTGGAATCATAGTCATTTTCTTCTCTACCTCTCCAGAATTAGCTAGAAGAAAAGGGACATGTCTAGTCCTGAGGTTAGAGGACATCAAGAGTGATCTTCCACATTGGTTTATAGTTTGACTATTTTGTTTTTTGATTTTCTTTGTCCTAGAATACCTTAAAAATAAACTATTATACATCTCTTGCCCTGAAACCTGATTTACCAATATAACTTTGTAACTCTTCAATAAGATACTTATGTACATTTTGAATTATTCCCTCCTTCCCCCTCAATGATGTAACTAAACCTATGATGCTTAGAGAGTATCACCTTATCTGACTTCAGATTACTTTACAAGGATCTTTTACACTAATTTAACTCAAGAATGTGCCCAGTCCACCCTTCCATATTCTTGGATTTTTCCCTGGCGGGTACGGTGGAGAAATAAAAACAGAATAATAGGTAACAGTTGGAAAATGGAAGAACACTGGAATGTGGAAAGGATAAAATAAAAATTGTGTGTAATCTTAATACATGGAGATAACCAGTGCTTGTATTTTGGTGTGTCATCTTTCTAGTTTTTTGTATGTATATTTTAAGCAAGATGAAAACTGATATTACCTTAATATTACAATGAACTTCCTTCATATCATTACATATCTCTTGAAACTATGAGTTTTTTCATCCCTAAATGTATAAGCATGTCTTCCAAGAATTAGCACATTTTGTTAAATTATGTATATCATCTCCAAAGATTTACATTATAAATGATACCATGATATTATCTAATAAACAGTCCATGTAAAAATTTCTCATTTGTCCTTGTAATGTTCTTTATAGCTGTTTTTTTTTTTTTCCCTTTGTGTTCCAGTATCCAGGAATAATACAGGAGCATGCACTGAGTTTAATATTCTTAGAGAATAAAATAAGATTTTTAATGGGAGTAATATTTCATGATATGCCTGTCCCTAATTTATTTAATCATCCCCCTGCTGTGCAACATTTATATTTTCTATTTGTAGCTACTATAAATGACCCTGTGATGAACACAAGTGTACATAAAGCTCTGAGTGTATCTTTAATTATTTCCCAAGTTTATCCCTTATAGGCAGGAAAGCTCCCTGTGGATCCTGCCCCATGTGCCGTGGTCGCACATTCCCCAGCAAAAGTTCTACGTGCCCTGCGAGTAGTCCCACAGGTTCTGCTCACATCCACACTGAAGGGGCAGGCACACTAGCTTTGAGATAAGAGAAAGAGAACATGTTTCCCCTGCCCTAGGGTCTTGACAGAAGCATTGCACTTATTTTCCAAAAAAGCTACACTGAGAGGAACTGGACCAGTGCTTGAGCTTTGAAATGAGACAATCTGTGGTTTGAATGCTTTACTTCATCACAAAGCAACTGTGTTAATTTTCACAAGTCATTTCAACTCTCAGGGACAATTATGCGAGAACACATAAAATCAGTTACTGCGTGGGGCATGATGACTATTTGTTAGTTCTCCTCTCCCTCCTTTGAAAACCCCATTTTATATCTTTAGAAAGGACACAGAAAAGCCACAGGGTGCTTGTGTGGACTATGGAAGACACAGGTACCAAAATCTTTGAAATATTTCCAAGCTAGATGTTACTATTTTAGGGAGGAAAGCATTAACACAAAATTCAGTTGGAGAAAAAGAAAACCTCTGTGGATTATTTTATTTTTCATGAAAGTCCTTCAGAACTTCATGCTTGAGAGCATCCCATTACCCAACTTAAAAACCCTCAACTAATATAATATGTACTAAGTAAATAAACATAAAAACTATTTTAAGGTAGTCATCCCATTTTCATTCCTTCCATCTTGGCAATCTCACTCCTTTGCCCTGGGCTCCTAGGACACCATATGAACTTTGCTGACCATTAGCTCTTCCAGCGCTTAAAGTATTTCACACAGAGGAACGGGCTAACGCAGGCTTCCGCAATCACTGTGCTGTTGGGTGGGGCTCGGGGCGGTCCCCACCAGCTGCAAACACTCCTGCCTGCCTGATGAAAGGCACGTTAGAGGCATCTCCTGGCATGAAAAAGGCTAGCAAGCACCGCATCCTCCCCCACATACGTGCATGAGAGGGAGAGAAGTCACTCAGGTTGCCTGGGGTGCCCAGTTACACCTTTCTTATTGACAGCGAGCAAAATGGAAAAAGGTTTTGTGAGGCTAGGAGCTTATACAAATGAGGAGAATCTTTAAAAAAAAGATAATAAAAATTTACAGATTATAAAATTACATCCAGGATATCAGAGGGTCTCAAAGGAAATGAGGGGCCTGCAATTTAAGTTTCACTAGGTTCACAGGACATCTGTCCCAGGGTTAGCCTGAGATGAAGAAGGGAAACCGCAGCCCCGCCCCGACTGCCTGTGCTGCACACCCTCCCTGTGCCCCAGTTCCCTCCTCAGGAGAACGTGTTGAAAATGGTATCAGCCTCATAGGATTGTTGTGTGTATCAAATAGCGTAACACTTGCACCTGGACCATCATTCAATTCAAGGTATCGTTACCCAATCATTGCTAACTCTTGATAGTTCCTTACTAAGCTTTGACATCTACACCAGCCAGACTCTGCATTTTTGGACCCTGCCTTCTATGTCTCTGTATCTCACAGTTTTGACCAAAAACTTAGGTCTGAGGTCAGAATATTGCCTTCTACTGCTCTCATTCCTGCCCTGATGGTCCTGGTTCTATCCTTAATGGAAACTCCACCTCTGTAGGGTCCCTTGGTCCCCCAACTTCCTTTCTGTGTCCTCACTGAAAATCACAGAGTGCCGTGACTGCTCTGTGACCCAGCCAGGTACAAGGTTTGTCCCAACAGGCTTGAACCCAAACCAGGACCTTGAACATTCCCAGGCACTAATAAAGGTGTCTAGGCTGTTGCCCAAAACACTGAAAGTGGCCCTGGCCTTGAGCCAAATTCCTTAAACCCTCGTAAAAACTCCATGCCCTGACCCTGGCTGCGAACGTACTTAGGTAGAACACCCTCGCTGTCTGTCGTAAGGACTGCGGCAGCACCCTGTTCCCCTAACAGATGCTTTGCGCTCATCACCCCAGAATCTAGTGCTTCTTCCTTTAGTATCCCAACAGGGGCAGTATGAGGCACTCCTTTGTGGGAACTCCCCTGCCACCACTTTTGGGGCACTTCCCATGTTTGTTGGGACAAAACAGCTTCAAAACCTATTGCCTGAAATCTGGTCCTTTCGAGTTCCTAATCTAACTCTCACTCTGTTAGGAAATCTTCCTAAACATTCTTCAGCATTTCCAATAGTGCCTTTTATTTGACCCATTGATTCTTTTCCTTCTGGTTCAAATAGTAAAAGTCTTCCAAATTATGTAAGTCACGACATTCAGAGCTGGTATTTTTTTTTTTTTTTTTTCTGGGTTGTGTTTTTAACAGTAACGGTAGGTTCACCACTCTTGGTTCAAAGAGAAATTCCTCCCCCACCAGTTTTGTTTGGTTCTGTTTTGGTGGGGGACATCCTCTCTCTACAGAGCAGCTGGGTGCCCCATGCTCCATCCAGATGGGAAATGAATGTCCAGGGTGCTCTGAGGAGGTGGATTATCCGTTGGGTGATGGGTGTGCACGTGTGTGTGTGTGTGTGTGTGTGTGTGTGAGATGAAGGAGGCATGGTGTAGGGACAGTCCTTGCAGGGCTCAGATTGTTTCCAGAGTCTGTTTTCCTCAGCCCCCCTGTCTTGTTTCTTCAAATTGCACCCCTCCCCTTCAAGTTGTCACTCTCCTTTCCCCCGATCTTCTGTGTCTTCCAATTAACCAGTTTCTCAGAAATGAAGCACTGGCTCTGGAAACCTACTTGAAAGGAGACTCACGAGGGTTTCTTGGCCCCGGGGTGGAGATGAGAAGTGCCGCAGAAGACAGGCAGAGAAGGACCAGGCTGCTGATTGCTGCGTCCATCCCTCACACAGCTGGTTTCTGCAGAAGCCAGGGGACCCACTGGAGATGATTCTGGAGGGATTCACGCTGCTTTTATACACATCCATGTCATTTTCTCACTAGCCCTTTTCTATTAATGGGCATCATTCAAAGGCCATTTTTTAGCAACATAGATACTGAGAACAACACTCTACTAAATACAGTATCATAAGTTTTGTTTTTAAAGTCTAAATCTTCTGTTACTGTTTGAACTCTGGGCATTAAAGCTAATAATGTAAGGTTTCTTCTTTCTTCCTTTGACATAGATCTCAGAAATCATTTAAAATTTTGTTAGACATTTTAAAGGGTGATCGTTAAATGTGTTGTTGTCTCTTTTGAGGTGCTGGGAATGTTCTGTTCTTATTTGGTACTGGTTACACCTTGTGTTTGGGTTGTGAAAATGCATTGAGCTGGAAATTGGTATGTTCAATTTCTGTATGTAAATCGTATCTCAGTAAAAACTTTCAAAAATGTGGCTGACTTTTGCTGCAGGTTAGGTCCCGTGAAGCAGAAGAGGAAGCCGACTCTGAGGCAGTGTAGCATGCAGGCCATTTTCTTGTAGGAAACGCACTCAGGACCAAGACCTTTTTAAAATTGGAGAAGGAAGCAGGATTGTGCAGAGGGGTAAGTCTAGCTGCAATGCAGGCCCTGTGACACAGGCCCTCTGCCACACACAGGGACGCTCTGGAGCTAAACTGACCTACAGACTAACCTTGGCTGGGGTTGGACTGCGATAGCCCGACCTTTAGGTCCTGACAGGGTCACTGCATGCGGGCACCCTCGGGCAAGGTGGCTCTCCTCCTCTGAGGCAGTTCCTGAAGCAGCTGATAGCTGCATCTATCTCCTAGGGCACTCCCAGCACAAGAGGCAACCTAGTCCTTTTTTGCTGGGGGGATTTGGGAGATGCATCAGTGTGTTCACCCAAACTCTGGAGACCCAGACTTCAGGAAGGAAGGGGTAGAACTCTCTGTTGGCCTTTCATTTTAAAACTCCATATTATTTAATTTTTAAAAATACATGTGGGGCCGGGTGTGGTGGCTTTCGCCTATAATCCCAGCACTTTGGAAGGCCAAGGCAGGAGGATTGCCTGAGACCAGGAGTTCGAGACCAGGCTGAGCAACATAATGGGACCCCCCATCCTGACAAAAAATAGGAATATTAGCCAGGCATTTTGGCACATGCCTATAGTCCCAGCTACTTAGGAGGCTGGGCCAGGAAGGTCACTTGAGCCCAGGAGCTTGAGGTTGCAGTGAGCTATGATGATGCCACTGCACTGTAGCTGGGTGACAGAGCAAGACCCTGTCTCAAAAAAAAAAAAAAAAAAAAAAATCCACCTGGGTGTCTTCCTTTAATTTAACAAATTAGAATTTGACATGTCCACACACCAGCATCATTATTTTAGAATCATTTACAGCACATAATTCTTCTCATGCATATAGAAGTTTAAATTGGGGTTTGTCATCTGGAATTGACATAGATGTGTTCACATATATGTAGCTTTATTTCCATGCAATGTCTTCCACACAACACCCTTTCCATGCATCTTATCTTTGTCTTACTTTAGTTAGCAGTTGACTTACTTCCTATTTTTTAGTTTGATTAACTTCTATTTATGAATTTTCATCTTCTTTTGGATGTTAACTTTTGATTACTGGATGAACTTACTGTTCTTCATTCCATGCTTTCGATCACTTTGATCAAATTCATTCTTCACATGGTTACCCTCTACCAGGTACGGGAATTCAGAATGAAAATAAGTTTGAATGGGAGGGAGAAGTTTGCAAGGTATGGCGGCCGTGAGCATGCACCTTGAACAGCTTCGATTACTGGGAATGCAATCGTCTGAGGGCCTGGCTGCTGCACTTTGAAATCCATCACAGTGTCTGTGCACGGGCTATGCCTCCTACAAACTTCTACAGACTTCTGCTGAATTTGACCACGAGTGGCAGGGACAACAGTGCAGATCCAATCCTGGGATATCCAGGACTCCTCTGATGGCTGACTTTGGCTGGGCAATCCTTGGCAGCTTTGCCGAAGCAGTCATCTAAGCTTCCATCTGAACTTGTCTCGCTTTCCTCTTCACTTGAGTGCAGCCACAGGCAGCTCCTTATTTGTCCACAAAGAGTGGTGTGCTGGAGCCAGCTGGACTGGTACTGGCTCAAGAGGATTGTGTGCATCTCTTTTCAATGTGGGGTTTAGTGACACCGTGTTGAGAGCATGAAATGTGCTCAGTGGGGAGCAGTTGCCCCCATCAGTCAGCAGACATGACAAATCAGGGCTTTTCCCGGTTAGATACCTGGTTGTAAAACAACTATTAACACACCACTGTCCTAATCAGCATCTCGCCTCCTATAGTCCTTGCACATTTAATCTTGTCTGGTATGTGCTTCTCAGAGGCCTTCTCAGATGAACACAAAAGACGAGAAAAGATGAAATCTGTTTTGGACACGTTGATACAGGGCTTAGAAATCTTGAGATCCATCAAGATCATCAAAAAATCAGCAAATAAACAGAAATTTTTCAAAAAATCATCAAAATAAAATTACTTTCTCCAGTGGGAAAATTATCAACAGCCAAGAGTAAGTGATTGCCCTCAGGAAGTGAAGTTTAGGATATTGACTTTTTAGGAGAAATAACCCCTAAGATTGAGGTAGCACATATTTTCTGGCTTTGTGGCCCCTAAAACTTTTCAAATTGGACCTTGCTTTTAAGTTCCTGGTCTATGAATTCTTCACTGGGACTGGAATGATTTTTTCCTTAAACTGTATTTCTCGCTTTTCTTGCTTCATTTATCATCATAGGCCAACCCCAATTTTCCCTCTATTTCTACATTTTTACCACCTCTTCACTGCTCTTGAAAATCTCCAGGATCTTTTTTTAAAAAAATCTAACCCATGACAAGGCAATTCATAAAATTTGCCTTCTGTTTTTCTCAAATATTTCACCATTTAAAAAATATATATCCCCCAAGTCTTTTTCCAACTGCTTCTGGCCCAAGGCAAATCTTTCTTACTTCCTGCAACCTGGAGGGCACCAGTAACTCATCCCGTTGCAAGGCTTGGCTTTTACACAGTAAAGATTTTATTCCCCCCACGATGGCTCTGATTTTACTTCCATGCCAGGGGGTCCTGGGCATTTCTGACTTGGTCTCCTTTCCGCTGGGCCTTTGCCTCCAACCTTGTGACTCACAGACTAATTCTAACCAGTGTGTGTGTGTGTGTGTGTGTGTGTAGATTTTGGTTATATATACAGGTTTTTAAGAATTGTATTTACTGGTTGCTAAAATTTTTTAATTAGGAAATTAATCTAAAAATTGAGATTTCTAGCTTCTTTTGACAAACTGATTTATATGGAAGTACTGGAGCCTCATTTATACGTGACAAAAATCAGCTAGAGTCCTTCAGCAAGGTACAGGATCTTCACATGTGCTGTGCCCTCTCCCCCAGCTAAGTCAATGCACTTTTATTAACTCCTGGAGCCTTGAGAGTATTTGGGTACATGATCTCTCCTCCAGCCTCTGAGCTAACAGGAAAACTTCCTGGAGTGGCGGCCTCTTATCTCCTTGGACTTGCATTTCTTGAGGTGTGTATCACAGACTCTTCAGTCACCTCCACTTGACACTGAGAACGAAAGCTCCCTCCAGTTCTCGAAAAATAAATTAAAGGAGCCTGCATTATCCCTCATGTGACATTGAAAAGACAACCCAAACATGTTTGAAAATGTCCATGCATTTAAATTTATTCTCCATCAGAGAGTATATACAAGTACAGATACATATATTCCCTCCCTCTGCCATATTCCAAACTCAGAAGCCCATTTTAGGTTCTTTCTAAGGCCTAATGACAGCCTCCTTTGGTACTGTTTGGCTTTGCCTGTAGAACAGAACATACATTATGCATACAAAGGGAAGGATAATAAAAATAAAATTTGCCCAAGCCAATAAAGGCTTTGTGCTTTTGTGGCAGTAGAACAGTGTTTAACTATTGGGCTGTTCTTCCCGCCGCTTTGCAATGGGTTTTCCACCTATGTCATTAGGGAAGAGACTGTACTGTGGCTCAGGTAGTCAAGGCTATTAATTGATGTGGTTTAAAGTGCTTTCAATTATATACTTTGTAAGCTAATTTGGAGTGAAAATAGATGCAGTGAAATTTGGTTATAAATGCCACCTTTATGGCCCAAATTTGTCTGCCCTTCGGGATTCATGTTCTGTGCATACATATGTATGTCCAGTTGGTACATGCGTAGCTGTAAATAGCAAGCTTCCCATGCAACAAAGAACCCCATCAAGCCAGGGATTTCTCTTGACTCTATTACTGACATTTAAATTGTTTTCTGCTGTCATTTGCAGGACAGTTCCTCTGAGAAAAGAAATGTGTTAAAATGCAACAATAATAGTGATAATAATGATGAAAGCAATTGCTTATGGCGCTTACTCTGTGCTTGGGACTGTTCTGAATGCTTAAACACATTAATTCACTTTATCCTTGCAGCAGCCTGGAGAGAGTTACTGCTATTATCTTCAGTTTCTAGGCGGGGAGATGAAGCACAGAGAGGTTGAGAAGGTTGCCCATGTTCACAGAGCTAACAGTTAGCAGAGACAGGATTTGGACCCAGGTGGTCTGGCTCCAAGTCTGTGATTTTTAATCATCATTATGGTTGCAGCATAAATCATATCTCTCACGTACTGAATGTACAAAGCTGCTCTTATTAACTATTCAGGAGTTGGACGAAATGTTTTTATTTTTTCTTATTAGCTACTATAGGAAGAGGCTGAGAATAAGTCTTTTTAACAGAGCAAGCAGTGAGTATTGGTACCGCTGTTAGTATTCTGCCTCTAGACATCAGATTCTGTTTTGTGTTCCTCTTCTCACCTCTACCGCCTTCATCTTTCACTTCATGGACCATACCTTGATTCTGTGTTTGAATTTGGATCCTTATCTTTTCCCTGGAAGTTTGGCCCTCTGGGGACTGTCCCCCTGGCTTCCTGCCGCAATGGCTGATGGCCACAGCTTGGTGCTCAGGTGAGCAGCCCCTGAGACACGCTGAGCTGCCGTGTGGCGTGTATGAAATCCAGGCAAGGAGAATACCTGTGACTTGAAGCATTTTCTATGCATATGTACTTTTTCTCTAATAAGATTATAATCTCTTACATAATGTATCCCAGATGGACATAATTTCTCGCATTTATTAAACATCTCTTAAAGGCGAGTCACTGTGCCTTCTATTTACACTACTATTAGAAAGGTTAAAGAACTGCCCAATGCCAAAATCTGCCAAGTTGGATACCCACCCAGCTCTACTAACACCAGAGACTACTTTTAAACCACTGGGCTGTATTATTCTTCGATAGAAAGTAGTTAGCTGAAGGAGCCAGTTTGTTTGATTGAACATCTGAGTGTGAGGGAAACTGTTGTCCGTGAACGAGGAGAGAACAGTCAATCCCTTGGCTTTTAGGGACAGAGAATCAGCTCAGCTGACAGGTTGCAGGGAAGGAGGGATTTTAATGGCAATCGTCGTATACATGCTACATAGGAGCTGAAGCTGTTAGGCAGCATTTCTTTATTCCAGGAAAGACTGAGGCTCCAGAAGAACATAGGGCCAAGTACGGAGCCTTGGAAGGAAGCCTCGGTTCAGTGTCGCCTACAGGGATTGAAGCGGCCGCAGCACCCAGGCACGCGGAAGAGCACCCAGTAACCAATGACGGTGGCCACTGGGACCCTGAGGACTGCGGTGCTATTTCAGTGTCATAGAATTCATTCAGAAATCATTTCTATGAGAAAAAAAAAAATCACAGGGGGGAAGGAATAAGATGTTACAATACACCCAATTTTTTCTTTTCCTCCGTATGTTTGAATTTTCTTCCTCTCTTTCTTCATTTTGCATCTGGTTGACCAGCATAGGTTAAAAAAAAAAATTCATTTCCTTTTCTGGGCCCAAAAGGTAGGATCCTGAAAGGGCAGCAAAAGTTGTCATAAAACAGAGGCTCAGTTTAGTAAAATCTCACATTTTTGGTTATTAAGTAACCAGAGGGTACCACTCATATTTCAAACTCAGTGTCAGCACTCTGGATCCTGAAATAGCCAATCGTTTTCTCAGGATGGCGCAGGGTGTGCCGGTTGCCAGGTGGGGACATTCGTCAGACGTTCCTGACAACCTGGCATAACGGGACAGAGTGTCAGCGTCGTGAGTGGCAGCCCTGCACCTTTAGAATATTAATAAAACGTGGTGGATCCTGATTCCTGATTAGGAATTGGGCATCACGAGAAATCAATCATTAAAAAACAATTCCCATATTTTATAAGGATATATTTTTTGCATGTTTTCCATTTTAGCACCCTTCACAAGGCCTCTCTTAGAAAAGACTCAAGATTGCTTTTGCCTTTGCCTTCTGTTCAGGTCTACACAGAAACAGCCTTGAGGCCTGCTACTCCCACGCCTTAGCAGAGAGAAAAAACCACTGTCTGAGAAAGTTTGTAGTTAAGAAAGTTACTATTAAATGACTGGAAATAAAGGAAAGGAAAACAATTTTGTCAATTTGGGCCAATGCTGACCAGCTAATTGTTTTGCATGCTAATTGAGATTCAATGAGAAGAAAAAAAAATCAATGAGCTGAAAAGGCATCTTATTTAATCTAAGAAACCTATTCCAAAAAGTTTGAGAACAACTCTTTTCAATAGAAGTAATGAAGCTTCATTAAGTTAACAAATGCTAATTTCAAGTTAGTGATCTCAGGGGCTAGGCTGTTTTAACAGTAGGGTAAAGCCAGGTGCCTTATCAAAGATAACCCAAAATATTAAACAGCAGAGAATTTTATCTTTCTCTCATGTAATGATGCTTGGTGCATAAGTGGTCTCTGCCCCACATCGTCAGGCAGGAAGCAGGGCTAGCAGAGTGCCTCTGCCACCATCACACACAGTTCCAAAGTCAGCTTCAATCACGACTGTTTCAAGCTCCTGGGCGTGAGAGGGGTAAGGAAGAGTGGCAGCCCAGAGCAGGAGGTTTTTCTTTAACCACGTGACACAGAAGCATCACACATCTCTTGGTCTCAGATTCCACTGGTCACACATGCCTGCAGAGAAGGTTGGGAATCGCGCGCAGCCAAGTGCTGGGAAGAGAACATATCTGGGGCCAGGCAGCAGTCGCTCCAGCGGGTGTACCAAACCTAACAGCTGTTACCTGGGTGACGGGACTCCTTTGAAAATCCCACAGGTTTTCAGTTCCTTTTCACCCTTCGGCTAAATGTGTTTTGGAAGGCAGGATTTTTTGGTTTATAGAAAAGTAACAGATTACATCTACCCTATGCTGTGTAACACCCCAGTGGGGTCTGAGGCAACATCCTTTCAGCAAATCGATGAATATTTTTGTAGTGAAACCTAAGATGATTCATCCGAAATAGGATCAATATAGATGAAAAGCATCCTTCTGTCAGTGCAGGGCAGGTTCTACCTTCACATAAATTTTTCCCCAAACTGAGGAAAACACCTTTAGGTCTGGATTTTGAAATTGTCGGTAAGAAATTATGGAACTAAATTAATAGTAAGACCATGTAATTTAAGCACGATTAAGTAATTTAAAAGCAAAATTTTAAAAGCAATTATAATGATGCAAGGTCAGAGAATTCTTATTTCGTTTCTATCCTTTAAAATTATGGTTCTTTATACACATAACATATACTTGTGTATATATATATTGTGTGTGTGCATGTGTGTATGTGTGTGAGACAATTACATCTAAAATAATGACAGGATAGCTTAGATGGCTTCGATGGCTAGGAATAAATGACTCAGACAGGTTCCATGGCCAGCAACACAAAGCTAGGGATGTTGGAACCAGGAGAAGACAGGATGGAGCTGGGAGTGGGGAAGTCCCTGTGTCCCCTGGGTGAAATTTCTAAAAGTAGCTACTTTAAAAAGGTAAGGAAAAGTACTGCATTGTGGTTGTTAAGAGGATGAAGAAAAGACACTAGAGGAAGGCGGTCGGTGAATGGTGCTGGAAAATGCCATTGGTCTCTCCTCCAGGGCCAGCTCTCCCTCCGTCCCTTGACGCCAGGGTCCCTCTCATCAATCCTTTGCCTCCAAGCACTGCCCTGCACCATACCTCTCCCACCCCCCTTTTCAGCTGCATTTGGAGCTTGCTAACCATCCCCCAGTGTTCTCACACCCAAGTACTCATTTGCTTTCCTGCACTTACCATCGGGTAGAATGCAGAAACTATCACTCTTTGTTCATGCTCAAGAAAAACTGGTTCAGACACAGGAGAATCACAAACAGTTGCTTGTGCCGGGTCCACGTACACAATGTGAATTTGCTGCTCCACCTCTGCATGGTGTCAGCCACTCTGCAAGGTCCTGCAACCTGGGTCTAAGTGAAGGTTAGAAAATCTCTGTGCAACTAACAGTATCACTTAAGGAAGTTTGAAGGCTTCTTAGAGCAATTTTCAGTTCACAGAAAAACTGACAGGAAAACAGATTTCCCATAAACTCCCCACCTCTGCACGCACACACACACCGACCCCACAACCCAGTATCAACATCCCATGCACAAGTGGTGCATTTGTTACAATTGAGGAGCCTACATTGACACATCTTTGTTATTCAAAGTCCAGAGTTGACATTAGGGTTCACACTTAGTGTTGTACATTCTTCGGGTTTTGACAAATGTGTAGTGACATGCAACCACTTTATAGTACCATGCAGAATAGCTTCCCTGCCCTAAAAATCCTCTGTGCTCTGCCTATTCATCCTTCTCTTCCTAGTAACCCTTGGCAACCATTGATCGTTTTAAGGTTTCCATGGCTTCATCTTTTCCAGAATATTATATAGTTGGAAACCTATCATATGTAGCCAGAATGTTTTGGGCCAAGAATTCAGTGGAACTTTTTCCTTTCCGCTAGGATGGATTGCTTCCTTGCCTATGGTTTCTGCTGTGTCTGTGAGACATCATCACAGCCTTCTCCATTTTGCCTTTAATGTTGGAGAATGATTCCCACCTCTCACCATGTGTCCAATCATACCCAAAGATGCCTGACAATTGAAGACAACCTACGTTTAATAGTTTGATAGGCTACTACTCGGCACGGCAGTGTATCTCCCTCAGGAGGATCTGATCAGAACACTCATATAAAACACTTTCAGTTCTGCTATTACACTCATTTTGAAAACGCAAATTTGTTCCAACACCATTGATGTGTCAGGGAACAATTTAAGCATAATGAGAATTTCATGTTTGTTTGTGCATGATTTCATGCATGAGAAGCACCAGGTCAACAGAGAAAACTGTACCCAGCTGAACTTTGCCACACAGGATCGCATAAAACACACACATACACACACACACACACCCCTCAGACATCTGCTGGCTACCTGAATTCACCTGAGGTGTTGTAAGCCACACCCATTCATGTGTGGCATCAACAACCTTCTTTCTGATTTCATTTCTTTCCTATCTCTCTTGCTAACCCCTCCTACTACGTCATAGTAACTCACAAGCCACAATCCTTCTGATGCACACTTCCACAAGCAAAGGGCCATATTTATTACAGTATTTATATATTTCTTAACCATATAACAAGTATAATTCTGCACTATGATACTTATAAGATTTTTAACCTTTTTTTCATGTGTCAACTGACAAAACTTCTAAGTGTTATGCCCATGAACCTATACACTCTGTGGTTTTTATTGCATAGTTTTGCATATTGCAGTGATTTTTAGAAACACATATGTAGTGTTCTAGCAGAAATGACTATACATGACAGGCTGTTAAAATGGAACTCCTTTCTCTAGGATTCCACTGAGAGTCTAAGATCATCTATGTGCCAACTTCTTCATTTTTTCTTATGTTAAATTTGCAAAGGAGTTGGGAAAAAAATAGCTTTTTTATTTACTCTTGCTTTAGGTGGGCCAGTGCTAAAGTTACAGAAAGTGGAGATTTATTTGGAAATTGGAAGTGTTAAAGCAAAATAAGCCAGAAGCCATTCGCCTAGGGTTGGTTTTGTACCTGAACCCCTCACACAAGCAAACTGAAATTTAACTTAGAGGCGTTCCTGGTAAATGATTAATTTTAGGGAAAAAGCCCCAAACAAACAAAGAACTAAACCAAGCTTCAGCCAATCACAAAGAGCCAACTAGCAGCCAATCATAACCAGCCAAATAGCTGTTAGTTAAATAACTAGGGACTTTTCACTGATCACACCCGAATAAGGCAGATGCCTAACTGTAGTCAATCAGAGAATTTCTTTCCTTTGTTTTCATATTCAGCCTACAAAAGCCTACTGCTCACTCTGCTAAAGCAGAGGTCTCTGAACCTCTTCTGGGTTTGAGTGCTGCCTGATCCACGAATCCTTTCCTTCTCAAATAAACTCATTAAGTTTTTTTTTTGTCTAGAGTTTTTCTTTTCACAAAGGCTTATTTTGGAGAGTGGCTTGAACATCCAGGTCAACACCTAGATCTCTCTCTATGGGAGGGAAATGAGGCTTAGTGCCCCATCACCTATGCCTGGTGAGAGGAGCCTCAGGCCACAGAGGTGGCTTCCTGTGCATTCCTGGAGCTTGTGGTTACACAACTGAGTGGCATCTGTCTCGTACCTGAAAAAAGCCTACAGCCTGGCTGAAGTGGTCTGAAATATGTGAGAAGTACTACGTTTTGTTTATCTGCCACAACTGCTTGAAATAACCACCGATAGTGGTGTCATGGGGCCTGAGAAGAAATGGAGACAACGGCCCAGGGGACTTATGGACAAGATACACGGACAAAGCCAGAGGAGAGAGAAGATGATGCTCTCCTGGCTTTGAAGATGAAGGAAGAGCTGTAAGCTGAGGCGTGTAGGTGGGCTCTAGGCAAGGAAACACACTGTCCCCTAGATCTTCCAGAAGGAATGCAGGTCTGCCTACACCTAATCTCAGCCTAGTCAAAATGATTTCAGACTTCTGTCCTCCAGAATTGCTAGATAATAAATTGGTGTTGTTTTAAACCACAGCATTTGGGATGAAAGACCCTCAATTCTTCTTTGAAAGTGAGGCTCACTGTCACACTGAACACTGAATACCAATTTAGCCACAGGGCTGAGGCTCCCCCAGCTCAGGACCAGGCTGAAGGCTTTGAAACGGTGAGAAGAGTCTGATCTTGTCACTGCCAGGGGCACAGGGAGGCTCGGTCCAGCAGATGCATTCCGCAGTCTCTATTGATGACACATTCTGTTTGCTATTGGCAAAATATCCTTTGTCTGTGAGTAAAATGATGTTGTTTACAAGCAAAGTCGAAAGCGTAAAAGATTTTCAATAAACTCCTAAGGGCTCATTAGAATTCGGATCAATTTTACACACTCTGGTCTGGACGGCATCCCTCTATGAGTAGGGAGAGGCCCCCGAGCAGCCTGTAATGTCAGGGGAAGGGAGAGTTGCTGGAACATTTATGTGTAACAAGAGTGTAGAACGGCCTGAGCTGAGTGGAAGGACAGGCTGAAATAGCTCCGTGGGTTTGTGCATCTTCGTGCTGTGATGGAGTCAGCAAGTGAACAACTAGGAAACGCTTTTTTCTCCTCTTCTCTCTCCTTCTCCTCCTCTTCCTTTTTCTCCTGCCTGACTTTGGAAACAGAAATGTAGTTTATACTGATCTCTTTTACTCTATACTTCTTCACCTTTCTTTTACTTCTTTACTCATGGGAGACACAGGATGGAAGTCAGGTAGAGCCGGCTGCATTCCATGTTTTTCACTTTCTGGTTGGATGATCAGGCCTAGGGCCTGGCACCTTCTGAATGCAAAACACGTGTTCCTTTTTGTCTGATCCTTTTTTCATAATGTATATCATAGTAATTGGCACACATCACCAGCTCATTTTTTATTTCAGAATATAGTCTCAGGAAATCCTGCTGTGGGTTCTAGCCAAGACGATACTTGAACACCAAGTGATCCCACAGTGTGAGCTCTCGGTGATTTCTGTGGTCTGCATGGGCAGAGAAATGGTTCCAGAAAAACCTAACGTGGCTCTATTTAATTAGGAAAATAGAAAGTAGTATTACTGCATGCCTACAATTTAGTAGGTACTGATTGCAGCATTGGGTACCTACAAATATTTCACTTATTTACCATGTTTACGGCTATACCACGATGTAGCTTTAATTGTCAAACAGCACAATTTTTAGGAACCGGTGTAATTTAGGCTCTTAATAATTGGTAGAAACTTGGAATCAGAATGAGGTTTGAATCTTTTGTTTTTTAGAAAGTTTTTGACCTCAGACAATTTTCTTAACCTTTTCAAGCTTCATTTATTCAACTGACCTTTTATTGAGTATCTACAATGGGTCTGCCACTGACTTGTCCTGAAGGAATAACAGCGAGGAGAAAGAGCCCCTGCCCTGAAGAGAAAACCGTCAGCCTTCAGTCTCCTACTCAAGTGTCGAAATTCGCATGGTACCCATCTTACTGCATGTCGTGAGGATTAAATGAGATAAATTTTTATGAGAGTGTTTCACATTTAGAAGAAACTCAATAAATGTTAATTTCTTTCTTTCCCTAGTGGCAGCCTAGTGGGAAGGAAATTTTTCAGCTGGGAAACTTTTATTTGTGCTTCTCAAATAATATTAACACTGCCTTGGGGATGACTGGCTCTGAATAAGAAGTATGGGACAATATTAGAATGAAGGTAACTCCCTGGATTGATGAAAATTATAGTGAGATTTTGATCAATATTCAACATTTGACAGTAGTCTTATTATAAGAATAATTCTAATATATTCAATTGTATGGCTTGGTGAGATGTACTGGAACATAACCCCTTCTCCGCTGACAGGAACAAGTGGGAATTCGTGGAGATTTTGAATGGAATTAACAGAAGTACATATTCATGCTCTTGGGTTTCTAAAAGAGCTTGTCACAACCAGCGTAGAATCTCTCAGTAAGATGCGCCAAAAAGAGCTAAACTTTCCTTAGTATGGTAATACTTCAATTATTGATTCACAAAGGACAGGATCGCAGTTCTACTAACAGAATGAATATTCTCACCTCATATGAAACTAGACTGCAGTCTGCAAGAAAATGAAAGCTGACTTTTGCTTCTTTGGCAGATTTGTAAGGAGGCCCCCACAGCCCTCATAGCAGAGAGACTGAACGAGAGAAGTGACGACTGGTAGTGCTACCAGCCAAGGGCCACCAGGAACACCCTGGGCTTGAACAAGGTGAGATTATTGGTACTGGTGGCAACAAAGGTGGCCACGGCATGGGGACCCATGGGGCGTCTCAGGAGGAGGGTGCTAGAAAGGGCTTGTTAACGGGGCCTGGACTTATGCTAGGAGATTTTTGGTGAGTTAGCAATGAAATGTGGCTTTCCTCTGGTGCCATCAGAAAGTGGTGGAAATTCTACGCTAAAGCATCTTAATATTAAATATGTTTATCAAGGAGGCAGGAGGAACAGAGCAGGGCGTAAGCTGCAATTCGCGAGGAAGCAGCTGCTCACGTCAGCTAGGAGAGAGGATGTTGGACGTTACTGTGGTTTGCACAGCGTTCTTGTTTTCAGTCTGTGCTCACATGTTTATGGGGTGGGCTCGTTTTTTGTCTCCCTGCATCCCAGTCGCAGAGTGGCCGTGTCTGACGCCGGTGCTCTGGATGACGGTATGTGCTCAAGGGAAGGCCAGCCCTGCTGCGGGTGTCAGGCCAGCTCCCAGCTGACACCTGTCATGGGCTGCTCTCTTCTTTCTTGCCCCCTCCACCCTCACTCACGTGTGCCTCTTCCCCCCAGGTCCGGTAGAAATGGACAGCAACTATGGGCCCTATAGAAAGAGCCACTGATATCCGGAACAGGCCGAAGGCTTGCAAGTGTACAAAGTACAGGAAGGAAATAGTCTGCTAATAGGAGGAAAAAAGGGAGAAAGGGAGGGATTGAAATAGGGAGATTAGAGAAAAAGAGAGGGGCAGAGAGAGAGAGGGAGAGAGGGAGGGTCCACGGAGACACTCTCCTTTCCAAGTCTATAAGCTTCTTTCCTTTGTTTGGTGCAAGAAAATGTAAGTTATACGGGACCTACTCATACATGGGAATTCTCTTTTGAAATCCACACAATCTATTAGTGCATAATTTTGTACACTTGCTCTGGACTTTGGTCTGTGTTTTCCCATGGCAATGCAGGAGGTACCTGGACAAGGGACTGGAAGGTTGTCTCACATCTCTCTCCTGAATTATTTGAGAGTCTTCCATTTACTGCTCTGTGGTTAGCAGCAGTAGCCCTAGCCCAGTTAAAGAGATGGGCTGGGGCTGGGCAGTATTCCAGGGGCAGGAGGAAATGCTCCCTACAGTTTAGAAAACAAAACCAAACAAAATCAAGCTCCAACACAAGCAAATGGCCTAAGGGCCGTCAAGACTGAAGAGTTAGAATTTTCCTAGGCTGTATCCTGCTGTTTCCTGAGAGGATGATGGTGCCGTTTTCCGAGAGAGCTTTCAAATGTGAAAATTGTTTCTTGAATGAAAATAGGTTTGATAATATAGAAGTGTCTAGTTCATATATTTAAACTTTACATATTTTTTTGTACCTTAATTTGGTTACCCGAAAACTAGGCTTAGAGAAATGTTTTGAGATACACTGTGGTGGAAAGGGGAGAAAATTTGTTTGGTGAGCTCTGCAAGGAAACTGGAATTCCATGCAGGAAATGATTTTTCAGCCAAAGGGAGTTTAAAATGTGCTCCCCTCTCAGCCCCCATCATTGCTACAAAGATTTGTAGTACTGATGACAGGGAGAGGAAAGAACTAACTCGTAGTGTCACTGCAAACTAGAGTGTTCGGCTGGGCAAAGGCAGGACTGCAGGAGCGTTTGCAGGGTGAATGTGGAGTGGAAGGAAATGTGGCCGTCCAAAGAAATGACCGATGCGATAATGAAGAAAAGCATAGGCTGGGAGCAAGTGTATAAGCAAACGTTAACATATGCAGGGATTAGGAATTGCCCTGAAGGAAGGTGCAGGGTTCGACGTGATGTGGGAGGAGATCAGTGTGGGGCAGGCAGCCAGCTCCAGCCAGGCAGAACTGAGACTGCTCCCATCAATCACCTGCGGAGAAAAATCTATATCCCTGAACTTACTATATTACTAGGTTGGTTCTTTTTTTTTTTTTGTAACTAACATTGCAAAAATAAACGTTATATCACATCTACTATACATTGATAATGATTTCCGTTATTCTTTTTTTTTTTCTTTTACAGCCCAGCCAGCTAAGAATCTGTTATTCTTTTGAAATCCTTTGTCAACATCAAAAAGCCTCTAGGTCCTGTTTTCTAAATACAGTAGAGCAAGGTAAGGAACCTCACCCTGACCCCTTATGAAATGCGATCTTGAGGTATCATTCTGTTTGAATAAATTAGATATGAAACATTTTTTTTTTCAGGTTGAGAAAATGTTTTTGCATGTAAACTGTGAGACCAAGTTGAAGACCAAAAAATCTAGCTAAATGTATCTTAGAATTATCATTATGACATCTAGGACCAATATGACATTCAGAACATTTATTTTCTTTCTTTCTTTTTCTTTTCATCACAAAGCATCAAGTGAAGAATATTTATTTTAAATTTTACTTAAATGCATTTATTTGTAATATGTAGTGCAGGCAAATGGTTCAAAATTCAAGTACAAGGAAATATATAATGACAAGTAAATATCTCAGGCTCCTTTTTTTGGCTCTATGATAAGCCAATAACCCTGAAACTTTGCAGCTGCAAAATGGGGAAATGAAATGAGGCCCGTAGCAAAGACAGTTTGAGTCCAGGACAGTGCCTGAAGACACTAGATATGCTGGGACCAATCTTTGCTTTGGAGGAGAAAGAAACTGAGTATAAAGTCTCTGCTCCTTGCAGGGTAGGATATGGGATTGGAAATCACTCTCATGTAGCCAGAGGAAAACAGAAAAGAGCATTATCTATTTTTGCACTGGCTTGAGTGGAGCTTAAAAAACTCCCTCTTGCCAGCTCTCACCTGGGCTGGAGTCTGAATTTCCACTGTTTATATGGTCTGAAAGCTGCAAGCAGAGAATTTAAATTTAAAGTGCACGGAGTCTATAGTGCCTCCAGGTACCTCAGAGAAGCAAATGCCAATACTCCCCAGAGGAATAAATTCTCAAAGAAGGCCTCAGAGTGACCTCTCGGAGAGAGTGGCAACAACTCCTAACTAATAAAAAGAAGTCATGAGCACAGAAGAAGCTGTTATGTGCAATTGGCAATGGAAACAGACCTATAGACACATCAGACACTGGCATTATTGAATACACAATATAAAATGGGTGTGCTTAATATATTTAAATGATTAAAAGCAGAAGTATATGAGTAAGGAAGAAGATATTACTGAAGATTACCAGACAGGTTTGGGGGAAAATACTAGAAATATAAACAGTAACAATTGAAGTAAAAAAGTCAATGAAAGGGTTAAAATAGCAGATTAGATAGAGATGAAGGAACAGTTAGTAAACTGAGTTATTCATCTGAAAAGTCATATTAAATATAATACAAAGTGACCAATACATTGAAAACAGGAAAGGTCAAGAGACAGGGAGCAAATGCAACATGCATATAATCAGAATCTGAGAGGGAGATTGCAGAAAAAAAATGTGAGGAAGGAAAATTTATTTTATTTTATTTTAATTTAATTGTAATTTTAATTTTATATTTTGAAACAGAGACTCTCTCTGTTGCCGGGTCTGGAGTGCCGTGGCATCAGCCTAGCTCACAGCAACCTCAAACTCCTGGGCTCAAGCGATCCTCCTGCCTCAGTCTCCCAAGTAGCTGGGACTACAGGGGTGCACCACCACACCCAGCTGATTTTTTCTATTTTTAGTAGAGATGGGGTCTCACTCTTGCTCAGGCTGCTCTTGAACTCCTGACCTCAAGCTATCCTCCCACCTCAGCCTCCCAGAGTGCTAGGATTATAGGCGTGAGCCACCGTGCCCAGCTGGAAGGAAATATTAAAAAAAATAATGGTTGATAATGTTTTCAACATTAATGAAAAACACGGAACCTTCAGTTTGGTAATCATAACAACTCCAAAGAAGGATAAATAAAAACCAGTCAATTCTAGGATGTATTATAGTAGAACAGCAGAACACCAAAAACAATAAGAATCCCAAAAGAATAGACTCCTTGCTAAAGTAGATGGTAAATAAGCATATGTAAAGATGATCTATCAATATTATATATCATCAGGGGATTGCAAATTTAAAAAACTGAGATACCACTACACACCTATCAAAATGGTGCACATCGCCAACACAAATGCCGGCGAGGATGTGGGGCAGCAAGAACTCTCACTGTGTCGGGAGTGAATGTGCTGGTAAAATGGTACAGCCACCTTGGAAAACAGTTTGGTGGTTTTCTATAAAACTTAACATTTCTCTTACCATACAATCCAGCAATCATGCTCCTTGGTATTTACCCAAACAAACACATGAATGTTTTTGGCAGCCTTACTTGTAATTGTCCAAACTTGGAAGCAACCAATATGTTGTTCAGTAGGTAAATAAATAAACTGTGGCACATCCCGACAATAAGATATTATTCGGTGCTAAAAAGAAACGAGCAATCAACCCATGGAAACACATGGAGGAAGCTTAAATGCATATTACTAAGCAAAAGAAGCCCATCTGTAAAGGCTGTATGATTCCAACCATATGACATTCCGGGAAAGGCAAAACTTGAGAAACAGTAAAAAGATCTGTGGTTGCCAAGAGTTAGGGATAAGGAGGGATGAATAGGCGGAGGACACAGGATTTTTAGGGCAGTGAAACTATTTCGTATGATACTATTATGGTCGACATGTATCATTGTACATTTGTGAAAACCCACAGGATGTATAACACTAAGAGTGAACACTAGTGTAAACTTCAGAATTTGAATAATAATGCTGTATCAATGTAGGTCCATGGAGAGTCACAAATGTACCATGCTGGCAGGGGATGCTGGTAGTGGGGTAGGTTGAGCACGTACAGGGGCAGAGTATACATGGGGGTTCTCTGAACTTTCTGGTCAATTTTGCTGTGAACCTAAAACTTCTCTAAGAAGATTATTAATTTACAAAAATCCAATAGAGTTAAAAGGAAATGGGAAAATTAATTTAGAATTTTATCTGGGAGCATCAAGATCAAGAATAGATGAGAGAAACTCTTCAAGTGGAATAAGATGGGAATACATGCTCTATCAGATATCAAGATCCATTACAGTCCATGGAAAATAAGACAGTGGTATTGGTACAGGAACAGGCCAACAGATAAAAGGAATTTGAATTATTGTCTAGAAATAGCATGAGGAATTTTTGGTAAATGATGAGGTAGTACTATATATGAGTGGAGAGAATATGTGCTGTTCCATAGTTAGTTCTCCCACCCCTCCTCCCTCTGTGTGTGTTTGTGTGTGTGCACAGGTGTGTTGACAAATGTTGTATGTACTAATGATTTTAAATGCAAAACGTAAACTCAGAAATTTGCAAGACAATATAGAATAATTTCATTATACCCTTTGAGTAGGGAAGTATTTCTGAAATAATATATAAGAAGTAGGGAAAAACTTAATAAATTTGACTCCATTAAAATTAAGAACTTTTAATCAAAAAATACAATAAAGAAAACAAAAATACAATCCACATACAAAGAGAATATTTTTTCATCATGCATAAAATTGATGAAGCATTATGATCCAGAATCCATGAAACAATGTAATAAATCAGTAAAACAATAAAAATGGGGAAAAGATGTGAAAAAATTTTATAGTAGAAGAAATAACCTAATGGAAAAATATGCAAAAGGTACTAACAAGTACTTTACAGAAAAGGAAATAGGAATGGCCAATAAAAATATGAAAAGATTCCTTAATTCATAATAATCAGGGAAAAGCACTTCAATACTCAATGAAATCTCATGATACACCCCGTACACTGGTAAATATTCAAAGTATGACAATAGAAAATTTTGATCAGGATATAGAACAATGGTGACCCAGGGATACATAATAAAGGTGTGAATTGGTGAATGACTTTCAAAATCAATTTGGCATTATCTTGTAAATTGAATATGAATACGTCCAATCCTAGTATATGCTGTTTTCCCCTTTGCACAAGGAATCATGTAAGAGAATGTTTGTAGCAGTATTGTTAGCTGCAAGCAACCCAGGTGTCTATTGCTGGGAAATCGTGGTGTATTCATGAATCGGACACTATATAATGGTGAAAATGAATGAACTCGAACTATATGTGACAGAATGATTGAAACCTATAAAGCTAGTACATAGAGGAAGCAATTTGTGGAAAGATATGCAGCGTTATACTATATTTACAAAATTCAAAACCAGGCAAAGCTAGGCAGTTTAATAGCAGCTGTGCACTACCTATGCAAGTGGAGCTACAACAAAAAGCCAACTGAGGGGTTAGAACAGGCAGGGGCAGAGAGGGAGTGTCAATGTTAACAGTGATGTCCCATGTCTTAAGATGGGCGTTGGCTTCAAGTGTGTATTTCGCTATGTTGTTTCATGAAAATCTACCTATACCATCTATTCATCCATCTACCTACCTATCTGCAGATGTGTATATATATATGTGTGCATATAAATACATATGCCATAAATATTCTCTTGTGTGTATCAAATATTTCATAATAAAAACATACAAACAAAATCTCCTACCATCCCTAGTCCTGTTGCTCTATACTTTCTTCTCTGTGCCTTGCCTTATAAACTTAATATGTGGATATTATCCCTTCCCAGTATATATAGAGCTGCCTCCCCCTCCATTTATTGAGGTATAATAAACAGATAAACATTATATATATTCAAGGTATACAATATGATACCTTGATATACGTATGCATTATGAAATGATTGCCATAATCAATTTATTTAACACATCCATCACCTCATATAGTTACCATTTTTATGTGTGTGTGAGTGAGGGGGTGGGGGTGGGAAGTTAGGACACTATATCTACTGTCCTAGAAAATTTCCAGTATACACTGCCTCCTTATTTTTAATTGCTGCATATTTTTCCACTATTTAGTCATGCCATAATTTAAAGTTTCCTTGATGGACATTTACAATTTTTCCCCAACAGTATGAATCATTCTTTTTCCTTTTAATTTCAGCATATTACGGGTTTACAAATGTCTAGGTTACATACATTGCCTTTGCCCCACAAAAGTCAGAGCTTCAAGCATGTCCATCCCCCAGACAGTGTGTACTGCACACATTAGGTGTGTATATACCCATCCCCTCCTGACCCCCCCACCTGCCTGACACCCGATGAATGTTATTATTATATGTGCATGTAAGTGTTGATCAGTCAATACTAATTTGACGGTAAGTACATGTGGTGCTTGTTTTTCCATTCTTGGGATACTTCACTTAGTAGAATGGGCTCCAGCTCTATCCAGGATAATACAAGAGGTGCTAGATCATCATCGTTTTTTGTGGCTGAGTAGAACTCCATGGTATACATATACCACATTTTATTAATCCACTCATGTATTGATGGACGAATCATTTTTATACATTGGCAATTTTTCCAGCTCATTTTTTAAAAATTGACATATAGTTCAGTGAAATGCACAGGTCTTAAATATTAAGTTTGATGAGTTTTGACAACTGTACACACCCTTACAATCCTCATGTTTACAAAGAACACATCCACCAGCTCAGAGGGCCCCCTTGTGGCCCTTCCCAGCCATCCACAGCAGCCTCTCACTCCTGCCCCACTTCAGGCGCATAGTTTTGATTTCTTTCAGCATAGATTAGTTCACCTGCTTAGAACATCATCTGAGTGGAATCACATTATATGTGCCCTGGCCTGTAGCCTCTTTCACTGAGCACATTTTGATGTTTATCTGTGATGTTGTGTATACGAGAAGTTCGGGGTTTTTTTGACCTGCTGAGTGGTATCCCATTGTATGGGATTTGTTTATCCTCTTATTGGTGAACATTTGGCTGGCTTCTAATTTTCAGCTATGATGAATAAAGTTCCATGAATATTTTTGTATAAGTCTTTTGGTGGATGTGTGTGTGTGTGTGGTATGTTTTCTTTTTTCAGATATCTACATGTGGAACAGCTGAATCACAGGTGGGTGAAGTTCTAACTTTATAGAGGCTGCTAAACTACTTTCTGATGTTATATCTTTTGACACTTTCATCACATTCTTACCAATATTTGGTGTGGCCAATCTATTGAATTTCAGCCCTTCTTGTGGTTTTGTAGTGGTATCTTATTATTATGTTAATTTGTACTTCCCTAATGCCTAATGATTTTTAGAACTTTTCATGTAGCACTTACTGGCCATTCATATATCTTCTTTAGGAAATGTTTGTCTAAATATTCAATTCATGTGTATTGGTATATTTTTATTGAACTGTTTATTGTTTTTATATTTTGAATATATTGTTTTTATAGTCTGAATATAAGTTCTTTAACAGATAAATGTATTGAAAATATTTCCTCCTTAGTTTATGGTTTATCTGTTATTCATTTTTTATAGTGGTGTCTTTAGATATGAAGAAGTTTTTATTTTTTCTCTGCACATAAGAAATTCTAAGGTATCTTTAAATATGTTCAAAATCTATATGGAGCACTTAGCAAGATCATATGTACAAACTCTTAGGGATATATTTAGCAAATAATACGTAAAATCTCTACACAGATAACTATAAAACATTGCTGACAGAAATATCTCATCATTTATACAGGTCACCCTTAATTAACCCAAAGTGGACCGTATATACCTAAATGTAATTGCTAAAACTACAAAGCTATTCAAAGAAAACAGGGGAATGTCTTTGTTGCCTTGTAGTAGGCAAAGATTACTTAGACAGAACTTAGGAAGAGCTAATCACAAAAAGGAAACAAATCCAGATAAATTAGACTTATTTGTTATTTAAATTAATTATTTATTTTGAATAATGGTAAGTTCACATATTATAAAATGAAAATGGTAGAAAATGACCTATTGTTGTCTATTTCTGAAATACCAAGTTCCCTTTGCTATGGGCATCCAAATGTATTAGTGTATTTTTCAAAAGATATTTTAAGCCTTTATACTTTCCTATCCTAATCCTACCTTTAAGCCACCTTTTTCTCTGCATCTAGTCTTTTTTTCACTTAATATATCCTAATGATTGGCATATAACTTCATAAAATTTCCTTTAATTATTTTTTACTTTTAATTTAAATTGAAAATAGTATAAGTCAAAAATGCATTCAAAACACCAAATACCCTGAAGTGGTCATTAAACATTCTATGCACATAACAAAAAAAATCACATGTACCTCGTAAATATGTACAAATATTATGTAACAATAAAAAATGCAGTGAATACACCAAACATCATAGCTTAGCCTAGCTACCTTAAATGTACTCAGAATGCTCAGATTCGCCTAGTGTGGGGCCAAAGCATCTGACAGCACAGTGCACTGTACAGTACTGCCTGTTTACCCTGGTGATCGCACGGCTGGCTGGGAGCTGCAGCTCGCTGCTGTTGCCCAACATCATGAGAGCATGTCATACTTTCTACTGAATGCATATTGCTTTTGCATCATCTAAAAGTAAAAAAAATCCTAAGTCAAACTACTGTTAAGTTGGGGACCATCTGTACATACTGATATCAAAAATTCTCCAATATCCATTATAATATAAAAACATGCAAAGCAAAGGTATAAGATAACCCATGTTTATGGAAAAATATGTTCATATATTCAAAGAGTATTTCTGCAAAGGTGCCCTGGTAACTGCTAATAGGGCTTGTTTCCAAGTAGGGGGAACTAGGTGGCTGAGAGAAAAAGCAGAAAAACCTTTTTTCACTAGAGATTCATTTTGGATTTTTTTTTTTTTTTTTTTTTTTTTTTTTTGAGACAGAGTCTCACTCTGTTCCCCGGGCTAGAGTGCTGTGGCATCAGCCTAGCTTGCAGCAACCTTCAATTCCTGGCCTCAAGTAATCCTCCTGCCTCAGCCTCCTGAGTAGATGGGATTACAGGTGCATTCCACTAGGCCCGGCTAATTTTTTTCTATTTTTAGTAGAGATGGGGTCTCACTCTTGCTCAGGCTGGTCTCGAACTCCTGACCTCAAGCAATCCTCCCTCCTCAGCCTCCCAGAATGCTAGGATTACAGGCATGAACCACTGCACCTGGCCTGATTTTTTTCATTATGTAACTATGTACATCTAATATCTATTTAGAAAGAAACAAAAGCTTTTACTTTCAATTTTGGGAAGAAAAGCAAAGAAGTAGAGACATTGAGGCAAGAATATAAAGTAGATTGGAAAGAGTGGGATTGTGAAGTGAGGGACTAGACCTTTGTCATCCGAAATGGCCTGTGAACTGATGAACAAAACGGGCCGGCCTGGGCGTCAAGCTAGAAGCAAAGGCCAATAACTGAGCCAAACGGCTCGAGGCTATTCCAAATTTCCCCTCATTTAGTGGTAAAATAGCTGAGATATTACTGGTACTCTATGAATGTCATTTTCACCTAATAGGTACATTGAAGAAGATTCTAGTGACTTTCCACAGTCATCTACAGTTTACAGAGGTCTGAAATCCTGGCTGTGCACCAGGCTGTCCTACAACGTCTTAAAAATATAGTACTGTGTGGTCCCTACCTGGAATTAGTAATTAGAATTTCCAGTGCCGAGGTCCAAAAACCACTGAATTGCAGTTTTTAAAAGGCAGGTAGCAGGCAAGAAAAGGGGTTGGCTTAGTACCAGGAAAATTAAATGAAGAAAGTGAGACGCCTATTTTAAAATTGGATCCTTCTTCCCTCACCTTCTTTCAGCTGGGGACCACGAGCACCGTCTCTAAAGAGCCCTGTGTGCTTGTTGCCAGAACGTTTATTCTGAAAAAATAACAACAGCCACCATTCATCGAGCACATATCTTACTCCGCCACTGTGCTAGGTGTCTTAGATCTATTTACTTGCACTCTCACAACAACTCAATGAGGAAGGCACATCTGTTTTACAGATAAGCATCGAAAGCTGAGAAAAGTCAGACGCCTGCCCAAAGCTGGGAGAGCAGGAGATGTGTGTCTTAATCACTCTGCATGACTGCCTTTCGGTTTCAGAGCACTGTGGGCTCAGAGGAAATCTCAGACTCCGGGAAACTGTTGGGGATTGAATGTGGAGGGCTCAGGGATCACATAATCAGGAAACTTCCTGACTCCACGTCTTGTCCTAGGGGACGCTGCCTGCCCGAGGCTGAAGTCTCCAGCTTCAGCTCCTCACTGCGCCGTCCTGGACTCCAGGTCCAAGCTGACTTCTGCAGCGTATCCGTGGTGTTCCCTTACAGTGGCCTGCTAGCAGAGGGATGGGGACGTTTGTGTGGAAGAGCAGGATATGATCATAGTTTATAGGCCTAGGTTACTCCTCCTCCCCACCCGTTCACACGAGGAAAATTGTAGAATTAGTCCATTGCAAACATTGAAGCCGTATCTATTCACCACCTCTAACATCCTGCTCTTGGTGCCTCTGGTCCTCTGTCCTCTTCTATCTCCTCATCCTCTATGCTCTGTTCATCTCTCCTAATTTAGCTTCCCCCTGTCACCCAAGCTTGTCGTTACAACCACAGACAATCCATTCCTTGGTCCACAATTTACCTTAGATCTTCCAAGTTGTCACTGAATATTTTTTCTATCTCCTTTCTTTAACTGAAACTTAAATTTCCACTGTGCACAGCGCTGTGCCTACTATTCTTTGGATTGAGGCAGTTTATTCCCCTATAGACTGAAAGCTCAGAATGGCCACTTCCATGGCATTGCCCCGCTGCCTGTACGTGAAGCCTGTTCCTTTGGAGGCGCGGAGGGAGCCTCCACTAGGGGTCCTCCAGCTTATCTAGGGGCTGTCATCAGCGTGCTCCTTGTCATTCTACATTCATTGGAGGTTTCACAACTGGGGTCACTGCTCTCTCTACCCTGAATCCAAACTGACTTCAGTGTTCATGTGGTTGCCTCATTCTGCACCCTAATTTCTAAATTCCTTGGCCTCCTTGTCTTGAGAGACAATGGTTTTCATTTTACTTCAGCCACTGCCTCCTAAGGGACTTTGTCATAAGGAATTGTACTGTGAAATCCTAAATTTAAGTAATTCTCTTCATGAAGAGACTTCAAAGACTCTCTTATGATTAACATATCTCAAAACTCTGGCATGCCCAAATCCCAATATGGTACAAATTAAACGTCTACCTTTTCTGCCTGTTCAAATAAGAGGATCAGAGCTATTGGGACAGAATTCCTCAACTTTAGAGATTAATGCCACTCTAAATTCATGATATGTAACCTCCATAATCAGGAGTCCCTGTCTGTTTTCCTCAGCCACATCGATCTCCTTCTCATCAGCAGATATCTCAGACCTTTTCCACTGTCTTCAAATCTGGACCCCCACACTTGGCGTCATGTCACTCCCCGCAGTTAACCCTGAGGGAATGGAGTAGGATCACCCACGCTGTCCACACCCCGGCAAAACCAACGCTACAGCCATGCCCCCACCACGTCCACTGTTCTCCCCTTACAGTGAAATACTAAAAGGGTAGTGCTTTCTACTTAATTCTATTTTCCTAATCTGTGCCCTGGAAGCTACCTTCTCTCTCTAACTCAGCACCCAGAGTCTTAATTATTGCAACTCCCGGTTATATATTTCGCCTTATTCTCTGCTCCTCATCAGCACGCAAGCACATTTATTTCCTTCCCAACTTCAAAAAACAAAACACAACCAAAAACCAAAACTCTTCTTCCTTGCCTGTTTGTACCTGTTTCAAGTGCTATCGAATCTATTCCAAGAGGAGTGTAGTCTCCATCGTACCATTAAAACTGCTTTCCCAAACAACAAAAACATGCTTGTTCCTGAGTCCAACTCTTTAAAAGCTTTACTTCTATTTTTCACTTTACCTTAAAAGCTCGATGGGTTTGAACTCCTGGCACCCCTGCTGTCTTTACACCAAGCTCTCAGGCTGCACTTCCCAATCTGCTTTCGGGCATCTCTTTCTCTGACCAGCCTTTAAAAGCTGCACTTCAGGTTCCGGAGTGAGCGCTCATCTTCCTCCTTCACTGCGGTTATCAGGGTTTGCAGGAGGCCATCGCTGGGAGTGCCGGCACTCTGGGCTCCTGCAGACCAGGCCGAACCACTCAATCAAACTGAACTTTCAAACAGGCCATTTTCCGAAAAACAGGAGATTCATGGCACCCAATCAGAAGGGTCCTAGTTCGCCAGGTGGATAAAGAAATCCCTCTGTTTTAACCCTGTGAGGTAAGTAACTTGGAAATCACCAATCTGGTCTCTGCCTTGTAAAGCCAACCTTTTGCTCAGCGCATTGCAACTCCCATTCTAGTTTTATCAAATGAGATGGCACCTGAATCTAGAATAGCTAATAAAAGCCGATTAGGTCTTTAAACTAAATTTGTAAGTTTGCTTTTTAACAACCGATTTAATCCTATGGCTGCAAGGTCATGCCTTCCAAATCTATTATCTGTGGCTCAGTCCTCTCTCCTGAGCTCCAAGCCTTACACCCAACAGTCCTCTGGACTTCCCCCAAGGAACTTCAAAGTAAATGTTCCAAAATACACACTTTTGGTCTTTTCCCACCACCCCTTTTCAACCTCTTTATCCTCCTCTGTTTCTAACATGAATGAATGGCATCACCAATAATCCAGTTTCCAAAGCCAGCAATTCTTTTCTCTCTCCTGTTATATCCAATTCATTCTCAAGTTTTGGAAATTCAGTCTCTGAAGTTGCTCCTAAAATAATTTTCCTTCCTATCTCTCTGCACTTCCCCTTTCCTGACCAAACTGAAATAATTTCTCAACCAGATCACTATGCTAGTTTCCTGATTGACCTTTCTTCTAATCTCTCACCAACTCATTCTTTAGCTTTTTCAAAAATTGAGTTTTGGAGACGAATTTCTTTCCTGATACTTTTCAGTGGCTCCCCACACATCCTTCGTGCTCTATCAGCCTATCCTTGGATACTATACCTCATTGCCTTATTGCTTCTTCCTCTCTCGCTCTCCACACACACACACACACACACACACACACGCACACACGCACACACTGTTTCCATGCATTACCCATATAGGACGTTTCATGTTCTCTTTTGACATCAGCCCTTTTGCTCATATATTGTTTGCTCAGAAAACTTCCCCGTTCACTGCAATGCCCCTTCACTTCCCCTTCATACACTGCCTTGGCTGCCTTTGGTCATCTTCTAATTGTCCTTTAGTCTCGTCTCAGACACCATTTTACCTAAAACTTCCCAGAGTCTGTACCAATGACTTCACTTCAAATGGAGTCTGCTCTTTCTCACAGGCACTACTCACACCATCACTGTAACCATTCTAAGAAATACTCCAGGGCAGAGTGGTGGAATGGGGAGTGACTTTAATTAGGGACATGGGGTGTTGGAAATGCCCTTGTGTATCTATGAAGAAATTTATATAATAGTAGAGAATAAAGGTATGGAGCTTGAGGAGGTGTGAGATTGAGATACAGATTTGAGAGTTTTCAGAATGTAAGTGGTCACTAAAGCCATAGGAAGGAATGAGATTTCTAGAGAGGGTATGTAGGATGAGAAGACAACAGGAGAGGAGGGGAGAGGATGGATTAGGGTAGAACACTGAGTGTGATCAAAGTAGGTTGGACCCATCCAGGCATATGCTTGATTCTTTTAATAACCAGAATTCTAATCCCTTAGAGAATTACATCTTTCCCCATTGTGTTCATTCTTGGTCTGTCAAAAATCAGCTGCTCTGCCCTGCTCTAGCTAAGGAATGAGATTAAAGTCTCCTAAGTCATTATGTCTTGAGTGGAATGGCAAAGGATAGAAAAAGAAAAAAAATAGTTGGAGAGTATTTGTTTTAGATCGGGCAGACTGATGAGACTCTCACTTAGGTTTTGCTGCTCAGACCCCTGAGATTGCCTTGGTTTCCCACCCTCTTGTGAATAAATCTGCTTCTTAAGCCTTCACTCAGAGCCAGGGAGTTACAGATATGCTTCTAACAAATTCCGTTCCTGCTTAATATGCCAGAACCAGCTTTTTTTTTTTTTTTCTTTCCTTGCCACCCATGAACTCAGTTACACTAAAGAAAAGAATATTCATGCCATGTGCATTTCCATTTAGGATGCTAGCAAGAAATTCCAAATTAGACAGAACAACCTCTAAGGATGTCATTCAAAGTGTTTAAAGAACCAAAGAATTATTAACAAAAGGGAAATGAATCTTGCAAGATGAGTCATCATTAATGCTAGGCAATTTAATTATTTTATTAGTTTTATTAAAGGAATAAATGAGAAATATATGAATAAATAAAATTTAAAGGAGCTATTGATATATCGATTCCATGTTTAATTATTTACCAATTTTTGTTTTAAAATTTTTTTCTTCTAGATTGTTTCATTTTGCTTTTTCCTTTTCTAACTTTTGCTTTGACGGCATAACTGTTTTATTATTTTTCTAGTCTAGTCATGAAAGCTTTAAAGTGTATTTTTTTGTAAGTAAAATTTTTTATCCTGTAGCTTTTGTATTTTGGTTATTGTTACTTTAAAGGTATTCTTTTATTTTCCTTTTTTTTTTTTTTTTTTTTTTGAGTCAAGTTCTCACTCTGTTGCCCAGGCTAGAGTGTAGTGGCATCATTATAGCTCACTGCAACCCCAAACTCCTGGGCTCAAGTGATCCTACTGCCTCAGCCTCCCAAGTAGCTGGGACTACAGGTGCTTACCACCACGGTGGCTGGCTAATGTTTCTATTTTTAGTAGAGACAGGGTCTCGCTCTTGCTCAGGCTGGTCTCGAACTTCTGAGCTCAAGGGACTCAGCCTCCTGAGTAGCTGGGACTATAGGCGCGAGCCGCCATGCCTGGTTAATTTTTTAGATTTAATTTTTATAGAGAGAGTGGTCTCACTATGTTGCTCAGCCTAGTCTCAAACTCTTGGCCTCAAGCAATCCTCCTGCCTTGACCTCCCAAAGCACTGGGATTGCAGATGTGAGCCACCAGGCCCAGCTATTTTAGTTTTGATTTCATCTTTGACCCAGAAGATCTCTAAGAGTAAGTTTTTAGAAATATTAACATTTTTGATAAGTTTTATTTTACCTTATGGAAATAATACTTTGATTTATTTTTGCATTATGGTTAATTAACGTGGTATTATTTCTATTATTTTGGAAATTATTGAAATCATGTTTTTGGTGTAATTGAAGATACATTTTAAAATAAATGTTTTACAAATACTTGTTTTCAGCTTGCAGAGCTGGACACACATAAACATAAACAAAGACTTTTTCATTATAATAGTTGTATCCATTATTTCTGTTTTCCCTGATCTGTTATGGAACTGAATGAGTGTGTTAAAATTTCTTACTATGATTGCATTTCCATGGATTCCTTCAGTTTTAGTTTAATGTATGAGATTAAAATATAAAGATTCATGAGAGTTATAATCTCCACTGTGAATTATACTCTTTGTAAATTACAAAATGCTCTTCTCTCCCCCTTTTAATTTGCCTTGAATTCACTGTGGTCTGATTTCCTCTTTTTAATGACTTTTTTGAAACTGCCTGGCTCCTTGATTTCCATGGTATCATTGAGGTCATTCTTTAACCCCCTCGTTATCATAGTATTGGAAATCATCACCATGTTTTAAAGAAGAAACAACATAATAACCTCTCTTTTTCTCTATGTGTGTGTGTGTGTGTGTGTCTGTGTGTGTATATATATACACACATAAATATGCTTTATAAGTATATGTATTCACATATAATACACATACTGATACACAGGAATACACTCTATGTGTGTGTGTCTGTGTCTGTTTATGTGTGTATTATATTTCATCTTTACAATAACCCAAAGTGACACATGGTTTTACTGAGGCACATGAATTAATATGGTTTTAGAGATGAGAAATCTGAGGTTCAGCAAGATTAAGCAACCTATTCCACTATGATCTAGCAAGCTGGTGGATCTGGCATTTTAACTCATCACATCATGCTACCTTTGTGGTCTCCAAGCCCTCTTGTACCACTCTGATTTTTTCTCCTTGGTTTGTTGTCTATTCTACCTCTATCCTATATTGAGTCATTGATACATTGATTCATTAAAAAAAATCTAAAATAACTAACTGATATTCTAGGCTCTTGTGACAGGTGGCGAACAAAGTAGAGAAAAACATCTAACCCTCATTAATCATAAGTAAAATGGGCATTTTGCATGTGGCATTGTGCAGGAGCAGGGGACTGTAATGGTGAAAGGAAATGCTAAGTTTAAGGGGAATCTCTGCCTGCCTAGAATTATTCTTTAGGAAACTTTCTGAGTGGGAGTGGAGCTGCCTCCAAATCAGGGATTTATTCCTCCTTTTTCCTAGGAGGATATCAATTCAATGTTCATATTCTCTGATTATTGAAGTATGTGCTTTTCTTATGGACAAATAATGCAGTAATAATAATTTTTGCTTATACTGCCTTCTAGAACGTACACACTCAACTTTCATCTATCTAGAGCAACCTTGATTGATTCCTCCATTCCCATGTGCCATAATGCACATTTGCCGCCTCTAGTCCCAGTTTTCACCCTTCTTTGAGCATAATCATTATTAGTATTCCTTGTAGTGGAGTCTGGAAGGTAGACTTTTCACTGTGTATACTTTTTATGCTTTGAGTAATATGATTGTATCCCCTAAACACACACACACACACAAAATACATTTTAAAGGTAAAAAGAAACAAAACTAATGGTTAGCTATTGAAATAAATGAAATCCTGTAGAAATCATAGATGACTAAAGTCCAAAGATGGCAGGTTTGCAAAAGATGATAAATATTGGGTAAGGAAAATCGTACTTTTGAAACTTTTTTCATCCTTCTGTGTGATTTGATTTTGAACCCTTTTCATCCTTTGCCTGGATGATTCTGTGCTTGTACTTTCCTTTAGTAGACTTTATTTTCAGAACAGTTTTAGATTTACAAAAAAATTGACAAGATACAGAGAGTTCTCACACCCCATACCCAGTTTCCTTTATTATCAACCTCTTAGATTGGAATGAGACTTTTGTTACAATTAATAAACCAATTTTTATATACTACAACAGGTCCTTGATTATCATGTTTCTTTCAACGTTGTTTTGTTATAATGTTGATAAGAAAAAAAAAATCAACTCCCTGCCCAGGCCACCATCTGTGTGGAGTCTGCACGTTCTTCCCACTGGGTGCTCTGGGTTCCTCCCATGTCCCAAAGCTGTGCGGTCAGGTGCACGGCACATGTCCGCAGTCCCATGTGGGTAGGTGTGGACGTGAGCACCTGTGACGGGATGGCTCCTGGCCTGGGCTGGTGCCCGCCTGGGCCCTGAGCTATCGGAACAGGTTCTGGCCACCCTGACCCTGGACTGGAATCAGCAGGTATATACTTACCTTACTTATTTTTATTACTCTTTCCTAAATGTGTGTAGAGCTCACATTTATTTCACTGTTTTATATTAGAAGTGCTTTGGTCTTTATTTAGAAATTTAGTGGTGTTTCTGTGACCCGAAATATGCCCTATGAACTTAACCCTTGCTTATGCCAATGAGCCTAGGGGAAAATTGGTCTCCTTACATTTTATTTTGCTTAAAATCAGTTTCCAAGAAGCTATCAAGGATGTTAAGTGAGGACTCTAAAAAACAGATTTTTTTCCTATTAACTAACTTGTGTATTTTATTCAGATGTCTTTTGTTTTACCTAATGGCCTTTTTCCGTGTCAGGGTCCCATCTGGGATCCATATTGCATTTAGTTGTCATATCTCTTTAGGCTCGTCTTGCCTGTCACAATTTCTCAGACTTTCCTTGTTTTGGAGATCCTGGAAGTTTTGAGGAGTACTGGTCAATTATTCTGCAAGATGGGCTCTTTTGGAATTTGTCTGCTATTTTTCTTATAGTTTGACTGAGATTATGAGTTTTGGGGAGGAAGATAAGAGAGGGGAAGTGCCATTGCATCACTTCATAGCAAGGGTACGTATGTACTATCCACAGGATTTGTCACTGCACGTGTTGCCCTGTCACCGGGCTGAGGAAGTGTTGGTTAGGCTTCTTGATTGTAAAGTCACCCCCATCCCCTTATTGTATTCCTGGGAGGGAAGCTCGGTGCTGGTCACACTTACCAGGTGGTGACTTAGCTTTCCTTCTGGAGGGTAGAGTTACCTACATAAATTACTTGGAATTCTTCTGCAAGGGAGATTTATCTTTTCCCCCTGTTTGTTTATTTATTCAGTCATTTACTCATATTAATAGAGACTCACTCTTTGTGCTTCTAAAAGTCTTCTCTGTGTAGATGATAAATGACCTGTTTATCATTGTGTGTATCAATCATAACCCCATCCCATTTACATCTTCCTTTTATTTTGTTTTGGCCTCAGATTTGTTACTTCTATTACATTTCAATTTTTTGCTCTGTTGCATTCTATGTTGGGCTGTATAATTCCGGAATATTGTGGGGAATAAATAAATTTGTAAGCCATAACAGAAGTACGGATGGAAAAACACATACACAGAAACGTGTGTTCAGTGGGTTGATGCTGCAAAGTCTTCAGCGACAGCCTCGTGTCTCTGGGTATCAGAAAGATACATGCAGTAGCATAGATTGAAAGCATGTGAACAGATTTATTTAAGAATCCATGGACTCGCAACTTGGCTATCTGTCATCTCACCCTTGGAAGGACAGAATAAGTCACTTCAGGCAGTGTCAAGGAAGATTTAATTTCAGATTGATGTTTTCTACTCAGTTCATTCTTCCTTCCTTTCAGTCAGTTTCACTGACGTCACCCAAACAAACACACCAGCAGCCCTACTACAACTTATCTCCTAACCAGACTTATTCACAAGAGCACACAGCCACGCTTGGGGCACAGAGTGTCTCTGCATCCATCATTCTAAGTATACATTTTATTCACCACTCCTGCTCAAGCATTCATCCTGGATAAGACTCCTATGTCTTCCCCAATTTCTAGAACCCTCATGTATCTGTCCCCCAAATTTTAACTGGCTTAAAGCTTAAAATAAAATGCTTTGTGTTGTGAGTTATCACATTGAGTTTTCTGGTCTTCTTTGCTATAAACATTTGTGTATAACTTTTTATATGGACATGTGCATTTATTTTCCTTGGATAAATACCTAAAATTGGCTGGGTCATATAGTAAATGTATATTTAACTTTATAAGAAATTGCTACACTATTTTCCAAAGTTCTGTACAATCTGACATTCCCACCACCAGCATGTGAGAGTTTCAGTTCCTCTACATCCTTGGTAACGCTTGGTATGATCAGTTGTTTTAATTTTATACATTCCAGTGGACGTGTAGTTGTATCTCAGTGTAGTACCAAATGGCTTTATTTGGTGATGTGTAATATAGTCTGATAGAACCTTCTCAACTTCCTTTTCTTAATTGATACATAATAATTATACATATTTATGGGGTACATGTGACATTTTGGTAAATGCATACAATGAATAATGATCAAATCAGGGCATTTAGAATACCGCCTCAAACATTTATCATTTCTTTGCATTGGAAACATTTAAATCTTCTCTTCTAGCTATTTTGAAATATGCAATAAATGATTGTTAACTATCATCTCCCTACTGTGCTTTCAAACACTAGAATTTATTCCTTCTATCTAACCGTGTGTTTGTAGCCATTAACAAACCTCTCTTCATCCCCTCATCCCCTTCCCAGCCTCTGATAATCACCAGTCTACTTTCTACCTGAATGAGATCCACTTTTTGGCTCTCATACACCAATGTGATCATGCAGTACCAGTCTTTCTGTGCCTGCCTTATTTCACTTAACAGAATGTCCTCCAGGCTCATCCATGTTGCCAAGAATGATAGGATTTCATCCTTTTCTATGGCCAAATAGTATTCCATTGTGTATATTATATATACACACATACCACATTTTCTTTATCCATTTGCCCATTGATAGACATTTAGGTTGATTCCATATCTTGGCTAGTATGAATTCAACTTCCTTATTTAAAAAATATTTTTATATTTAAGAACATTTTGGTTTCCAATCATGCTTCAAAACATTTTGAAAAGACTTTAAAAAATCCTTTCAAAGTTTTATTTCGAATTTAGCTTTTAAGTTAGCATAATTCATTTTTTTATCTGTTCACTCATTGAGCAAACATTCAAGTACCTACTGTATGCTAAACTCTGTGTTAACAAGGCATTGGCTATACAAACATGAGTTAGATGTTGTTCCCCTGTTTTGTAAATTTGTTGTCTAGCTTGGAGCAGATATGTTGGACATGTTAAAGGTCAAATTACAGTACACTGAGGTGTGAGCTCAGTGGAAATTTTGGTTTTGACATAAGGTGAGAATAAGAGAAAAATAAAAACACTGAGGGATCTCAATATTAAGGTATATATACAGAAAGGGGAGGCCAAGGAAAGAAAATGAGAAGTAGAAATTAGATAGTGGAGGAAACTATGAGAGAGAGAATTTTTAAGATTTCAGAAGAAGAAAGGTTCTGGAAGCAGGACATGACTAACAAATACAAATCTGACGAGAGGGCCACTAGTATGAGACATGAAATGAACCTTCTGGGTTTGGAAAAGGGAGTCTATCAGCAACATTAATATGAGGACTTTCAGTATTGTAATAAAGGTAGGAGTCTTTCATCTAGCAGTAAGCTAGAAAACTTTTATTGATTTTTAAAAAGTAATTCTCTAGAAGGTTTTAAATTTTTGTTTCTGTAGGTCACATGTTTTACTTTTACCTTCATTTTCAACATCTAATGTAAATGAAATATTAATTTGTCTTATTTTTAGCTATGTGTTGCTGATGGTCAGGTATACTATTGAGATTTCCTTTCTTTTGTATCATTCTCTTTTTCCTGAAGCCATTTTTAAGAACCCAAATAGCATTTTAGGAATCTATTTATTTAGTTTGTTAGAAGCAAACAATAATACTTTGTTCGTTTCTTTTCCAAAATTTATTCCTAATATTTCTGGTTATACCTAAGTGTATCATCCAAATTCCTAAAACACTATCTAACATTTGTGGCAGTCATTGCCATCCTGATTTTGTCCCAGTTTTAAAAAGAATGACTAGGATTTTGGATTGAGTTTAATATTAACCTTTAGTTTAAAAGAATTTTTTTGTATTCTATTAAAAAAGCATTTTTTCTTTTTTCAAAATATTTAATTGGGAACAATTGTTGACCTTTCAGTAAATATTTTTCTGACATTAATTGAAAGTGTACTTGTGTGAGTGAGTGTGTGTGTGTTTCCCCCTTTCTTTCAGTGTGTTTTAAGCCATGGTAGTGGTGTTCATTCGGTCTATGCTCTCTCAGCGGTAGGTACTTCAGCCTGTCAAGGTATATATACGTGGCCCTGTCATGATGGAGCCAGTGTAGGAGTGGATTTGGACCACGGCTGGTGTCACGAATTATGTTATTTTTCCAAGCCTAGAATCCAGTGTGCCCACAGTGAGCTCTCAATGCGTGTGTCTTCTCTAGCCCTTTGACCTGCTGCTCTCTCTGCACAGCTGAGGGTAGCAGATGCGGTTTGTGACTTGCCTGTATTCTTTTGGCCCACTGCGGAGGTAGATAATCCCTCCTTCCTCATCAGCCTAGGTCTCCCAGAATGAGGGAGTGGTGCTTCCTGAAATCTCCTTCACACTTTATTTGAAAAGCTCCCAAACAAGCTACCCAAACTCAATCCTTGTCTCAGAGTTTCCAGTTGAGAAAACATAAACCAAGACACTAGGCTGCTGTTTTGCTTTCTTGATTGCATATTGATTTCTCATACAAGTGCCAAGTCCTGCCTGGAAGCACACTCATCGGGCTGTAGCTTGAAAACTCTTTCATTCTTTTGCATTGACCACATTCTCCATTCCTACTCTCCTCTCTCACCTCCCCCACAAAAACTCACAAAGCTGGATGCTGTTTACTGAAATCTTTCTCCAGAATGGATAGACCACATTTTTGCTCCACATCTTATTGTCAGATCATGCTCCTTTGGATATGGGATGGGGTTGAAATTTGTTGCAGTCCTTTGTACACTAAACTGTGAGACAATTTCTAAGGAGGCTAAGGTGACGTGTGTGTTAATCCTACTTCTTTGGCCCCATCCACTCCTGTTTTTTTTTCTTCTTTTGCATGGACTCATTAAGTAGAGTACATCCCAGAATGTCTCAAATATGAGTTTTTTTATAGAATGATGCATTTCATAATAGGTATTTTCTTGTTCTTGTTGAGCAATTCCTTTATTCCTAGGATCAATTCTATTTGTTCATGGTATTTTAAAAAATTAAATGTGTTACTAAAAATTCTGCATTAGTATTTTCTTTGATTTTTTACAGGTATATCCAGTGTAAATGGGTCTATAATTTTATACATTATTTTATTACAGTTTGGAATTATATGTTTGCCTAGGGGAATGAATTAGGTAGTGTTCCACCTTCTACAATGTTACACAAGGGTTTAATTTTTAAAATTAACTCTTATTTTGGACACAAAAAATGTAGCATGAAATCTAATTTGCTGCATGTATTCATTTTAAGTGCTTTGAAAATGTTCCATATTACTACTTTACTTAGTCTACTTGAAAAAAAATTTTGTTATATCAATTTTTATGTAACTTTTTAGATATAATTAGGATAATGAAACAACTTCCTTGACTGTACTACAAAGATACAGACTATAAGTCTCTCCCATACATAATAGTAGAACTTCATGGAGTTGTGGGAAAGTTGCTGCAGAATGAAATTTCTCAGTCCTTAGATCTTAGTCATTGCTAAGTCATGTTGACATCATTAAAAATCAGTTGATTCTTTAATCATCTTCATCCTTTGAATCTTCTGCTTTCTGCTTTAACCATTTGGTTCACTTCTGATAAGGCCTTTATTGGAAACTGTTGGCTTATATGATTTTCTTATTCTACTAAAACTAACTCTTCAGATCCTTCTATGTTATATGTATAAGCAAAAAAAAAAAAAAAATGACACGAGCATGCTTTTGAGAAGGTTCTTATAGTGGAACAATTAGAAATACATGGACCACTGATTTGTTGGAGTAAGGTTCACAAAGGATGCCTGCATCACTTACTTGCAGCAAGGAGGCAGAAGTTTTGCCTTCTTATGGAAGAAGGATGTTTCATGGCTGGTTGAGAGTGGCTTTACTTAACAAACATATACAGTACAAAAATATTGTGAGAAAATACAGTGATAAAATATTCTCTCTGATTTTATGTTAGTATAAAATCATAAGGCTGGATTATAACAAATTGTCATTTTTATAGGTAAAAGATAATTGAATGTATAAACATCTTAATAAGATTCAACCTAATATTATTTCTTTTCTGAATGAGCAAACTGGGGACTAGGATGGTTAGGTTACTTCTCAGGCACACGGAACTGGGATTTGAAGTGGTATATGTTAACTTATATTTTTAAACTTCCTAATATGAAATCCCTGGGAGAAATTTTGGCATGCTGATATTACTTTGATAAAACCATTCTTGCTTTTGTAACAGCTAATAGTTGAAGGTAAATTAGAAAAAAAATAATTGGTGCTGGCAGGGCGCAGTGGCTCACGCCTGTAATCCTAGCACTCTGGGAGGCCGAGGTGGGAGGATTGCTCAAGGTCAGGAGTTCGAGACCAGCCTGAGCAAGAGCGAGACCCCATCTCTACTAAAAAAAATAGAAAGAAATTAGCCAAACAACTAAAAATGTATATAGAAAAAATTAGCCAGGCATGGTGGCTCATGTCTGTAGTCCCAGCTACTTGGGAGGCTGAGGCAGAAGAATTGCTTGAGCCCAGGAGTTTGAGGTTGCTGTGAGCTAGGTTGATGCCACGGCACTCTAGCCTGGGCAACAGAGCCAGACTCTGTCTCAGAAAAAAAAACAACAATAAAATAAAAGACAAAAAGATAGAAGATTGTTCATTTGTTCATTTACCATTTATGTCATCAGCATTTTCCATATTGCTTGCATAAGTGTATGTAATTATTAATTCTATTGGCATGCATAATATTCTAATGAGTGAGTGTGGTAAAACTTGATGTTTTTATCATTGGGTATTTAATTTATTTCTTTTGGGGGGGCTCTGATAAATAATGCTCAGTTGAATTTATAATTTTTCCCTGTTTTGAATTATTTTCTTAAGACATATTTACATAAATGGGGTTCGGGCATAGAAAGTATGAATATTTTTATGGCTTCTGATATAATGCCAAATTGCTTCCCTAAAGTGTTAAGGAGCATTTAAAAATGCAACCAGCAATGTGTGAGAATGCCCATTTCTTTATTCCCTTGCCAGCATGAGATATTACAATTTTTTTTTTTTTGAGAGTGTTAAAATGTTTATTTCATACAATGGGATTGCAGGTGATTTTATGTAATTTTTACAATTTTACATATTTCCCAAATTTTATATAATAAAGATGTATTACTTTTTTTTTTAATATATTTTTATTTTTTGTTTGTTTTTCAGCTCATTAAGGGGGTACAAAAGATCAGGCTATATACATTGCCCATGCCTCCCCATCCCCCCGAGTCTGAGCTTTAGTTGTGTCCATTCCCTAGACAGTGCACATCACTCTCATCATATAGGTGTGCACTCCTCCCCTCCCCCCACCCCAGCCCCCCCAGAGAGAACTTCAAACGTGTCCATTCCCCAGGCAGTGCGCATCGCACTCATCAAGTAGGTATACACCCATCCCTTCCACCCAGCCCCGACCTCTGTCCAATACCCAATTGGTGTGAATCCCAAATGTGCACTCAGGGAAACCAGTTTGCTGGTGAGTACATGTGGTGCTTGTTTTTCCATTCTTGGGATACTTCACTTAATAGAATTTTAAACCATTTTTTTCATAATTGAAGAGATTTAAAAGGGAAATGTGTTTTAATTTGCATTTACTTTAATTTTTTCATAAATATGCTTATATGTCTCATTTTCAATTTTTTGAACCATTTGTTCATGTCATTTGACCCTTTTACATATTTTCCTGGCAAAACATATGTCATAGCTGACTTTAATAGTTACTAGTAAAACATCAATGTACTTTATTCATATACTGTATTTTATCTCCTCAGATACAACTCTTAACCAGTTCATTGATCAGAATGGTGACAGCAATATTTGGTGTTTGTTATTCAGCACAGAATTTTAGAAGACATATTCAACGTGACAAACACATTCTATTTCATTAAATACATTCATTCATGCACTACATTAAGTTCACAGTACATGTCATCAAAATTATAAGGTTATTCTCCAAAATAGCCAGAAAAATGCAAAAGTCATCCAAATAACCAGAAAAACATACTCATCACCACCCAACTGTCACTCCTCGGTGTTAACATTTATGAATTTATCAGTGATTTTCATCAAATTATCAGTTGCTTTTCTGGATTGATTACCTGAAAACCACACCTATTTGAATTTGGGGAAAAATAATACACACACACACACATATATACACACACACACATATTTATTTTAATTAACAGGTAGAAAAGGAAAGATGGCCCACTGTTGGCTCCAAGCAATCTCCACGCGGAGCTCTACCTCCTGAAGAGGCGGTCTGGGCTATAGAAGGTCTGCTGGGGTGTTGAGGTGAGAACACCTGGACGCAGGGGGTGTTGTATAAAAAAGAAATGATGTGTCCTGGGCGGTTGTTTCCACCATGGCAACGAGCAGATCCAGGCTAAAGAGACTCTCAGTGAATCCGGATGGGTGGATGAACACATTCAGCCCCGGTGCCAGGCCGTTTCTCTGCAGTGGAGTCTGTTGCAACCATAAAGGGGGTCTAGACAGCCCCTCCCAAGCCGATCGGTGGCTGCCGCGCTTTCGTATTTCTTCTATGTCTCCTTATACCCTAGGTGAGGTCTTGCTCTTTGGCAGAGCATAAAATCTCAGTGGATACGGTCTGGTTTAGAGGCTTTCTCTTGTTCTTTTGGAACTTGGTCTCTTGCTGTGCCACTGATTCCCCTCCCTTCTGCCTCCAGCTCTTCCCTTGGCATTCAGTTTGCCCTGTGGATTGTCGAGGGGAGTGTAGCCAGCCAGGGAGACCAATTTCCATCTGGACTCTGGCCCAACCTGTAAGAGACCTCTTGGCGTTGTGAGAATGAATTAGGTTCACAAAATGCTTAGAACAGTGCCTGGCACAAAGTCAACTCTTAATAAATGGAAGCTATTATCTTCTATATATAGGTTAGTTCTGTTTCTCAAGTTCTCCCTGGATAAAGTTTTCATATGATCACCAATGGTTGCTTGTTAGAAATTGTTGCAACAAAATAAAAAGCATGCTCAGTTGAACTGTGTGCTTAATGTGTACGATATTTTTGAACAATCAATCAGTTTTCCTTTTAATTTGAACCTTTTTGAGTTATTTTTTCTCTTCTTTACTAAAAGCAGAAGGAAAAGCAATATTCTTCATCATCAGTTCTACATACTGTAATCAAGAGTGAGAATCCTATCAGAATGGAAGGCTGTGCATGTTTTAACTTTAGATCCTGTAGAATGTCTGGGTACTTATATAAACAATAATATCTAAAACTTATGGAGAACTTGTTCCAAGTAGAGTTGTAAGTGCTTCACTTATATTAACTCATCAGTCTTTTAATTCACTCCTATAAAGTTAGCAGAATTTTTTTTTTTAATTTTATGACTGAGGAAACTGACTACCACGGCCAAGGTCATTAAGCTAGTACAGCACATCTGGAGTTCAAAACAAGATACATATTTTTAAGAATCTATATGAATGAAAGCCCCATTTTTTAAATTAAAAAGTTCTGACAGAATTAGGTAAATGCAAATTAAAATAATAATCAGATACTTTTTTGTTGTTATTGTTGTTGAGACAGTGTCTTGCTCTGTCACCTGGGTTAGAGTGCAGTGGTGTCATCACAGCTCACAGCAACCTCAAACTCCCAGGCTCAAGTCATCCTCCTGCCTCAGCCTCCCAAGTAGCTGCAACTACAGGCATGCACCACCACACCTGGCTAATTTTTCTGAGCAGTAGGTCTGAATAGTGGGCTTAAAATATTTAGTAAATCATGCTGTAAACAGATGTGCTATCATCCAGGCTTTGTTGTTCCATTTATGCAGCACAGGAGATTAGATTTAGCATAATTCTTAACAGCTTCAAGATTTTTGAAAGCGTAAATGATCATTGGTTTCCACTTAAAGTCTCCCGCTGCATTAGCCCCTAACAAGAAAGTCAGTCTGTCCTTTGAAGAGGGAGACCCATCATAGGTTTTTTCCACTAATTATAATATTTTAAAATGAAATTATAGAATTTCAAAATTAAATCTTATAAACTGAACCCTCACTGATTCATTTATACAGTTCCTCCCTTTACTAGGGATAACTTTCAATATTTTCCTAATTGTAAAATTTTTTAAATCAATAATTATAATTTAGGCCGGGCGCGGTGGCTCACGCCTGTAATCCTAGCACTCTGGGAGGCCGAGGGGGTGGATCGCTCAAGGTCACGAGTTCGAGACCAGTCTGAGCAAGAGCGAGACCCCATCTCTACTAAAAATAGAAAGAAATTATCAGGCCAACTAAAATATATATAGAAAAAATTAGCCGGGCATGGTGGCGCATGCCTGTAGTCCCAGCTTAAGATCACTTAAGCCCAGGAGTTTGAGGTTGCTGTGAGCTAGGCTGACGCCACGGCACTCACTCTAGCCCGGGCAACAAAGCGAGACTCTGTCTCAAAAAAAAAAAAAAAAAAATTATAATTTATTAAAAATTATTACTTCAAAATTAGAAGTTTGAGATGTTCCATTCATTAATTACATTGAATATTTGTGACTGATTTTGAAAAAAGTGCAACTAAAATACAGAGAACTCATTTATAAAAGTGTTTACTTTTAAGTTGATTTACAAAATAGTTCTCAAAATTCTCAAGCATCTCTAAAATCTGATTGATGATGGATAGCAAAGAGAGAAAGTATATGTTGCCAAGCAGTTTTTTTTGTTCTATGTAACATCAGCTTCATCACAGAAGTTTTGTAGTTCAAGCATTGTAATTGTGTGACTATGTTCCTATAAATACTAACAGTATAGCTTCTATTTAGATTGGTAAAATACAGAGACTTGTTTGGATGGAATTACAGTAGGCCTTTGGCATCCTCGGGGAATTGGTTCCAGGATCCCCCTGGACACTAAAATCATAGATGCTCAAGACCCTGATGTAAAGTAGGGCAGTGTTTGCATATAACCTACATACATCCTCCTGTATACTTTGAATCATCTCTAGATTACTTAAAATACTAATACAATTTTTTTTTTTTTTTTTTTTTTTTTGAGACAGAGTCTCACTCTGTTGCCCAGGCTAGAGTGAGTGCCGTGGCGTCAGCCTAGCTCACAGCAACCTCAAACTCCTGAGCTCAAGCGATCCTCCTGTCTCAGCCTCCCGAGTAGCTGGGACTACAGGCATGCACCACCATGCCCGGCTAATTTTTTCTCTATATATTTTTAGCTGTCCATATAATTTCTTTCTATTTTTAGTAGAGATGGGGTCTCACTCTTGCTCAGGCTGGTCTCGAACTCCTGACCTTGAGCAATCCTCCCACCTCGGCTTCCCAGAGTGCTAGGATTACAGGCGTGAGCCACCGCGCCCGGCCAATAGTTGTTATACTGTATTGGTTTTTTATTTGTATTATTTTCTGTTGTTGTGTTATTTTTTACAAATATTTTTGATCGACATTTGGTTGAATTGGCATCTGCAGAGCTTAAGGATACAGAGAACCAGCTGTGTAATTGTGTGTTGACTGATATTTTGGGTAGGTGTGTGTTGCGAGTAACTTCAAATATATTAATAATGCACAGGTTTCCTAATTTTGTGAGAACATTTTTTTACCATGACATTTTTACTAAAATTTGTATTTGTATCATCCCTACAAATCATCCAATTTTATCTTGGTTGTTGCATTTACAGTGGCATTTATAATAATGCCAGTCATTTCACCTTCAACTAAATGAACTTCCAAAAACATTATTTTGACTCCAGGAATCGAGTGAAAAATAAAACTCTAATTGGAATTAGCTGATTTTCTTTTTTAAACATCTTATGACAATGATAAATAATCTGGCAGTATGTTACTATTTGCAAAGTTAATATAAATTTAAATCTAGACAACCATGTGTGGCTAGTGGCTGCCTTATTGGACAGCACAGGCCTGAACAGTCCTGATCTCAATGGAAAGTCATGATTCACAAGGTGATATTAGAATGTGCCATCTGCAGCTGCTGTGTTAAAACTTTGTTTTCAGGGAAAGTCTTCTTAAGTACCAATTATTGAAGTAGATTGAGCCTTCAGTTTTACATGGAACTAATGATATCACTACAAGTCCAATGGTCTGTGGAAAAGGTTGACTGATATTTTGGGTAGGTAACACACAAAACTTTCTTGAGAAATGGAAATTAATTTTTCATTAATTTTTTTCTTTTCCTTTTAGCTTCTTACTGCCAAAAGTGTTCATTTTTAAGTAAAAATAAAAGTATTATCAAACAATAAAATGAATAGCTGTAGATTATACTATTCTACAACTGACAAAAACTGTGGCAATAGAGTTAGGTCTCTCCCCACTCCATGGCCAAACTACTCAGCCTCCATTTCCCTGCACATAAGCTGCATAAGTTTAATCTTTACTTTTCTGGGTTCTCACTGACCCCACTGATGGGCATTCTGGTGGCTTCTTGCATCACACGAGCTGGGGAACAGGCTTCTTCACCATTGACTGCCACAGCAACTGGCCTACGGGGGCAGCAATGTTAGATGCATCTGTCAATGCTGAGATTAGCAGGTGTTGGCTGACCGTAGCTGCTGACTGGAGAGCATTTCATTTCATCAGAGAACCAACAAGCTGTTCTTGAAAGCAAAGAATTAGTTATGGTGCACCTGGAAAAGACTGGGAACAGAAGGGTGGGTTTCAGTCTTTCAGATTTGCCCACTTGCTAGAGGCAGAACTCTGTTCACTGCACGTGGGTTTCACACAGTTTAGATGAGACCCTGGCAGAAGCTGGAGGTACAAAGTGAAAGTCCATCAAAAGCACTCTGGCTTATCTAATTGCAACTATTCATAATGATTCTTCATTAAAAAATAACTTCTAGGATAAGTGGTAAACCAGCTGGGTTGCTGTACAATAGTGACAAACCAGGACTCTTTTGGGCAAAGAATGTGTATCATTACCCTATTTATGATCATTTATGGGTCTAGCAGTTTTCCTATTTGGGCATTTCTACCAGTGTATATGCTTTTTAGGTGACTAATGGCATTCCGTGGTTATTTCTCTTCTTGAATTTACTTCTGATGTTATTGCATATCTCTAATTTCCACCTTTTAAAAACTCTTGGCTTTCATTATTTCCTTGCATAAGCCTGCAAGATCTTTGCCAGCCTCAAGACTGCCCTGCTAGTCAAACCTCATAGTAATGAACTGACAGCCTGGTTTCCCAGCCAACAACGATGCCTACACTGAGGGCTTTTGAATATTAATATTGTTGAGCACCTCCTGGGCCTAATAGGCACACGTACAGAAGATGTCTCCAGGTTCTTAAATACAATTCTGAAGGTCCAAATTTCTTTCATTAGCATACCACAAAACTTTCAGAATTTCTTATGAAGAAGAATCTCTATTTACAAAATAAACTTTGAAGTGATTTAAGGAAAAAATGAAGAGCTTCTGAGCCAAATGTTCAAGATATTTCCCCCTGTATCCAAGAACATCATCTATGGTTAAGTCTCTTAACATTTTCGTAAGTCTTAGAAAAAGTGAGTGGAATACACGTCTAAATTCCTCACCCTGTGGATGCCATGCCAGGGAATCACAGCTGTCTCTGCACATTGTGGATGATCGAGTCCCTGATGCTAAAAGAAAGGGTCTAGCATTTGGAGGCTCTATGGGGGGCATTAATTAATTTTTCCCTTCTTCTATTCTAAACATGTAATACTGCATAGGTCTGCTACTATTTAAATATGGGGGAGAAAAAAGGTAGCAGGAATCAGCTCGTATTGATGAGATTTATTTAATCTTACAATGCTGGTTTACATTCCTTGATACTATAACTGCCCAGATAAAGCCCCCCTTTCTCCACAAGGCAAGACTGCAGAGGAAGATGATGCTTATCCAAGAACTTAAGTGGCAAAGACTACCCTGCAGGGGTCTTTTCTGTGTTTGCTAATCTTTCTGGGAAAAGAGTTTTGTTTTCCTTCTAAAATTGCAAATTATAAGTGGGATGAAAACCTTTTTGGGACAGAATTTTTGTTTTGTGTTTTTCCCTCCGCCTGAAAAAGCTTTCACCATTCATTCACTCCTTCATTTGTTCGTTCATTATGTTTTCATCAACTTTTACTTATGGTGCACCTCCTTCTTCCCAGCCTCAGGAAGGAATGAGTTACAGTCTCTGTTCTCAGAGTCACAGTTTTGTGGAGAACTGGGGCAAGTAGGTGAGAACTGGGCTTGACCTAGTAGAATGACAAGGCTTGGCAAATATTTGGTTACCGTTATCCATGTCCAAAATTAATTTAGAACACTATAGCTTTGCTGCTTCTAGAATAGGATTATGTAGACTGATAGTAGTACTTGTACAATCTTTTTCTCTTTCAATAGCATGAGAATCCCATCAGACTCTTGTTTGAGAGTGAACTTTATTAAAAATATGGAATTTTAAGAGTCCTCAGGGAATCTTTGGATGGGAAAAACCCAATTTATATAGTAGTGGTTTCGCCCTTGCCCTTTAAGTGATGTCTATTATTCCTATGAGGATTTGTAGCTACCCATTGTTGTATATTGAGCATCTCTCTTTAATGAAAATCCTATATTTAATAATAATTGAATAAAGAAAAGCACAAACAGTAATAGATTCTGTCTCAAATAATAATTGAATAAAGAAAAACACACGCTTGATTCTATGAAAAAGCTTTTTGACAAATATAGTATATTGTTCAACTTAAACGCTATAAGGATTGAATTTTTGCGCATACTAAATGTCACTTGGGGAAATGAATGAGGAATGTCTCACAAGGAGAAACCCTGCTTCAGTGACTTGGCCCTAATTTACACGCTCTGTTTCCTGTCACTGGAAACAGTTTCCTGTTACAAGCTCCTGTCCTGTCACATGGCCCCTCATGGAAGTGACCCAGAGGAAAGCGGTGAGCACTAACCCCACCTCCAGGTGCTATGGATGCAGCCGGCTGTTCCACATAAGGAATAAATGTGATAATATGCCAACCTTGTGTTCATTTCTAGTATTTCCATTTGCGTACGAACTTATCCATTGACTACAAATTCTTCAAGGGCAGGGACAGCAACTTTGGTTTATTTTATACCTCACTTAATAAATTCCAAGAGAACATTAAAAACAAGCTGAGGTCTTTAATATTCAGACAAGTGCTTTTACATTTAACTTGCGCTTCCTTTTCCTATTTCCAGTCTTTTCACTTCCCTCAAATCTCAGAAATTTGTTAAAGTTTATTATTTAAAAGCTTAAGTCAAAATTTTACCAGCTCAGCTATCAAAAAGTACTGAATCACCTAAATAAAAGTTTGAAAATCGTGAAAGACAGCAACTATTTCATAGTTAAGGGGCATTTTAAAATCACCAACAAGATATAGTGCTAGGAATAGTTTACAGCTTTGATCAGTTCTCTTTCTATTTGCTTAAAAGTGGGTGTCAGACTTATTATAATGCTTTTAAAAGGCTGACAATGATTGCTATTTTATTGAAAAGAAAACCTTGTAAGCAATCTCATTTTACTTAGAAAATAATAATTGTCCTGAAATTCAATTTAATGCTACAATTATAGTCAGAATGCTTTATTTGAAAGTGTAGACTCAATAAAAATTAAGATTTCACTTTCACGCACTCATTATTTCTTACTTTAAAAAATAAAACAAAAGCTTCCCTCAAATATAATGAAGCTATTACAGAAGAAATGGGGGTAATCAATTTCTAATATATAATACCATGGCAATGAAATGAGCTATAATTTAAATAAGGGCATCTTCTGTTAGGGCGGCAAAAATGCAAAGAATGCATTTTACTAGCATCCCATTTCTCTCACAGCCAGAAAGACCAGGCTAATGAATAGACTATAAAGGTTAATAACAATCCCATTTTGTCCCCACCATTTATTCCCTCAAAACTTACAGTCATATTTTGATGAAGTCTTCTTGCCCCTTGAAAAAACAATTTCAATGTAACTTTAAGGATAAATCAGTTTCTCTAGACAAGAAAATAGTACGATTTGGTTAAAAAAAAAAAAAAAAGCACTTCATAGCCTGGGTTAATTTAATTTGATTTGATGTCTATCACTGAAGAGTATATGTCACTTAATTTTTATAATTAATGAACCCAAGTTTCTTCATCTGAAGAAAAGAAGTTTCGAGTGTTAGATCGATAAGATATGTGACTAAAAATGTCATGATTACTGAAGTGAATGAGGTTGCCTAGGAGCTCACGAACAATGTGTTTTAGGAACATGTTTATTTTTTGGCAGAGATAAGAGATCACTGTCTTTTTATGCACATTTTTGTGGCTTCTCTAGAATATTTCCCACAGGGATTATTCCAAACATCCCCTCCTCATTAGCTTTCAATTGCACATTTCTTCCATGTTCTTGGCAAATTACCTTAGCTTCTTTATTAGTGAGAATAGAAGTTGTTTGGTTAGGAGGTTACTAAATTTCCTCCCATTTTATTCTCAGCAATTTTTTTGTTTGACATCTCTTTGACTGGGCTTCTTCACAAAAGAAAAAAAATCAGAGTCGTGTAGAGAGAAAACCAGACATTTTAGAGCCTGCTAAACGGGCAGTTGACAATTTGACCCTGTAAGCTTCAGTTTTCTCATCTTTAAAATGGGCACAATGACACTCACTTCACCAGGCTGTTGTGAGGTGCCTTATATCATTGCTTAGTAGAATGTCTAACATACAGCTGGTGCAAAATAAATAGTAACTCTTAGGAAAATAAAACATTACCTCTTTTTTTTTTTTAATGTGAAAATCTCTCCATTTCTTTTTCCTCCTTCCTTTCTTCAGCATCTTAAATCTTTCTCCTGCCCCTGGTTTCTTCCTCTTTGCCTTTAGGTACTCAGAGGCCTTGCTCCATCTTCCCAACAGCCTTCCCCTCATTCGATCTCGCTGACCGATCAAAAGCCGTCATCCTGTTTTGCTGCCTGCCTTCTCTAGCATGTCGACAGCTACTGCCTCCATTTCTTCCTCCCCATTCTCCTTTAACTCCCTGAAATCTGTCTTCTTTCCACGGAACACCTCAGAAATTGCACTTTCAAAGGTTTCTAACAACCTACTAAATGCCAAACTAAATGACCTTTTCTCTGTCCTCTGTCTCTTTAATATTTGCAGAAGGAGAAAACTTACCTTCTGGAAGCTATCTTATTTCTTTTTTCTTTTTTTTTTTTGAGACAGAGTCTCACTCTGTTGCCCGGGCTAGAGTGCCGTGGTGTCAGCCTAGATCACAGCAACATCAAAATCCTGGGCTCAAGCGATCCTCCTGCCTCAGCCTCCCAAGTAAGTGGGACTACAGGCCTGCCCCATCATGCCTGGTTAATTTTTTCTGTATATATTTTTAGTTGTCCAGTTAATTTCTTTCTATTTTTAGTAGAGACGGGATCTCGCTCTTGCTCAGGCTGCTCTCGAACTCGTGAACTTGAGTGAGCCTCCTGCCTCAGCCTCCCAGAGTGCTAGGATTATAGGCGTGAGCCACCGCGCCCTGCCCACAATCTTATTTCTTGATAAATAAGTGACTCCCTTGGAATTTGTGGCAATTCCAGACAATGCAAAATGTATATGTATGTGTGGGTGTGTGTGTGTGTATAAATAACATATATTTCATTACAATTGCAACTTCTGTCCAAAAAAGTTTTTGGCGGGAAAGTCAGCATGCATTTTAGTATAGAGTATGTACTGGATTAGTACTGTCATTTCTTAGATGATTTAACTCCTTGAATTAAATTCTATTTAATTATAAAAGTAGTAAGTGCATTTTCCTTGAGAAATGCCACAATACAACAGTTGTTGTGTTGTTGTTGTTGTTTTTTTAACTTTACCTCTTCTTCCAGTCCTACCATTTGGTCTTGGTTCGTTAACTAGAATACTCAGGTCAAGAAATTTGAAACTTGGAGCTTGGCTTGGCAACAGAGCTTTGCTTCCCCCAGACCAGGCTGCTGCAGGCTGGAAGCATGCTCTGGGAGAGGAGGGACCTGGCTGGGCTCCTGCCTGTCTTCACTTTGCCCATTTCCTCCTTTCTTCCTTAGCTAACTGGACCTTCCACTGGTGCAGCACAGGGAGGCCAGTGGCTGAAAGAGGGGGGATGTCAGACCTGACAAAGGCCAAGTTAGCCGCACAGAAATGCTCCCTGTTCCAGCGCCAATTGTCAGCCATTCTCTCACCCTCCATGGTTCCCCCACTGCCCACCCCCTCCAGCTAGCACCAGGTCCCAGGCCACTTGCTCCTCAACTGAAAGGAACCCACAGCAAAGTCCCTGTTGGCCCGGCAGCCAGCCCGCTCTCTCCAAGCTGGAGGCCCGCGGGAGGGAGTGCGCCCTTCCACAGAGGGTGTGCTGGGGCTGGCAACTCCGCCACGGCTCCCCCCAAGGAGATAACGTCACTGATACTCTCCTCCCTCCCACTCAGACCTCTTTTTCTATCCTTGACTTGACTGAAGAGTCCAGTAGTTGTGGAGATGGTTCTTAAAAACTCCCTTTGAAAAGCTGCTCCTGTTGACATAGGGTCTCACTCTGGAAGGTCAACATAACTGCATGTTCGTACCTGGAAAAAACCTTATTTTTCAAAATCTGTTGTACACACTTACCTGCATATATTGTAGACATCTTTTCAGGTTAGTATATTCTTATCCTTTTCTAAGAGAGGATACCAGGGCTCAGAGATGTTAAGGGTCTTGCTTAAATGCACACAACCAGAGTGAGTTGTGAAACTGGGGTTTAACCCTAGGTCTGTCTGATGTGAAAGCCTATGTCTGTACACTGACCGCTATGTGTCTCTTTCCTACCTTTGTGTGGTATCTCCCAGCTTCTCAGAAAATGCCCCAAGATCACAGACAGTAAAGCTTCAAAGTGAAGATATAGTTTACAATTTTTGTTTAAATGTTACCACATCTCCAGCACAGGACCTCAGATGTTGACAAATTCACAGGAAATATGTAAATCCAGATGGCTACAAAGTTACTTTACCTATGTACGTAAGAAAGGAGAGTGAACAGTATGGCTTCTGCCTGGGAGAGCTTGTGACCTCTGGATTTCTCATTCATTCATGTATTGAACCACTCAATGGTATTATTAATAATTGAGCACTCTGCCATAGCGGTGAACGAGGAAGACAAAATCCATCATCGAGTTTATTCTTCTGCTGGGAGAGATGAATACATACAAGAGAATTTCAGGTTGTAACAAAGTTAGAGAGCTATAAATCAAGGTAATGGGGTTGTATGTGACCAGGATGTTAGTTTGAGCTCATACCTGAAGGGAGACAAGGAGCCAGCCATGTCATAAGTCAAGGGAAGAATCTTACAGTCACAGGTACGGGGAGAGCCGTATTTGGGAGTAGAGGGCACGTGGCCTCCTCTAGCAATTGTTGGATGGTGAGTTCAGGGCTCTTGGCTGCAGATGGTCTGTGGTGGACCCTTGGCTTGAGCCTCATGGGCTGTCCCTGTGTTGGCTTCTATCGTGTTCTCTGTGGTGTCCAGTCTAAAGCCCCTGAGGGTGGTGGGGGTGTTCACAGGTGTCCTCTCCCCTGTGCATCCCACCCCTGCACACGGGGCAGTGTGCTGTGACACCTAAGTAAAATGCACGTATTGTTAGGACCACACCTAGGTGCTCTCAAGCTCAAGGCTCTGCTTAAGCATTGATAAATTAGCATTCATGGCATCCTTCAGGAAAATGTTAACAGTCAGCATATAAAAGATAATATGGCAGCACAAACATAGATTTCCTGATGACTTACACAATTATAAGCATTTAGCTTGATAACCTGTAGAATTATAAAGTAACAAGTAAAAATATTAAATAACTCTGAATGACGGAGAGCCATTAAATACTTATACCAATTCTCCTCATCTTTATTAGCTGTTGTAGCATAGTGTGAAATGGCTGTTTGGCAAAGATGCCGTTCATTTGATCAGTGGAGGATACCAGCCTCAGATGGAAAAACTACAGATTTCACTGAGCAATCAAATACATTTGCGGTATCATCAGAGCGCTGAAATGTAAACGGTGTGCCTTACACCAATGTTCATTTTGGGGGAGCTGCAAGGAGCTTCCATAGAATGTTGAAAATATACTGGGTGCTGTTGTCAGGAAACAGCATCTTTCTGAAGGTTTTCCCGAGGTGCTTTCAGTAGCAGAGGTGCATGAGAACACATTGGCTCCTGTTGTTGCCATGAGAAATTGGGAAGCAGCTGTGAAGATGTGGAGAATATCATCTGGGTGATGGTCAGCTGGGCCATGTCCACACCAGGAAAAGGCAGCAGACCTGGGACAATTATCTAGTAAAGTCAACCAAGGAAGCATCCCAAACCAGATAGCCCAGACTCGAAACAATAGCTTCTGGAGTAATATGTACTGCAAGTCAGTCAGTGCTTGAACAGAACAGATACTATAAAATGCAGATTCTAAAGCTCCATAATAAAATATCTGAGGGTATTTTAGCAATTTATCCAATACAATCTACGTGCTGATGAATACTGAAAACTTCCAGGACCTGATCATATACTTACAGTGCACCCACCAACCCTGATGTATTGACTGTGGTTTAACCTAGAAAACAAAATTTCTAAATTTAAAGCTTTGTTCAAACCTAAACTTTAATTTTATATAATTGAACTGGTCCATTTTCTCTGACAGTGCACTTGCACATTTTAGTATTTTACTTTGCTGAAAAGTGCCGTGGATGTGTTTGCTTCAAAGGTGTTATGGACATTTTATTTGTATTGTGCTCAAAGTGACTGTATTCTCTCCAGATTGCAAGCCCAGTCAATAAGACGAATGAATTTCTCGAACTCATTTACTGCCTTGTCTATAATAGCCCCATTACTAAGTCCCCATGTAACCTGGCAACTTTTCAGCAGGGGCAGCCTCAGGAATGAATAAGCAAGGAGAAAATACAGCCTCTTTCCTTGGCACTTCATGTTGTACCCGATGCCCCTGGCAGGCTGGGATTGAAAGTAGGTCTTCTTGTATGGCCCTCTTAAGACACCTTTTTTAAAAACGTTGCCCTTTGAAAAAGCACTTCTACATTATAGCTGAAAGGCCCGTGAGTTAGAAAAGGGCACAGCTAGACTCGAAAATCTAGTTCCATCCTAACCTTTAGGATCGCCTCTGTATTTCCAAACCAGTTAATGCTATTCCCTTTTCTACCTGGACATTTCGATGGAAAATAATTTTGGCTGGTTTCCTGTTCTTTGTGCACACGGCCTAAGGGATAATATCTTGACATCGGCAAAGAGTAATTGAAAGAGTAAACCCTAAGCTGAGGTTCTGTGTTAAGTTGCCAAAAAGAATGGATTAATTCAATTGGGTTCACTAGAATGATTTCCCCAGAAACCTGAAACTTTTCTTGTGTAAAAATTCAAGCCCAAAGAGTCTCCTGCCACAAAGAAAAACAGTATGGATTTTAATATGACTTATGATGGGAGAGATACACGTACCTGATCAGATGCATCAGTTTGAAACAGCTACTCTCTGAGTATACAAAGGCTACATTTATTTATTTATTAAAAAAATTATTATTTCAGAATATTACAGGGGGTACAAACGTTTTGGTTACATAAATTGCTTTTGTACCATTTGAGGCAAAGTTATAAGTACGTCTATGCCCCAAATAGTGTGTGTTGTACCCATTAGGTGTGAATTTACCCATCCCCTCCTTCCCCGCTATCGGCTGCATTTAAATGGAAGAATTGTCTGCTAGAATTATCTAGTGGTCAAATTTGGCCAAAGCACCTCCTGATCATTTCATGTGTCGAGTTGGTGGAGCACACTTGGTCAGCAATGGTCCCAGGTCCACACATCCTCACAGAGTTTGAGACGGCCTTAATCTCATACCCATGGAAGAGTTTTAAGGCATCTGTAATCCCTTTCAAACTACATACAATTTTTGTGTTTGTGTGCAAACATGGAGTTTCTGGGTGCTCAGTTTGTTTGTTTGTTTGTTTTTTGAGATAGACTCTTGCTCTGTTGCCCAGGCTAGAGTGCCAAGGCCTCTTCGTAGCTTACTGTAACTTCGAACTCCCAGGCTCAAGCCATCCTCCTTCTTCAGCCTCCTGAGTAGCTGGGACTACAGGCATGGCTAATTTTTTCTATTTTTAGTAGAGACGGGGTCTTGTTCTTGCCCAGGCTGGTCTCAAACTCCCTGAGCTCAAGAGGTCCTCCTGCTTCTGCCTCCCACAGTGCTAGGATTACCGGCGTGAACCACAGTGCCTGGCCTGGGTGCTTAGTTTTCATAAAATTCTCAAAGAGGACAACTGACCTTAAATGTTTAAATATTTTCTAATTTTTTATGAGTATATACACAGGCAAAAATACAGTATTTTAAAAGATGAGATATCAGTGCTAGTCTTTTTTTTATTGCCCCCAATCTTTCTACCTTCACCTGTATTATCCTCTGTTACCCCCCATTGTTCTTCTAGGTGATTCATATTAACAACTTGATGTGTAAGATGCTGTACTTTTCTCAATACTCATACTATCACATGTAAAATTTGCATATTTGTACATATGAATGTATATGCATATATTTGAATTTATGAAGTATTTTTGGTTTATTGTTTGAAAATTTGTATTATACATACTCTATTTTTCTTATTCAATAATCTATAATGGAAACTATTCTAAGTAAATTGGTATAGAAACCAGTTTGTTCTTTTTATTGGTTGCATGGTATTTAAGGCACAGATGTGACATTAAAGTTATCTGTCACTTAACAGTGGAGATATATTCTTAGAAATGCGTGCTTAGGCAACTTTGTCATTGTGTGAACATCACAGAGTGTACTTAAACAGAGTTACATGGTGCAGCCTCCAACACACCTAGGCTACATGGTACAGCCTATTTCTCCTAGGATACAAACCTGTACAACATGTGACTGTACTCAATGCTGTTGGCAGTCGTAATACATTTCTAGGAGAAAGCATTTTTTAAAATTTAATAGTTGCTGTCAGATGTGAAGCTAAGAGTACATTTTCACCAGCATTATATGAGAGTACTCTTTCACCTTCCCACAATAGGTTTAATGCTCCTTTTAAGTTTTTATGTGTCTGAGGTCTATAAAGTAATCTTTCATTTTTAATTGAATTTGCATTTTCCAACTACTAGTGGTTAAGTTTAAGCATCTTGTGAAAGATCTGGTCATTTAGAGTTGCATTTCTAGGACTTTCCTATTCACACCCTTTGCCCATTTTCCTATTGATTTCTATTGCCTTTTTCATATTCATTTTAGAGGTCTTTATTTATTATAGCTTATTTAACCATCTTAGTCATCATCTACAGAAAAAAGCACCAAAATTATTTTCCAAATATTTTGAATTTTTTGTGATATCTTTTGGTACAATTTAATGTTTTGAAAATACAATTAATGTGTCTTTTTTAGTTTTACTGGGATTTTTTAGTCTAGAAGTCTTCCCCAACCCAAAGAGTGTTTTTATCACAAATCTTCAGGATAAAAGCTTTACAAGTCTTTATGGAAAATACTTGGAGAGTGAAAGTTCAGATGGGGATATTGTCTATTTATTTATCATGAAGGCTTACTCTGTAAAATGTGTCATTTTATTCGAGTTATAATAATTTGCAAACAGTTTTATCCCAAATTTATTACCACAATCAAAAATTTACCATAAAAAGCTTACTTATGCTCTAGTGAGAAAGTAACCTTTGCCCCAGTCCTGGTGAGAGGTCCCCAAGGGTGCTGGGTTATATCTCATCGGATCTTGTCTTTTACTGGCATTTTAAAAACCTAATGAGTGTCAATATTGTCACCTCCCTGCACTTTCCCTGCAGTTTTGCCCTGCATGAGTCTCAGTGTTTGCTTCTGCCAGCATTCTGGGAATATGATTTAGAAAGTATATTTAGTATCTTTATTCTGGAATTTATATAAGAATGTATGTTTACTGTAGTGGAGAAAGAAACAATTCTAGTCTCTCAAATACAAACTTTCACAGATTATCACCCATTCAATGTATTGCTCAACATCCTCTTCATTCACCTTAACTGACATGAATCAAGACCCCCTCAGCGAGACCTTCCTGCTGCCCCTTTGCAATTCCCACGGACCTGCCTCCTACCTCCTGCAGTCCCTATTTCCTACCTCTGCCTTGCGTGTGCTCTTCTTGGCACCTGTCATGGACCTACTGTCCTTTTTACCTATTATATCTTCTGAATATAAGCTCCACACGGGCAAGGGTTTCCATCTGTTGTGTTTGCTGTTTTGTCACTATTGTCAGCAGCACTGGACTCTGGCACATGGTAGGCACTCAGTATGTGTTAGCTGAATGACCTTGAGTCATCATATGGAGGCACAACCATGCCCCCAGCCGGAAGGATTAGGGGAAGGGAGGTTGGATACTTGCCCTCCTCTCGTGAGACGAGATGCAGTCTCTGTCTAGTATACTGTAGTTCCTTTCAGCTCTCCTCACCCCGTTACACTAGTGGGCCCTCACAGCCATAACTCAAGACTTCGAGTATCATCTACTCACTTGCAGGTGTGACATCTGCAGAATACTGAATCTGAAACGTTAAGCCTCCAAGTGTAAACTTGAAAAGTGATGGTGGCTATCACAGGAAATTGCATTCTAAATGGAACATGCTATTGAGGAAATTAAGTCTGTCTCGCTGCCTAGTCACATAGATGCCACCAATATCTCTCTTAGAAAATGTGCACTGTCTCTTCTAGACGCTAAGCCTCATGAGGGCAAGAACGGTGTCTGCTCCACTGTAACTGCAGCACCTAGTACAGTTTACTGCCAGTTACATGGGAGGTGACTGGAATTATTTGATTAACTACTATATAAACTTTATTGAGTAATCCAATTCAGATGAGACATTGAAAAGAGAAATATTTTCTCAGAGCAGGATGGTTAGAAATCAGAAAGACGACTTTGGTTCTAGTTGAACAAATTGTGAAAAGTTGACTAAGTTCTTAAAAACTTTTATAAATATGTAAGGAGTTTAAATGAACCGTAAAATTATAGTTTGTAATCTATGATAGAAAACATCACTCATTTTTGTTCCTTAAATGAGTCGGAAGGCAAGTAACCTGAAGCATTGAAAATTATCACTTTTGTTGCATAATCGGTATTTTAAAGAATCCATTAAATAGTTTATCTGTAAAGTAGTGATAATAATTTCTGTTTTACCTATGGAGTATACAAGTGACATAAATTTAGCAAGCTCAGAAATGCTATCAAAAATTAGCCTATTATATTGTGTTTAAAATTTATTTATTTCTTCAATGATAATGCTTCTGCAATTGTAGAAGTTTCGATTTAATATTCTTTCAAGTTTTTTTTTTTTACTTGTTTTGTTTTGCTTTTAGTACTGTGACTTTACTGCTCTCAGGTTATCACAGAGTTAATTTTTTCTTTTTGTATCATTTATATTAAATTTTGATGGACTCTCTGTGTAACCCATGTTTTATTGGCTCTTGGGTTATTATAGTTAAATACTTTAGGTCAGACATTTTATAGGATACACTTATTCCAAGTAAATAACTCAGTGGGAAGCTCATTTCTGCATATTTCTTTACTGCTTGCTTATCTAGTGTGACAAATGCCCTTTCAAAAGATTAACAACACTGAATGTTTAAAATCTTAGGCGCAGCGATAGAAAATTAGCTTGAGCCACAGATTTTGAATATTTAATGAAGCATTAGTAAAGGAACCAACCAACCAAATAAAAAACATCCAATTTATTATTTTGACAGACCTCAAACCAAAAACCTCATTTTAAATTGCTACAGTATTTTCATTTGTGCGATTATGGTTAAAAGTCTGCCAGTAATTTCATTATGAGCTCTATTTCCAGAGAGATTCTATTTGGCAATAAAAATTATTTCTGATTTAAGAGAGTTTTTTTTTGTGTGTGTGTTGCTATAATATACCACAAAATTTTATTTTCTAAATTCATATAACTCTAGGGAATACTGCTAGCATTCCCATTTCTTTTTTCCTCCAACAATATGGTAGACAAGTGACCAGGGAGATTTTGTTTAATAAATTTCATTTCTATAAACCTATGTAAAATATTTAATCAACTACATTGTTTGCTATACCTGAATATATATAAATACTGGATATGCTTTCTTTTTTTCCTTTTCTTTCTTTTTTTTTTTTGCCATTCATTACAAACATCTTGCATTGATACGCTTTCTTAATGGAAGTAAAAACCTGATAATAATTACTTTTCTGTGCAAATCTTATTTACATAAATAAACTCCAATTATTAATGTAATCCACAATAAGGAGCACATTTTGCATAACTAGGAGATACTACTTTAAGTTTAGTTATTTCTGATCCAAATCCCTACATAATTATGTGCATATATTAGTAATGATAATGATGGCTCCTGTAACCAAAAAAAAAAAAAAAATCCTCACACAGTAACAGTTTATTTAATACTCACGAACAGTCCTGCAGGGGGAACAGTCAATGAGGATTCTCTCCTCTTTTTTTTTTTTTTTTCAGATAGTCTTACTCTATCACCCAGGCTGTTGTGCAGTGGTGTCATCATAGATCACAGCAACCTCAAACTCCTGGGCTCAAGCCATCCTCCTGCCTCAGCCTCCCCTGAGGAGCTCAGACTACAGATGCATTCCACCATGCCCAGCTAATTAAAAAAAAATTTTGTTTAATAGGGATGGGGGTCCCACTGTGTTGCCCAGGCTGCTCTTGAACTCATGGCCTCAAGTGATCCTTCCGCCTTGGCCCTTCAAAGTGCTGGGATTACAGGCATGAACCACTGTACCCGGCCCATTTAAACTTTTAATGTACAATAAAGGGATCAGTGTTTCCTATCTATTTCCTGGAAATCAACATCTACCTTGAGCAAATATGTATCTAGCCCAAACTTAGGCAAAGTTGGATTAGAGAAATCTACTTAAGTATCCTATTTGAAAATATATTCAAAATTAATCTTTTTCCTAGGAATACTGATTAAAAAAATTAAAGTTACTATGAACAAATGTGTATTTTTGAGGAAATAGATGGCTTAGAACTCATTTCACCAGGCTTTCCAATACTACTCTCTACTTGATCTGAGCAATATGACATTGATTGTCACTAGTCCCCTCCCACTTGTCAGAGTCAATGTCTTGAAGATCAAAGTCTTTGTTTCATGCTATAGCTTCTTAAATTAAGTAGAATCAAAGAGGTCACATGAAATGACTCAATAATCCTCAATAATAATATATGAATGTCATAACTATCCTTTTAAAAATACCATAATTATTATAATGTGGTTTTGCCAAGTAGATCCTTGCATGAATCATGTCTCCAATGACCTCGATAAATCAAATTCTTATTTTTAGCAAATTCACTAAGACCATAGACAGACCTTGGAAGTCCTGGAAGCTGCTCCAATTGCTTCTAAGATTTGCGTGCCACCATGATCCATTAATTCCTCTGTTACATTAGTGACTGGTGTGCTCCAGAAATGGGAGAACAGTGAGGAATAGGAGTTTACAGTGTAGCAGGGGAACACACATTCAAGACCTCCACCCTCCCCACTGCAGTGCAGCACTGCATAAATTCACAGCAAATCAAAACTAAGGGTCAGGGGTTGCTGCCTCACTTTCTCAGCAGAACTGAAAGTCCGAAGGTGAGTAGGTGTGTTGGTGGGAATGACACCTACCTTTGCCTGGCAAAACAGTTGAAGTCCTGGGCCTATGAGTGCTGAAAAATGGACTGATATCATTCCAAGTTCACTAACCTAGCCAAGTGGGCTCTGGCTCTTTGGTAAAAATTGAATAGTCCCCATACACAGAACTATTTTTAAAGCCCTAAATTATAATTCCTAAGGAAAATTGTAATTGGCATTTTTATTCTTAAAGCTCTGACACCCTGCTGAGCTCTCTCCTTTCACACACACAGGAGAATGTGCAGAGAAAGAGTTGTGCCCCACAATTCTGAATTCTACTGTCTGGTCACCAGCAGTAGTCACAGAGGTTAAGAGTGGCGCAACTGTAGAAATATTTAGGGACCAAACTAAGCTGGTTGTAGGAGTAGCCTTTTTATTATTCATATCATCCTTAATATCTTGGAGCTGACAAACAGTCAGTGAAGACTTAAAACTCCGTCTCCTCCTCTTCCCCTTCCTCTTTGTAGGGCATGCCCCAGGCCCATTCTCCCAGCCACCATCTCATATTCAATGATTTCTTTTGCCACTGAACCTCATCACAATTTATCTTTCCTATGCCCCATAGCTTGGCACTCTCTAGAGAACTACTAGTCTAACATAGCCATGGTGGTGTAGTTGCATAATAAAGGATGCTTTAGGAAATGTAAGTTTTTAGTGCCCCAGAGTGACTCCCCTAGTAGAGGTCTTAGACTGCATGGATTATTAGTGGTAAAAAGTAACTGTGGGAAGGAGACCATTTAGTTCCCATGATAGACTTCTAAGACCGCCCCCAGCAATCCTCCTCCTGCTGTCTATGCCTGTCTATGCCTCTTGAGAGGGGACTGTAGCTAGTAATTTGATTTTGCCAATAGAATACAGCAAACAAAATGGAACAGTACTTATGTGATTAGATGACAAACATCCTTAATTTCCAACTGTTAGCAAACTTTCTCTGTTGTGTTCTTGGTTTGCATGTTTTAATGGAGAAAGCTGCTGTGTCGGGGAGGCTCATGTGGCCCGCAGCCCTCAGTCTGACAGCCCACAGAGATGGAGGCTGCCCAAAACCACTGGGCCAGCTTAGAAGAGAATCCTTCACTAGCTGAGTCTTCAGATGAAACTACAGATCCTGGGCCGATGTCGTGATTGTAGCTCTGTGAGAGACCAAGAAGCAGAGGACACAGCTGGGCCATACCCACGTTCGTGACACACACAGACTGCAGGATCATAAACGTGCGTCGTTTTCAGCTGCTATGTTTTGGTGTAGTTCGTTATTCAGCAGTTGATAACTAACACATGCCTCACAGTGTGCCATTTGGGTGGCCACACACTCTAATACTTCAGAGTGACGCCTAAAGCTGGGAACTCTCTTTTTGATTTTGATATAATTGTTGCCTAACAATAAATATTTGTTAATGAAATATATGAACAAATACATTTGTGTATGAAAAACCACTAGTCTCCAGTCCTCTGCACTGTTCAGCTGGGACCAAAAGTGTGTACTTGGGCCTGGCGCTGTGGCTCACGCCTGTAATCCTAGCACTCTGGGAGGCCGAGGCGGGTGGATCACTCGAGGTCAGGAGTTCGAGATCAGCCTGAGCAAGAGCGAGACCCCCATCTCTACTAAAAAAAATAGAAAGAAATTATCTGGCCAACTAAAAAATATATATAGAAAAAATTAGCCGGGCATGGTGGCACATGCCTGTAGTCCCAGCTACTCGGGAGGCTGAAGCAGTAGGATCACTTGAGCCCAGGAGTTTGAGGTTGCTATGAGCTAGGCTGATGCCACGGCACTCACTCTAGCCGGGGCAACAGAGTGAGACTCTGTCTCAAAAAAAAAAATAAGTGTGTACTTGGAGTCTTCATTTGCTTGGTGGGAGGGGCCGGCGAGAAAGGTTGGTAATTCCATTGCATTGGTAAAGGTAAAGAGATGTGACCATATGGCCTCAGGTGTCTTTATACCAATTCCTATTAGCAGCCACTGCCTTATACCTACAAAAGACAGTCTGCACATTTGTGTCATTAGAGAACATTTCCACACATAGATATTCCTCATCTTTTAGTTTTTGTAATTTTAACTTTCTTTAATAGGTCACTGTGTGTTAGACTTCAGAAGTATCTTATATGATTGTGTATATCAGGGTATTATTTGCTTAATTATAAAGATTTATAATTCTATAAATGTATTATATCTTGCACTATAGTAAAAGAATTACAATATACACATGCGTGATAAATTTCCAAGTGTAAAAACTAGAGTTTATGCTTGTGTTACTCCATGTTTATTATTAAGCAGTTAAATTCTAAAGCCCACTCTGCTGATTTTGATAGTACCCAAGTTGATAACAATGAATAATAATGACAAAAATCGATTGTGAGGCTTTAGGGTTTTCTGAACAATGGAAGCTCTTCATATTTTGAAATGAGGGCATGAAAGAATGAAGCAAATTCAGACTGATGTGTTTGCTTTCAGCACAGAGAATATGAATTAGAAAAATCTGGAGGTGGAGAAATGGCACTTGCTGCCTCTGTCTGAGATTAATGTTTATTCAGCAATAAACCACTTCATTGTAAACCATATGTCTGGAGGAATTTAGAGATTCTCTGATTTTCCATGCATAATCTTGATACAAGGATATTATAAGATTCTGAGATCTTCTATCATTAAGTAGCATTTTGCATTTGTTTTGAAATACTTTACAAACAAAGAAAGTAAAAAATGTAGGTAGAACATAAGAGTAAAATATCCAATAATTACTGGCAATCAAGAAATGGAAATATTTCCTAAAGTAGTTTAAATCTAGCATGGCTTATGGTGGTTTTTACTTAAATTATAATTTTGGTTTTTTAAAATCCTGTAATCAATCCATGTAAAGCAGGTATATGTTTTAAACATAATGGTTTAAAAAGGCTTTTTTCTATGCGTAATAATCACGATAATATTTGAGCCACTTTAACTTATGTGTAATGACTATTAGTACATTACATGAATATAGCATAGACCAGGTCTGTATTGTTCTTTTAATTATAGATTTAACTTTGATATAACAAGCTTTGAAGAAAGAGAGGGTTGCCAATTATTTTTCTCACTGAAATTAAACATTTTAAATTTCTAGTACTTAATACAATGAAAGTTGCATAATGGCACAAGATCTTCATTATTCACCAGAAAGAATCTGTAGAGCAGAGTAATACATCCCTTGAAAGGATAATTCTTTAAACAGAATTAGTGAAGGTTCTGTCTCTAAATTGGGGATGGTATTAGAACTTAACTCATGTGGTTGCAGTACTAGATGATATTAAATAAAACGATGATTATAAAATGCTTAGCACAGTGCTAGGCACATAGGAAGGGCTTGCTCACTTTAGATCCTATCCTTTGGCAAAAGAGTCTTCACTTTACTCATGTGTCATTCACATACACACTGTTATATCTCTGTAACTCATCTGATCTTCATGAACCCTTGTATTCATTTTCTAGGGCTTTGTGACAAAGTACTGTGAACGGGTTGGCTTAAAACATCAGAAATGTATTCTCTCACAGATCTGGAAGCCAGAAGTCAAAAATCAACGTGTCAGCAGGACCATGCTTCCCCTGAGACTCTGGGGAGAATCCTTCCTCACTCCTGCCAAGCTCCTGGTAGTGACTGTGAATCCGGGGTGCTCGTTGGCTTGTAGCCGCATCACTCCAATCTCTGCCTCCACAGTCACATAACGGTCTTCCTGTGTGTCTCCGTCTCCTCACAAAGACCCCAGTCAATAGGATTAAAGGTCCCCCTGACTCCAGTATGTCCTGATTCTAGCTAACTACATCTGCAGCAACCCTATTTCCTAAAAAGGTCACATTCTGAGGTACTGGGATTTAGGATTTCAACAAGTATTTGAGGGGGATAAAATTTAACCAATAACAGCTCTCATCTGCTGACAAATTTTTAAAAGTATATGCAAAAACCATGAAGTATTTGTCATAACCCAGTAAATGCAACCCTTTGCAATGATGAAAACAGCTCCTTTAGGTAAAATCTCATTCTCTTTGGGTGATTGCATAGTCTCTCAAATATTCTATTTTCCCTCTTGTCCTTTCAAAAGAGGTACTGGGTACATAGTAACGTGTGCTAAGGAAGGAAGGTGTTCTCAGAGCTGCATGGTTCCTACTGCACACGCCGGCCTGTGTGGAGCCTCAGACTCGGGTCACTGTGACACAAACGGCTCCCTCTGGTATTTCCAGGTAGCATGCCATGTGTATATATATGTGTATGTATATATGTACGTATATGCATATATATAATTCTAATTGTGATAACATACACATAACACAAAATTACCATTTTCACTATTTTAAAGTATACACTTCAGTGGCATTAAGAGTGTGTACAAAATTGTGCAAACATCACCACTATCTAGATCCAGAACCTTTTCACCACCCTAAATGGGTACATCACTCCCTTTTCCCCTTTGCTCCAATCCCTAGAAACCTGATATTTTGTGCAACTACTTAGCACCTGTCCATGACAACTGAAAACTCTTGGGCTGACACTGAAGGTCAAATATATACATGACCTAGATATCTCTACTCGGGGAAAGCTGGAAAGTATCCTAAGTTTATTACCAGGAAGCTCTGCTTAATAGATAAGAAATTCAGGCTGCAACCAGGCTGGAACATTACCTTGTCCAGGAGAGTAGTGGTCATTATCAATATCAGCCACAGCAGCTATGGCTCCAAATCTCTCTGCTTAACTGGGAAGTTTAATCCAATTGGCTGTTACCTCCTTATGAATCCAACACAGAAGCATCATCTTGAACTGGAAGGATCACTGAATAATTTAACGATTTTTAGATTGAAGGGACTTTTGTCTCAATTCCTTCTTTACACTGATCTTTAGGTACATACAAGGTGGTCAGTACATGTTTGTTGATTACGTGCATGAGAAAATGATGCATAGATGCAAAGTGATTGAGTGAGTAGGAATAGTTATACAAATATCTCAATAAACATCTCAACTATGCCTCGAATATAAGGCAAAAATTATTCTTCGCTTGATTATTCTGTGTGTGAAGACACAGGAAGAAGTTATTTTTATCTAGTTCAACCTCAAGGTGTAATTTATTTACATGTGCCTTTGTCTTACCACTACGTGCTGTTTGTTGTGTGTATTAAATTCTTGTAAACTGCTCTATGACTCCGAAACTAAGTGAAAAATAGTGTGACACCTGTGGTATCTTTCTCATTTCTATGACAACAAGCTTCCAAATCTTCACATTTCTCTCTCAGAAAATATTCTAGTATTTATATTTAGCTATTTGAAAAAAAAAATAGTACAGCCTCTCTTGATATTTTCAATTAATATTTTTTAGTTACAAACTTTCCAAGAATGAAATCCTTCACTTAATAGAAAATATTTTCAGGATATTATGCCAAGTTACATGAAAATAAATTTCATGGTGGAATCCTGGTGGTGTAAGGGCCCTCAGACAGTATCCTGCTCAACTCCCTCATATCCCAGAGAAAGAAACTAGACCACAGTAATATAAAAGGTGTTTCCTTAGGTCACATTACCAGCTAAAAAGCTAATGCATTTAAAATGAAAATCTAGAATGGTACTTTTTGGGGACTTACTTATTGTTCTTTTTTTTAAACAATTTCCTGCCTCATTTTTGCCTTTGTCTACATGAGCATCTTATAACAAGAACACATGCAATAAAATATTAAGTCATAAAGAAGTGAAAACAAAAATAAACTTAAATAAGAATAGAAATGCAAAACCCAGAAAAAGAAGAATACAAAATACAGGATATGGAAGCTTACATATTAGCTTTCATTTCAGACCTCACCAGCTGGGGACACGCACACAAAATAAAGCCACATTTACTTTTAATATTCAACTTATGAGAGTATGAGGCCCCACTGATCTAATTTTTAGAAATGACCGCCTCTCAGAGAGACCAAGAGGTCTCCAGAGTTCTGCCTTGGGTTTGCCTGGAAACAGTTTCTCCAAGTTCTCCATTCTTGTCTCCAACCCTGGACTGCTGGCTCGGTCCCTGTGACACTTGTGATGTAGTTGTGTCAGTGGGCACAGACGCCTCTGCTGGGCATCACTCCTGTTCTGTGCCTTCCACAGGCTGTGGTCACAGTGCTCTCTGCCTGCCCCTCTCAAGAACGGGACTTGTTTTTCCTTAACGGCCCACAGCATGAATGGGGACAAGATTAAACTTGAATAAAAATGTTTTCATTGTTTTAGCTAATGAAAGGAAATCCCACACAGAGAATAATACACAGCTGCTAGAAAGGCTCCCAATAGTCACAGAAGCCCTCGTAGGTGAAGATAGTAATAGGTATCAGAAGAAATTTTATTATAAAATTTAGAACCAATAAAGGAAAACGAATTTTTGACTTGAAGTATCAGAATATTTTCTACATCACTATTGTCTCCACAAGCCCATGAACTGATCGACACCTGATGCACAAAAACTTCAGGAAGAATTTTCTGAACCATTTTTCTCACTAATTTCTGGGAATTATTTATATATTCTGGAATAAATCCTTTGCTGCTTGTATTGATTACATACATCTTTCCCTACTATGTAGCTGCTCTTTCAGTCTGTTAGTGGTGTCCTGACAAACAAAACTTCTTAATTCTAATGGAATTCTAATTCTTATGAATAGTGATTTTTGTGTCCTATTTTTGTCTACTCCATGGACAGAGATACTCTCCCATTTTCTTTTCCTTTCACATTGAAGTCCTGTATTTTTTTTGTTTATGGCTGAGATAGAAGTCAATATTAACTTTTTTTCACAAGGATTTCTAATTTATGTCTACTTATTAAATGAAACACCATCTTTTCCACAGAATATCATCTTTGTGGTATAAGTATCTGTATCTATGTGCAACTTTGTTACTTTGTTAAGATTTTCTTAGCTATTCTTGACCTATTGCATTCTTATTTATATTTTAGAATCAGCTTATTTAAGTTCACAAAAAGGCAGAGATTTTTATTGGAGTTGCCATGAAATTTGTAAATCAATTTGGAAGTATTGACATTTCTCAATATTGAGTCTCCCAACCCAGGAATAATGTATACCATTGTGTTTATTTAGGTCTTCTTTAATATCTCTCAATAATGTTTTGCAGTTTTTGGAGAAAAGGTGTTTCATGCCTTTCTTTAGATTTGTTTCTAGGTACAGTCATGTGCTGCATCACGACATTACAGTCACTGATGGACTGCATATACTATGGCACGTTAAGGTTATAATACTGTATATTTACTGTACCTTTTCTATATTTAGATACACAGATACTTACCATTATGTTATAGTTGCCTACAGTATTCAGTAGTCACATGCTGTACAGGTTTGTAGCCTAGGAGCAATAGGCTGTACCATCTAGTTTGTATAAGTACACTCGATGATGTTCCCACAATCCCTGTCGTTAAGTGATACATGACTGTTATTGATATTTTTGATGCTATTGTTAAGGAAATTTAAAAAATCATTTTCTAATTGGTTTGTTGCTGGTATATAGTACACACTTGATTTTGTATATTGACATTCAGCCACCTCTCTAAGTATACACATCCATGATACGTTTATCTGTAGTTTCTTTTGATTTGCTACATATATAATGTCAGAGTTAAGAGTGCCAATATTGGTATTTATTTAAACCCTGTACTTCTTACCCTTACTTGGCCATGGGACTATTTTCGAGGAACATTTATAAACATCTTGTAGAATTATAGTTGCGCTGAACTAACTTTGAGAAATTCTGCATTTATGTTATGATTTATATTACACTTCTATGTTTTCTTCTGTTCTCTAGTTTCATGAAAAATACGATTTATTATTAAATCTTATATATAATGATTTTTTAAAAAAAATGCTGTATTGATTATGTGTTATAATGATAGTATTTGGGATATATCATAGCAAATAAAATGTTATTTGTAATGATTAAAAAAAAAAAAAAAAAAAAAAGAGTGCCAATATTGGGAGCCTGGAGGGTGGATCTAAAGGTGGCTGGGCCTAAAAACTAGCCACCTGTTGAAGCATTTTACACGTTTCAGGCAGTTTGTCTTCTCTCACTGCTCAGGAAAGCCACAGTTCCTGGTGCACAGGGTAGAACAGAGTCCCATGCAACTATTACAATGATGGGATTAGTGACCATGAAGGGCACATGCAAATACTCAGGACCTAATTCTCTTATGACACACAGGTCTATGTTTTCTTGGTTTAAAGCATTACAGAAAAAATACTATTTCAGCAGAAAATTTGAAATTAAGGAACTTCTTTTATTGTTTATGTTTATCTTACAGAAATGAAATTTGACAGAAGACTTTTTTTTTTGTTAGTAGTGCTTTCTTTTTTTTTTTTTTTACTAAATAGTGTGCTAAATGTTCAAAACATCATATAAAATACATTTTACAATTGTTTTTTTTTTTTTCATACCCCCATCCCCTCCCCCACCCCCCACCTCAGTCTGATATGCAATTGGTGTCGTTCCCAGATTTGTATTTAGCTGATGATCAGGGAAACCAATTTTCTGGTGAGTACATGTCATGCTTGTTTTTCCATTCTTGGGATACTTCACTTAATATAATGGGTTCCAACTCTCTCCAGGAGAACCATAGAGATGTCGTATCTTCATCATTCCTTATAGCTGAGTAGTATTCCATGGTATACATATACCACAGCTTACTAATCCAATCATGTATTGATGGGCATTTGGGTTGTTTCCACATCTTTGCTATTTTGAATTGTGCTGCTATAAACATTCGGGTACATGTGTCTTTGTTAAAGAATGACCTTTTTTCCTTTGGGTATATGCCCAGTAATGGGATTGCTGGGTCAAATGGCAGGTCTACCTGAATCTGTTTAAGATACCTCCATAATGCTTTCCACAGGGGTTGCACTAGTTTGCAGTCCCACCAGCAGTGTATTAGTGTTCCTGTCTCTCCACACCCACGCCAACATGTGTTGTTTTGGGTTTTTTTGATAAAGGCCATTCTCATTGGAGTTAAGTGATATCTCATTGTGGTTTTGATTTGCATTTCTCTGATGATTAGGGATGTTGAACATTTTTTCATATCTTTGTTAGCCATTCTTTTATCTTCTTTCAAGAAGTTTCTATTCATGTCATTTGCCCACTTTTTGATAGGGTTGCTTGATTTTTTCTTGCTGATTTTCCTGAGTTCTAAATAGATTCTTGTTATCAGTCCTTTATCTGATGTGTAGTATGCAAAAATTTTTTCCCATTCTGTAGGTGGTCTGTTTATTCTCTTGACTGTTTCTTTGGCTGTGCAGAAGCTTTTTAATTTAATCATGTCCCATTCATTTATTTTTGTTGCTGCTGTGATTGCCTTGGGGGTCTTCTTCATAAATTCTTTGCCTAGGCCAATGTCTGTAAGAGTCTTTCCTACATTTTCTTCTAGAATTCTGATTGTATCACGCCTAAGGTTTAAGTCTGTTATCCACCGTGATTTGATTTTTGTGAGAGGTGAAAGCTGTGGGTCCTGTTTCAGTCTTCTACAAGTGGCTAACCAATTCTCCCAGCACCATTTATTGAATAGGGATTCTTGTCCCCAGAGTATATTCTTTCCCGCTTTGTCAAAAATTAGGTGACTATATGAGGATGGTTCTATATTTGGATTTTCTGTTGTGTTCCACTGGTCTGTGTCCCTGCACTTGTGCCAATACCAGGCTGTTTTAAGAACCATGGCCTTGTAGTATAGTTTGAGGTCTGGCAAATTAATACCTCCCATTTTGTTTTTGTTGCTTAAAATTGCTTTTGCTATACGGGGTCTTCTTTGATTCCATACAAAGTGTATAATTATTTTCTCTACGTCTGTAAAGAATGATGTTGGTAATTTAATAAGGATTGCATTGAATCTGTAGATCACTTTGGGTAGTATAGACATTTTAACAATGTTGATTCTTCCGATCCACGAGCATGGTATATTTTTCCATCTATTTGCAAGTTCTGACAGAAGACTTTATTGCAAAAGCCCCATAACTACCAGACTAGTTAATAAGTTTCATGATCATTGCTATAATAAAGTCTAGAGTCCATGAATGAAAAATTGTCATTTTTTACCATGAGACACAAGAATTTTGAAACATTAAATCACAATTTTCTACTCTATAATCATTAATCAATTGCCTAATTAATAAATAACCTTTTAAATGGTTTAGTCTTCATTGGAATCACTTATGCAAATGAAAAATATTAATGTCAAATTAGAGATGGCGAATAAGTAGTTATGAATAATTTGATAGATTATAACAGCTTTTTTGTAAGATTTTGAATCACTCATTGCAATGAGAAGACTATAATTGTCAGAATATTTGCATATTACTTTAGTTAATAAGTGGACTATTTTAAAATAGAGTGTGTTGCTCTCGGCCTTCCATTGGAATTAATGGGTGGTGCTTTTCGTATTTGCCTCGCTTATATTATTCCACAGATTTTATTTATCACTTGATCATATACTGTACAACATAAACAAAATTATTTAGTGTAGGAGAAGAAAATGTACCTAATGATGTCTGCCCACTTGGAACTTGCTTTTTAGAAAGCAGCAAATAAGGTTGATATAAACTATGGACTAGAATTTATAATCTCATTACACTGATGTTCAAAGGCAGTAAATGGTAAGGGGGTACTGAAAGCATGAGCTTAATAACCGCATTCTGGGGATGACAATAGGTCTGATAATGTTACAGATAAATGCAGGCAGCTATGAAACTTTGTGTCTTCGCTTTTTAAAGTTAGAAATGGAAGAACTGCTGAAATCCATAAGGTGAGCGGATAATAGCTGCTGACCCTAGAATCAACAGACCCTGTATTAACTGCATTAGGTTGTTGCATGATGAAATGAAGGTGATAGGTATAGTACATTTTCAGTAAAAAACAAGGTGGGACATAAATTCAGTGTTAAAGCTTAATATTCATCTCAACAGTGAAAATGCTTCCACAACTATTTTGTCTCTCAGAAAATAAATGTAGTTCTAACATTTCCTTTAATTAATCTAAATTCTTCTTTAATATAATTTAAACGCACATAAAAATGATAGGTGTTTGTGGGGACATTGAATCCTCTTTATTTAAAAATTTTGTATCTTCTTTGTGTCTTATTATTTATAATCACTTTAAAATAACAAGTTATTTCTATCAAGATTTGATAGATTACAGATATTTTTTACATTATGCAATCTTTGTTGCCAGACAATTTCTTTAAAATTGGGTAATATACAAAATATGAGCTCAAGATACTGATTAGAAAAATAAAATTATTCTAATTGTGGTTACTGGATGCATAATGAAATGTTACATTGCTTCTTTGGTATTATCGAGACTTCAAATGTTCTGTGTTCTATATAGAGTATATTAAGTAGCTCAAGTGTCTTAATTACATTGATGGGTTTCGGTACCTCTGCTTCTTTTTTGCCTGCTTGATGTATGATTTTCTGAGAGGGATGTGTTATAATCTCCAACTACAATTGTTGACTTCGTGATTTCTCCCTGCGGTTTAACTGTAGCTTGGTATACTTTCAGCCCACATGGTTTTATTCATACATATGCCTTTGTGATAGGCATGGTCGGGAACGTGTTCCACTGTTCCGTTTATCACTGTATACATATGTAACAATCTTTTTTCCAACATGACAAATTTGCTTTAAAATTTGGTTTTTCAGGTACTAAGATTTCTACCCCTGCTTTCTTTTGTTTCGTATTAGTTTATTATACCTTTTCCATCCTTTGATTCTGAATTATTGTTATTAATATCTATCTCTTCCTTTTCCTTAATTAGAAAACACGTTAGCCTATCTTCATGTCCCACTGTCTGCTAGTCCTCACATCCACCCCAGCCATGTCATACAGGTATTGTCTTAATTTCAGTTTTGGGTTAGTGTGAGTACGTTTTCTTTCATTTTGTCCAGGCTTTATTTTTTTAAAGACAACAACAACAAAAATGGATTTCTACTTTCCATAACAACCTATTTGTTGTTTTATAAGACACACATATCAGCTAACATACCATATTTGCTTGCCAACTGTGAGACAGACTTATTTGATAACCAAAATTGAATGATTACCCTGAATTAAGACAGGATGAAAGCTTGTTGGTTGTAGATTTTATAGCAAAGACTTTGATGCTAACAGTTAAGGCTCAGACTCTTAAATCATCCTGATAATTTGTATCATATCTATATGTCGTAAGGAAATGGTTCCAGTCTTAGAGTTTTAGGATGGGACTACAATGTCAGGGTGCTGTCAGCAGTTAACAATCATTAATTTTCCACCAGAAAGGGAAAATAGAAACTTTCTGAGAAATATTTGCTTGAAAGCCTAGAAATTAAAATTAAAATCCTAGACAGCAAAGTAAGATAATTATTTTCTTCCAATATGCAGATCTGACTAAATTTCTAGCCCTCTTTAAATGTATGAAAAATCAGTCATATTATTAATGATTATTCCAACTTGTTCCATTTTTGAGTTAAGCTGATTATATGTAATAATTGTTTCTAGCTTTAAATTAGGAAAGTAGCATCATCACCACAATGAAAAAGCAAACAAAATTCATTGACTTTTCCTGTTTGCTTGAATAGTTCCAAGCATATATTTTTTTTTACATTTATAATAAATTTTTTCAGCATATCATGGAGGTACAAAAGTTTAGGTTACGTATATTGCCCTTGCCCTCTTCCCCCGAAATAGAGCTTCAAGCATGTCCATCCCCTAGACAGTGCACATCACACTCATTATGTATGTACACACCCATCCCCTCCCCTCCACATCTGCCGGACACCCGATTAATGTTATTTGTAAATGTGCTCTTAGGTGATGATCAGTGAAACCAATTTGATGGTGAGTACATGTCGTGCTTATTTTTCCATTCTTGGGATACTTCACATAATAAAGTGGGTTCCCGCTCTATCCAGGATAATACAAGAGGTGCTGTATCATCATTGCTTCTTATAGCTGAGTAGTACTCCATGGTATACATATACCACATTTTATTAATCCACTCATGTATTGATGGGCACTTGGGTTGTTTCGACATCTTTGCAGTTGTGAATTGTGCTGTTCAAGCATATATTTTTAAAAATAAAAACATTCAAGTTTTTCCTACAAAATTTTTTTCTAATTTGATTGTTTTATTTCTAATATTATAAAAGCATTTTGGAAAACATATTTTAGAGTTTAGGTAAATCTAGCTGTATATTCTATTATTTATTTATTAGAAAGATATGTTAAAGAAGTTGCTATTTCAGTATTGTTGAAACATAGCATGTGTTCTTTAATAAATGAATGGACACATACATGATATGATTTATATATATAAATGTATATATATGGACATATAATATAATGACTTATATTTATTTAATTTATAAATTAACTAGTATATGAAAGCATTACTTAAAATGTCATGTCAGTGTCAAAATTTCAAATTCAGTTATTAAATTCTTCCAGAAAGATTGAAATTGTTCATTTATAACATCCAATATCTTTTTGAATGTATATTAGTTCACTAATCTGAGAACATTCATATAATTGAACACAGGCATTAATAATGCTGTTGCAATAAAGTAAAATGAAAAGTTTTTGAGTACCTTCCATGGCTAAAGAAAACTTACATAGAGCTAGTGAAGACAATGTTTAGAGGTGTAGGTAAATAAATATATAAAACAGAGTTGTGTTTCTCTTATGTTTTCCATCCTTCCTCACTCAAGGCTAGGGGAATTGCAACCATTTGATTGAGATTTATTTGCAACACACTATCACAGGGGAAATAAAATTTATTTGGAATGACCTTTTAGTTTCACAATTTAATCTATTGCTCACAGGGTATGTCTTCTCCAGCTCTTCCAGGTCCTAAAGTAGGATCCCCAGAGAAAAGCAAAGTCAAAGAAGACAGATACCAATGTTCATATTTGCAAATGAGTTAAATTCCTCCTGGGAGAAAGGGAGATAGACCAATCTTCAACAATCTAGTGCAGTGTGCTAACATTATAGGGTGGCAATTATATTTATGCTACAGTTCAAAATCTAATAGCCACTGTAGAATTCTGTTCACTTTAAGGGTAAGCTTTCTCCCATAATACAATGTAATGTAATATAAAATTACCTAACATAACATAACATAACATAACAACAAAATGTATCAGTCTATGATCCAAGTACTAGCCAAAGAAACTAAGAGTTTGCAATCTCCCAAAATTTTTAGGGCATAATATTTACAAAATTTTTTCATACAAATATAAAATAATTCAACATTACTAACATTTTCAAATGGTCAGTAGTTCCTTCTAGTTTAGAGCAGCTATTTTAAATATGACACTTAAGTCTTAATGAAAACTATAATTTTGCATTTACCTAATGTTATAAAATATGGAAACATTTGACTACGTGCCTGTTAGGCAATCAAAAACATACAAATCTAGTGTTTTCATTTTGTATAATGGACACACAAAAATCAATTATATAATGATGATAAAATCTAACTTGACAATTTTTTGAATTTTTGACCAACTTTTTTTGTGTAATTTGAATATAGACTAACTTCTCATTATCAAATTCATTCAAATAAAAATTAATAAAGGAATTATATGATTTATTTATTCATTCAACTAGTATATATTAATGCCCATGATTGCTGAGCAGGCTATTAGGTTCTGGGTAAAATACAATGGTAAACAAACCAAAAACACCAATGGGGTCTTGCTCTGGGTCTTGCGCTTGCTCAGGCTGGTCTCAAACTCCTGAGCTCAAGGGATCTTCCCACTCGGCCTCCCATAGTGCTAGGATTGCAGGCATAAGTCACCACATCCAGCCCCCTCCATGGAATTTAAGGGCTAATACCGTGAAGTTACCTCCCATAATTAATTAGGAGTGTGGGTGTGCTAGTGTTTCATTTCCCCTCTTTTTATATAGAACAGAAAACACATTAGCACAGTGAAGAGTAAATCTTTTTTCTCTCTTTCCCCATGTCTAGAGGATTTCAGAAAAGTGATAAAGGGCTGATTTAGGGCACACAGCTTCATCACAGAAGACAATTGGTCACATGTCCCCATCCCATGACAGAAGGAAACACCATGGCCATCGCATGGGGGCAGAACCTACCAAGGAGCATTTCTCTGTTCATTTACTTATTATAGCCGAGAATCCAAAATGCAGGCTGAAAATTTGACTGAGCATTAATGGCCCAAGAAAAATTTTGAGACATCATAGTTTACAGAAATAAAACCAGAAATCATCATAGATCAATTATTTCCATGGCAAAATAAAATTTCTATAACATGCTCATCTCAAGAAAGCAAATTTTGTAAGGTAATTAGAAAAATCTTCTAGAAAAGGGACAGTATGAAAGAAAGTTCCTAATTTGAGTTTGGAAATAAAGAGTCAGCAAGGGTTGGAATAGATTTTGTGGTGGCTAAAGCTGTACAGTTTTGGAGGTCCTCTTTAAGAAAATTAATACAAAATTATAGATTCTAAATTGTATATGAAATTGCACCTTTATTTCAAATAAGAAAAGGAATTGCAACATATGTACATTTTTTAAAAGTGACAAATATCACAAACATCATGTTTTCCAGAAAGATAACATTTAGTAACTGCCTGACACACATCTGTAACTGCCTGACACACATCTAGACTACAATTTTCTCCTATATTTGGCTGCATACATTCTATTTATATTTTCAAATAAGAATTTTAAATTATTATTTTCTATAGGGAGAATAGAAAAAATGTCTTGTGTTTTGTATGCTTGACCAAAATTTGAGTTATAGAAAGAATTCTTTTAGCTGTGTAACTTGTTATTGGTAATACGTGAAATTTTTAGGATTGTTGTCAAATTTTGGAAAACTTTTATCAAGTTTCTTTCACCTAAGACCTATAAGATTCAGAACTTTTTGCTGTGTCAGGGACAATTGTACGTGTCTCTTAGCCTCATATAGGCTAAGATAGGAGGCCTGAAATTTTGGGATCTGGAAAACACATGATTGCTTCTATAGTCATGCAGCTATGACTTAGGCTTTACAACTGTAGGAATTCAGATGAAATCCTGTTTCATGTGGTTCCCATTCAACAAGAACAAAAAATCATGATGTGTTTATGCTGTTTGTCTTTGGCTTTTGGAAGTGGCTTATACAATACATTGTCCTGAAGCTTAAGTTTGATTAGATTTACAGCTAGCCTACCTCCAGCAGTCAATCATTCACTGATAGGTGAGTGAAGGAACTAGATCCAAAGGACTGGCATCCAAAGAAACTGCATGTTTCAAAATGAAACATTCACTCATGCTGCGTGCCCAAGAGTGCCCATAATTCTACAGTACCCTGGATAGCAACTACCACAAATCCATTTTACTGTGCACGCTCGAATGTCGTTGCAACTTTAGGACAACCTTAAGTCACACAGTGCTTTTGATTATTGAGGAACATATACTATCTCATTAGTTTTTGCTTTTTTGCTATATATTGGGGAAGTGGAGTAAGTGAGGTTAAGTGACTCACCCGAGGTCATCTGTTCTTAAAGCAAGAGCTTCAAACCAAAACTTTGCAGTATGACAAATCCAAGGTTTGCTCCCGGCCATACCAAATCCTTTCCTGTATCATATGACTATTTATGACTCTATGTTATTTGAACATATTCGTAAGTCTCCTGGCATATTAAGCAAGTGAACGCAAACTGTTGTCACAAACAACCTCAACTTGTAGTAATTGCAACAGATGCTTAGTTATCACTCCAATATCTTGAAGTCCAATGTGGGTACTTCTAACGGGATGGCTCTCACAGGCAGCTCTGCTGTGAGCACTTCCTGAGGGACCCAAGCTCCTTTTGCCTTGTGGTGCTGCCACCTGAGACATGTGGATGGAATGGCAAGGCACGAAGGAGAAGGCACACAGGCATTAACCCCGAGACACATGTGGCTGCTGTCACACAACACAGTATTAGTCACATGGCTGCACCTACAAGCAACGAAGCAGGGAAATATATTCCCGGGCTTGGCAACAACTTCCCATGCAGGAAATAAGTAAGAGAAAGTGGTAATTTATTTAGAAAAAGCAGTTATTTTAGTGAAGATTTTAAAAAGGCAAATGATAAGGGAAAAAGAAGGGACAAAATTGTACCTGTTTTCTTCTTGGCCATCACTCTCAAATAATACTTTTAAGCTCAAATCAGGAAGAATGATGCTCAGGATATGAGAATAAAGAGATATTCAGAGGGCAGGGTAAAAAAATAGATAATTCATTTGTATTTATATTTTCTATATCTAGTCAATGCATTTGTGTTTAGAAACCTAAAATATAATTTGTTATGGATTGCTCTTCTAATGTATATTGTAATTTCAGTCCTATATTTGTAGGAATATATTATTAGACATTTTGAATTCATTCATGAGATTTTTTTTCTTTTTTTGGCATATGACATGATGTCAGAATGCCCCGTGGGACATGAATCCTTTTCAAGGACCCTACAGTTTAGTGGCAAGGTAAGCCACATACCTAAATGCAAATACAACGTGGAAAATGAGCAACATGCAGGAGAGAAGCACACAGGGTACGTGGGAAGTCCAGGCACGAGGAGAGGAGAGGAGGTTTGAAAACCTTTGGTAGTGACAAGACACACTTGTCCAGTTCAATTTCTACTTTTTCCCCTATTTAAAGGAACGGTTAATAAACAAAGTGCTTTTTCAACTATTAGCAAACAGAAAAATTTATGAATGTTTCTGACAGTGCAAAAAAACCCCTATTTCTTGGTAAAACAAATCAGTAATAATTTTTCATTTGGAGAAATCCTCATTTGCCTGCCAAAAAGATTTAGAGGATATATATAATAGAAAGTAGAAGAAAAATGTATGATGACAAGGGTGGAAATTATGTATTATGAAGAGTTTCAAAACAGTTTTATCAGTTTTGTAAACTATTATTGCCTTCTCACTGTTTAACACTTTAAACTATACAGAAATACTTCAAACATTTAAAAACGATGACAACAAGCCTGGAAAAACCAGACCTGACTGTGCTTTGTCCCTTGAAAGCATCATTAGAGTTTCTGTCTAATGACGATTGTGGCATCAGTATTCAAGCTTGTCACCTGCTTCTAGTACAAAGAAATAAGAATACTTAGATAGCTACAGTTTGGTGCATGGCGATGTTCTAGCAGAGTAAGACAGAACAATGAGGGGCAGAGTTATATAATTACGTGTGCTGAAACTCTGTGCTTAACTGCTTAACAAGGTTGTTTTTTGATTTTGTTGGTTTTTTTTCCTCAGTGGGGTTTATCAAATTAGTTTGCTGGGAAAAATACACATTTAGCAACAAGCACATGTGCATGGCATGCAAAACCATTACCTTCTAGCATCCACCTCGTCTCGGATCCCTCTTCCCTTTCCTGCTACAGGGGACTGCACGCGATCCCAGATCAGCCTGTGCTAGTTTCCTTCTTCCCTGTGGCTGGAAAGCCCTAGTTTATCTTCTGTCTCCTTTGCACGTTGAACTTGCCCTCGGGAGCCAGTGCACACATTGTTTTCTGTTCCCACTCTGCTCCCCTCCCACTCATTAATTAAACAAGTAATTACTGAGCACCTGCTAGACCTCAGGCAGTGTGCAAAGGTGCCCAGGCTCCAATCGCTAAGGAGACAGGTTGGCTCCTCTCCCCAGAACTCGGGGTCAAGTGAGCAACAGGGCTTGGTGGCCCACACTGCCGCTAACCCACTCCGTTTCCAGGCACTCTTCTGAGAGTTTTAATGTGTGTTCCTCCCCTGAGGAATCCCTCCCCAAAGGACGCTGATGAGTTACTTGGGAACGTGGGATGAGAGGGGAGAGTCTGAGCACAGAGAACAGCACAAGGAAAGAGTAGAAAGAGTCAGAGAATTGAAAAGAGACCCAGATTCCTGAATGTGGCAGGGGAGGAGAAAGGTACCATCTGGGTTTTACCTGAAGACATAGGTAGTAGCAAGAAACGGAAGAACTTCATGCGTCACATTAAGGATTTGTAATTTAATCTTATCTGAAGTTGGGAAACATTGAGGACTTTACAGAATGGAAGGAACACAGTTGGATTTACACTTTTTTTTTTATGGCGCCAATTTTTTTTATTGTTTGTTTCTTAATTTTTTTTATTTCAGCTTATCATGGGGGTACAAAAGTTCAGGTTACATACGTTGCCCATGTACCGCCCATACCAATTGGATATCAGACTGAAGTGGGGGGGGTGGGGGGAGGGGATGGGTGTATGCCTACATGATGAGTGCGTTGCGCACCGTGTGGGGAACGGACACGCTTGAAGGTGCTGACTCCGGGAGGTGGGGGGAGGGGATGGGGGTATAACTACCTGATGGATTTACTTTTTAAAAAATCATTGGGATGGAGAGTGGAAATGGCCAAACCAATCGAGAGGCTGCTGTTACAGGAATGGAAAGAGATTAAGGTGGCTGATTCTGGGATGGTGGTGATGGAAAGAGAACGGGATGCACTTGAAATTGGTTTTGGACACATAAGCGTAGGACTTGGGGAAGTGTAGTATGTAGGAGATGATGGAGAAAAAGGCATCAAAGAGATCATTCAGGTGCTGGAGGTGGCTTTTATTGTGATGGAGTAGAAACAGATTTGGGAACAAGGTCAAGAATTCAGATTTGGATATGTTAAGTTTAAGAATGCATGTGAAATCCAAGAAGGCACTTAGTCATACTGAATATCTGGGTATTTGTCATTTGTCAAATTAAAACCCACACTTAATTTTTATATGTAATAGAGATTTTTTGCTCTTTGTCTAAAGCAGGAGAAATCTGAAAGGCCAAACTCATATCTGCCGATTCCATCTTGAGATATTGACATCAGCCACTGGAATGAATGCAAAGCAGATAAACAAATCTTCAGGTAAGTTCTATAAAGGCAGATATGCATCTGCAGAATAATGTTTATATTAGACATCTGAGCTTTAATTATTAATATTTAATTGCCCTACTCACTAGCCCAAGATATATTTTAAGCCTAAGCCTTGAAATAACAGTAACACACAGATGATTATAGAAAAAGACATAAAACTGTCTACTATTTGATCATGTGTCCCTAATCTGTCTCACCCTCGAAGTCATAAAATAGAAAGTACATAAAATTAAAGTTTTCAAAGAAATATTCACAGAATAGTGATGTCTGCATGAATTTATTCGAATAGTAAAACTACATGCTGGCTTCCTCTACGACACTGAGAGCCTAGAGAACGTCCCCTTATTGGAGAGCAGCGATGGTTTGTTTTGTTTTGTTTTTGCTACAATCTCAGACACAACTTTTACTTTGGTTGTAAGGATTCCCATTTTCCCTTTATGTTTTACATATTTGCTCTCTTATTTCTATCTCCTAGATCTTAGATTGAATGCTGGGACCAGAAAAGAGCTCTAAAGTCTTGTGTTTCACTGTTCCACACCATTTCTGTAGCCTAATCAGAATGTGGTATTTTTTTTTCCTAAGGCACTGCCATATTTTTCTCTCATCATGACACTTAATTTAAAGGTGGCAGACTGGAAGATGCACTGTACTGTGACAAATTTGTAAGCCACGAATTGATCTCTGCTCCACACAGCAATATGCAGGCATGCTATCTTGCAACTTACCATAAATTATGTTTTACTTCTTTGCTCATAGACTTTCTGAGAGCTGAAAGGCGATGCAGAGACAAATAGGGGTCAGTTCCTCACTGTCATCCATAGCTGCTGGTAATTTATGGATAAGATATAACACCTGTGAGTTATGGTGTCTTTTGTTTGCTTGAGTTGTCCTTTGCTGAGGACTGCAATGCCTACATCATAATGTTTGAGTATTTACTATCATGTACTACAAAAAAAACCCTAAGTCATAGAAGCATGGCATTATACCCATGAGCTATAAGATTTATCCAATCAAAAAGCCATTTCTTCTTTTGGCTTGATGCCCTGGGGCTGGTGCACAAGGATGCTGCAGGAATATATGAGCAAGTCTGATTGAACTAAGGCAAGTTCTTCATTTCACAGTCATTAAAAGAACTGAGAGATTTCCTCACAGTGGGCCTTGGATAGCTAGAATAGTTCTGCCCGTCCTCCATCTCCCGAAAAACAATAGCAGGAGGCCTCGTGCCCACGTTGTTATGAAAATACACTTTTAAAAAAGTAAACATAAGCAACCAATTAGAAGGAATGGAAGGAATATGCACCTTCCTGTTTGAAAAAATCTCAAGTGCAAGTTTATTCTCACTACATCATTTTAATTGCAAAAGAAAGTACAGTCTTAGGTGCACTGGCATTGTTACCATTAATTAATATTGAGCACACATTTTCTCCCAACTTTGCAAGTTACATCCCGATTGTAAGTTAAGCACTTTCTGTACTCTTTACAATCATTAATAGTAATATGGCAATGCTTATCACTGGCCTAAGTAATGAAACACAAACCTACAACATCAATTAGAAGATGATGGATTATGTAATAGGAGAGAATTATTTATTTTGAAAGGCTGAAAACGAAGGAGTAGGAATATGCCATAAAAAAATGTTAGCAGCTCTTCCTGCCCGTCTAATTATCCCCTCCCGGCAAAGATAGCCATGTGTTCGTGTTTGCAATGTACTCGGCACCTACATTCACTTTATCATATTGTAAGGGAATTGCTGGTTTGGACCTTTGTTTTTTTATTGAGGTAAGTTCTGAAAGAATTAGGAACAGTTGAGCTAGGAGTGGTGTGTTATTTTTTAATCTTAGCATTCTTTAGACTCTGAAGACTTCATATAGTAGGCATTCACTTTTTAAACAAAGTGAACAGACGAATGGAAATGGAAAGAAAGAAAAAGGGTAACAGAAATACATACTGTAGGGGCCAAAGTATATTATGTCTATGAATATAATTATGGTGTTTTCTCAGTATTGTATAATTTAATAAATTTGAAATAGAAACACATAAGGTGTTGCATGGACTTTTAAATATACATATATGTTAGGTCCAGAGCCACGAGGGAGACACATGAAGCCTCAGGCATAGCAAAAATGCCGTTTATTCGAGCAGATGGGTAGAGGCCAAAGAGCATCCACCTTGAGGGAGGGGAAAGCCTTGGGTTTTATAGAGGGTTTCTCAGGGGGCAGTGAGTACCTGGGCTAGAATAGCCACTGTAATAAATTTTTTTTTAAACAACCAATTTCTGGGACCCCTGCGTCAGTCTCTTCCTGTAGAGATACGAGAAGGGGGTGGTTCAGTCTTTATCAGGGGGGAGAGGAATGCCACAGCCGTCTGTTAGATTTCACAACCTCCTGGGGCTACTGTTTCACAAACCTTAGTTATTCTATTAACTGCATTTGGTCCCATACATACTTTTCGATTTCCTGCCTGGAACCATCCTAACAATATACAGGAGGCCCCTGCTTACAATAGTTCCACTTAGGAGTTTTCAACTTTACAATGATTTGAAATTGATAGGCAGTAGAAACGGCACTTCCAGTACCCATACAACTGTTCTACTTTTCACTTTCAGTATAGTATTTAGTAAATTACATTAGATGTTCAACCCGTTATTATAAAATAGGCTTTGTGTTAGATGATTTTGCCCAACTGTAGGCCAACATAAGTATTCTGAGCCTGTTTAAGTAGGCCAGGCTAAGCGATGATGTTCAGTAGGTTAGGTGTATTAAATGCATTTTCCACTCACAATATTTTCAATTTATGATGGGTTCATTAGGGCGTAAAGCCATCATAAGTCAAGGAGCATTTGTATTCTGTCTTCAAAATTCATATGTTAAAAACTATCAGTGTCAAAATAGGCTTCCAAAACATAGTCTAAAATAGGGAAATCTCAACTATGGGAAGAACATATGCACAGTTTAATAGCACAACCCGTTGGAAATCCTTAATCTGAAAAAGTCCAAGTAATCCAAAATAAAGTATTATAAGTTCTATGGAGAGGGATTTATTTTTAGGAAAAGACTGTCATTGTTTATGTGAAATAAATATTTCTGAGTGTTTTTTATATTTGTGCTTAATTCCACTATACTAGGATACCCAGATAGACATGTTTGTAGGGTAAGTATATGAATTCCAGTACTATTTTCTTTCTGCATTTTGTTCTCAATAATTACAAAAGCAACAATAACAACAAAAGTCAGATGTGCATAGACTCTACTTCCTCCAGTCTTCAGCTACTTCACAGTTGCCTGATATTTTAATCCTATTATATGCTTTATTATTATTCCAATTTATACAAAGAGAAAAAACGGAGATGTGTAGGTGGGATAGATTAGGCGGGTATAAACTCTCTGCATATAAATGTATGCATTGAAATGTACGTATTGTGATACTCACTAAACAAATTCAATTAAAGTCTTACAAAGTAGTTTACAAAGCTGACTATATCTGCCATAAAAATGTCAACACTTGTCAGCCTTCTATGTCCTCTTTTTGTTTCTGGTCCAATTCAGGCCGATTCCCATTTGGGGAATTTCTGAATCCCAAGACTTAATTTCACTGAATTTCACCCTGTTATAGTAGAGTTTTCCTCTTTTTTGTCATAAAGGCATATAATTATGGAAAATGTGAGTTAGAATAAGAGAGAGCAGTGATTCAAAAAGGTAACAGGATAGATTCTACAAAACACAAGACCATTTCAGGGAGTTTGAAGTTATGATAAAATTCTAGAGTGAATTCTTGTAAAATGGCTATGAGCTTTCAGAAAGGAAATGATAATCATTACAGGATAGGATGAATTAACTAAGTTAAGAAAGGCCAGCACAATTCATAAGTGCAAAGATGTGGAAATAACACAAGTGCCCATCAATACATGAGTGGATTAACAAAATGTGGTATATGTATATCATGGAGATCTACTCGATCATAAAAAAAATTAACGAACTACCTATTGTATCATCCTGGATGACGCTGGAGCCCATTCTTCTAAGAGTAGTATCACAAGAATAGAAAAACAAACACCACACGTACTCACCATTGAATTGGTACTAATGTGCACATATGGAAAGTAACATTCACAGGGTGTTGGGCAGATGGGAGCAGGGAGGAGAGGATGGGTAAATTCACACCTAACTGGTGCAGTGAGTGCTGTCTGGGGAATGGGCATGCTTATAGCTCTGACTCAGCGATGCAAAGACAATTTATGTAACCAAAGCATTTGTACCCTGTAATATTCTGAAATAAAAAAAAAATTAAATTAAAAAAATAAAAAAATAATAAAAAAGTTGATTTTGACAAAAAAGAGGCCAAATTATTAAATACTGTTTAAAGTAGTACTTTTAGGTAGGATGATTTGGAAAATGCTATAAATGTGGCGCATCTGAATTTCAATACGCAATGTGACAAAGACATTTTCTGTAGTACTCTGGGCAAGATTGTGAAATATGGATTGTGTGGGATTCAAGTGAATTTGTAGGTGACTGAAAAACTTTATTTCACAAATGCTACTGCTGGTTTGTGATTCTCCTGGACAGACGTCTGGGTGGCCCTGCTGCGGGCCTGTGTCATCAGCCCTGTTGTGCTCACTATTTCATGGTATGGTGAGAAGGAGCCTGTCTAATGAGATGGAACTTAACAGGGACTACAAAGAAACAGTGGGATACTACCTGGAATTTAAGATGAGTCCATGTGAAAAAGACTTACAGGCCTCCACTTTCATTATTTTGTAAGTTATGGGTTTTTTTCTTTAAAAAAAGTATTTAAGGGGAGACAATCTATTTTACTAAACTAACAGTGTTGCAGAAAGCTCAGAGCAAAGAGCATTTTCTTCTAGTGTAGCTGCCTTTGGGCTGGGTCTTTGCACCAGGAAATTGAGGATCACCAGGTTGTAGAATTTGGGGAAAGAAGAAAATGTCAAATTCAGATATTTATCCAGAACTTGAATGTGACTTCCTCTTTTTAAAATTATTTTTTATTTTTCCATAAAATAAAAACTTTTAAAATAGGAGATTTAAGATCAAGTTGGATATATACTTTATGCTAAGATCTACTTAATACTTACTGATAAAACCCACACCATTACAATTGATTCATTAAAATAAATACTAAGTAAACTCAGCACAGTAGAGTTAGAGACATTTCTGAAATTAAATTGAAGGCAAATGTAGTTAAAATAACAAACAAAAATGTTACCCGAAAGTGAGAACAAATCTTTTACAGTACACTATTTTAATAGATACTCATATTTAATTTTAAAGATGAAAATACTACCACATTTTAAATATAGTAAGTTCTAGCACAATTTAATGAGAAAGAATAAGTAATATTCAATAGAACTAAAAAAAGATGTATAAAAACCATGGTGCATAAAGTTCTAATGAAGATTTTTAATTTCTTTTTTTTTTTAAGATTTTTAATTTCTGTTGATAAAATGTAGTTGAACAAAGAACTACCATATTGAATTGGATTGGTATTACCTGCAGACTTTTCTTTCTTGAGTCAGAGGTTAAAGAAGTGATTGAGAATTTCAGATGGAATTAAAGGACAAAAAGTATTGACACAATTGGGTCACGTGGGCAGGCTGAACCTTGATTTGACAAAAAGTAGTTGTGACTGCTCCAAAGTTACATGGTTTACGCAGTAAAAGCTAATACATGGGTTTCCAAACATTCCTGATGAATAAAGTTAGAAATGGGCAGACTGTCTCAAAGTCTTTCAATGAAGATAAAGTAAACACTGAATGTCCATGTGCCTGTGTGGCTGTTACTTTGAATGCAAAGTAGAAAAGGTGCTCCACTAGTTATACCTTTCAAGGGAACTGGTAGATCTTTAACTGTGACTCACAGAGCCACATAGATTAAAATAGAAATGATTGGATAGTTATTTAAAACCTTCAGAAAAATATTTCAAAGGCAAGATGTTACATGCTTGACTAAGACATCTTTCATTATAAGTGAAATCTTTGTTCCTGCTATGATTCATTAACATAATTATTATGGGAATTTGGTTAAGTGTGCATGCAAAAGGACAGTTACATCTTTAAATGAGGCTAACGGTAGCTGCAATATTTTAGACAAAGAATTGTATAGAATCAAAATCTAAATCTTTACATGCTGTGGCTGAACCTCCATTCCCATATCATTTGTGTTTGCTTGCTTAGCTTTCATGAATTTAAATTACATTTCTAATAAAGGCTCATAAACATTATCGTAAATGCATTTTCTTTCAAAACTTCAAGGCATCCATTGACAATTGATTATGTATTACCTAGCTGTGAGAAATTTTTGGCTGTCTTTATGGCCATGCTCATTTAGATGACATCCTTTGATGTGATTTAGTGAATTTGAACTTGGCAATTAACAAGCAAAAACCAAAACAAAACCTTGTATTAGATCGGATGTAGTGAAAAGTCTGTGGTTAACCCATATGTTACTTTACCTTTCACACTGAATTTTTCTATTTCTGCATAGCTCAGGAAATCTATATAAATTATGTAAATCACCAATACCTAAAAGACAAGGGAAACGCACGCATACATGTGTGTACACACTCACACGTACATTTGAGATTTAATGAATAATTCAAAATTTGAAATGTAAAAAGCTTTACCAAATAGATTTCTATGATGAGAAATTTGATCAACACAGCAAAATAAGACATCCAGTCAAAAGTCTGCCCCATTTAATGTTGGTGCCTGAGCACTCCTGGGTGATCTGATGGGTACGTGAAAATTTTGGCAGAAGATCATGCGTCTTTTTTTTGCGCTGAGCTGTGCCTTACATACTGATCTTGTACTTTTAGACAGTTTCAGTTAGAACCACTTCTGTACAAGAGTACTGCTGAACGTTTATATTTTTTAGCTGCTGTGATTTCTTTGCTCCCCAATCAGCCTGCAGCCGCGGGCATAATTACTGCAGTGGTTCTCTCTCCAAGAAGACTGGGGCTGGCGCCTCCGGAGGGAGAATGAGGACTGAGAGGGAAACTTAAGGAACTGTTTCAGTTCCCTGTTCAGGCAGGGCTTAAAAGTGGAGACAGTATAGTTTGCTGTGAAGAATAAGATCTAGTAGTCATGGTAGAAAAGAATATTAGGAAAAATATGATGAATATTATCTTTAAGTTGAAGGAAAATCTGCATATTAAAAGCTTTCCCCATTTAGACCACCATATGACTTACGACGCAATGCTGGGATGTGCAATTAAATTATTTGTGTGGCCTTTTTTCTAATGAGATATTCTTAAAAATACAGAATAGGATTTTTTAAGGCTCGGTAGTTTATCCTAAATCATATTACGAATGGGGTGAATTTAGCTTGTCTTCAGCATAGCATAGTAACAACAACAGCATTTAATATTCAATGAGGGTACAATAGACTGACTACGGCATGTGATGATTTCATTTATTCCTCCTCACCCTTTGACTCAGGTACTATGTTTTACAGGTGAAAAAACTGAGATGTAGAACATTTAAATAACTTACCCAGGCTATAGGATTCAAGTTCTTACTTTTACATTTGCATCGTTGCCCCTCACCCTCGAATTAATAATAGCATATTATTATATAAATGAATGTGTGTTATTAATTAGTAATGTTTTTTGTTCATTCATTTATTCTATAAATATATATCAAGCATCTACTTTACAGCTGTGCATGAAACTGCCAAAAATCCTTCCCCTTGTTTAGTATATGTTCAAAGGGGGAAAGTGGACAATAAAATATGTATAATGAATAAGCAAATGGTATAATCAGATACCAGGTCATAAATACCATTGATAATAGAGAAAGTGTACTGAATATGAGGCATCTGGAATGCTGGAGAGGGCGTGGGAGAGCAGACTGCTATATTAAACAGGGGTATTTAAGAATGTGAGATTTAGGCCAGGTACAGTGGCGCATGCCTGTAGTCCCAGCACTTTGGGAGGCTGAGGCAGGAGGATCGCTTGAGTCCAGGAGTTTGCAGTTGCAGTGAGCTGTGATCACTGCACTACAGTCTGGAAACACAGTGAGACACTCTCTCAAAAAAGAAGAAGAAGAAGAAGAAGAAGAAGAATAAGAATGTGGGATTTGAGCAAAGGCTTGAAGGACATAAATACTTCCAAGATGTTACAATAAGATTGACAACAATCCTTTCCCTTCTGCCTACTTACCTGTCCCAGGTTGATGTGGGTGTGTGAGGATGTGTTACCATTGCCATACACCTGGGACAGAATGACAGCATAATAGGATGTTAAAGTTGCTCCTCTTTACCAAAACAGAGCATTTCCACCTGGAGACCTGCATTGGGCACGTCAGACAACATTCCCCACGGTGTGATCATATTCGGTCCTTCCATTCTCTGTGTAGGTTAGTTCTTCATTCTTCATGTTAGGTTTCCTCACCTCTGAGTGCAAGGTCAACACCTTGTTAATCTTTATATATCCCTGTAACTACTTCCACAAGCCCCACTATTTATACCAACGCTTCGAAGAAAAGTACTAAATGAATTTTTATGTATGCAAAAATGTATTTTTCATTCTAAAGGTAAATTTCTTAAAAAAGAATCAAACTTTTTGTGGAAATTACCCACCAGCTACAAAAAGAGGAATCAAATTGTAGGAAAACATAAAGTTCCTTATTTTAACCAGACATTTGCTAGTGGTTTCTTTTGTTTTTGTTTTTGTTTTTTTCTGATACCCAGAAGAAAGCCTTAACATGCAAAAGAAAGTTAAAAAAAATGTCTAATGGCTGAGACCGTGAGGACAAATTTCTTTCTGTCCTTTTTATGGTAAACATGTCTTTATTCCTCTTACCAAATATAGCTGGTTCCATATCAGGCTACTATTTTCTATGATAAAACTTGAAACATTTATCTATGTATTAGTTTTAAATTGACTCAGACACATGGTTGCCTTAGAATGATGAAATAGTTCTTATAAAAAGCGAACTATCCATTAGAGCCAGGAACAAGCTGGCGGGAACTTATGTTGTGCTATTGAAAGGGGAGCTGCTGAAAATAGCCAGTGCTAAATGAGGTAGTGAATTTGTTGATTGGTTTGTTGTGATTATTTTCTCCATCATTTTCCAAAAGAAGGAGCAGATGTGAGTTCTCACAATTTTCTATTTTTTCCTTGCCCCCCAGATTTAGCTCATTGATTGCATGACTTTCTCATTGCTCATCTTTCCAAAAAGTCCACGGTAAGGAGGTATTCTCTGCCAACCCACATGGGAAGGCAGTGCCTAACAGGGAATGTGTGTCACTTCCCCAGGGACCAATCAGCTGGACTTAGTCACATGCGTAAGTCAATTGAAAAGAGACCTTGGTAATTACAGACATGAGTAGATATATTTTCTCCCCATGGTGCACCGGGAAATTCTAAACAATCATCTGATTAGTCATAGAAATATGTCACCTCTACAGACTTTCACACTACACTTCAAATGAAACTATTAATTTCTCTTAATGGTGTAAACATGTATCCTGTTTTATATTCATAATCTCTTTGTTCCAAACATACCAACCATTTAAAAATTAGTGCTAATGTTCAGGTGTTATGGTACCTGACATAACATATTCATGCATCAAGCAGTTAGTCATTTTTTAGTGTAGACACTACATCGTTCTTCCCTCCAAAGAAGAATCTAGATTTGCCTCAAATCTAGAAATATAACCACATGTACGATTTGACAATAGATCAGAAAGCTTGGATACTTAATTTTTGGCAAGCATTAAAGAGTTTAGGTGCCCCATATCTATGGAACATTTCAAGTAACCTAAAGTCAAGAAGTGCACACCTAACTTTGAGTGCTTAATGATGGACACTTTCCAGTGACATTTCTAGGAAATCACACAAATTAAGTGCAGTGGTCAAAATAGTTAGATGGCAGCCTTGAAAGTCTTAACACTGGTGTCAGACACTTCATTCTCTTACCTACCTTTTTTCCATAGTTGCTAGAATTAGGGAAAACAGGCAGAAGAAATACGAATGGGAAAGTTGAAGGCAAATAAGCGATAGATTATTTATTTACAGCTGTGCCTAAATTCTCCTCTCCCAAAATAATGAGATGGCTACCTAAAAATCCATCACCCATCTGGAGGCAGCTGCCCTCTGATTCCTTTCAGAACTCTATGGAAGAGATCGACTCAGAGAAATGCTTCTACGGAAGAGGTTTTCCTCTCACCAGTGACCTTCTGTGCATTTCTACTGCTTTAGTCTTTGTCCATATGCCTGTGTTGTTTTCATGTGGTTTTAAGGACTCCAGATTCTCAGCCTTCAATCCAGTTTTACATATGCAACTGCCAAATAAGCCTTCTGAGGCAGCAAAGCAATAATCACATTCCTATTTTGCTCAGAACACTTTACCCGTGTGCAACTACCATGTGCACAAATACGACCCAGATGTAAAAACAAATATATAATTATAGGATAATTAGAGGAAGAATTTATCAAGTAGCAACTGGGATTAGGTGATGTGACTGAGTATCTTTTAATTTTTTTTTTAGTTTTTGTATTTACCAAATTTTCTTTTTTCTTTTCTTTCTTTTTTTATTTTTAGACAGAGACTCACTCTATCACCCTGGATAGTGTACAGTGGCATCATCATAGCTCACTGCAACCTCCAATTCCTGGCCTCAAGAGATCCTCCTGCCTCAGCCTCTCCAGTAGCTGGGACTACAGGCACACAGGACGATGCCCAGCTAATTTTTCTATTTTTTTAGTTATAGATGGGTCTTGCTCTTGCTTAGGCTGGTCTCGAATGCCTGAGCTCAAGATATCCCCCCCGCCTCAGCCTCCCAGAATGCTAGAATTACAGGCATGAGCCACTGCACCCGGCCTGCCAAATTTTCTATAATATAATGAATTATTATTAATTTAGTAATCAGTTAGAAAAATATTTTAAATATATTTATAATATAAAATAACATAATTATATGTTTTCCTTTTTCCAGTTCTCTCTCTTTTATTTTGTGCACTAAGAGCAGAAAGATGTACCTGTGGGTTTCTTTAAAGTCATGGTCTTTGAAAGGTCAAACAAGGCTTGGGAGGGAAAAGGAAATAGGAACTGAGAAGCTTAGACTATTAGAGGAGAATAAATGAGGTTTTTAGGGTTTCTCCATTATTTATTCCAGCTATGACATAAACAGTTACATAAAAAATTCAGGCTAAAGACTAACTAGGAATGACAGGTATTCTTTGTTGGAGTTTCCTGTGGGCACATATCCTTAGAGAACCAAACGTCTTGGTGACAAGGAGCCAGTCTGGGAATGGCGATCTTGGCCATTTCCACTCAAGAACCACTGCTAACAGGAAGCTTTGACCAGCCTCAGAGAAGCAAAACGCATTCCCGAGGAAAGGGCACGGAAAGAACTAGGAGCATTTGAGAGCCCAAAATAACAGAATAACATTTAAGAAAAGGATTTCAGTCCTTAGGGTGAGGTGGACGGAGAAGGGAAGAGTGAACAGGAAATGGAACGCTGACTGGAGAAACTGTTTCCGGAGGCAAGTCAGGTCCCAGAGCTGCAGAGGTCCCCAGCCCTGGGGGTGCCATTCCCATTGTAGTTGACGTGACTGGTGCACTTCCGAGGTTGAAAAGTGCAGTGGCCCCACAGAGCAGAGCATCCTGTCCAGTATTGCAAATGGGGTTCCCTTTGCGGGGGAGGGAGTGCTGGGGTTGAGAGCTACCAAACAATAGTCTTGGAGGGAACACAGAGGGACAAAGGAGAGATTAGCAATAGTTGGTCACTGATACGGCATAAAGGACTTGGCAGTGAAGGCAGAGGTACTAGATCCTCAGTCTGGAGGATTGGCTTAATTCAAAGGAGTGAAAGAAACTTAGATACAATAGAGTAGAAGAGAGTATTGGCTCGGTTTACAATTGCCTGGGATGGTTTTTAGGCTGTATGATGTGCCAGATTTTGTGCGGTTTACTTACTATCTCTGTGCCTCAGTTTTATTACATTATTGTTCTTAAAGGAATGAATGCATATGAAGCACTTGGCCCGTAGGAAGCGATCAATAAATGCTGGCTACTGCCACTTTGCACTACTCACATCTTGCAGGCTGCATTTTGGGAGCACAAATGTGAGCCTGTAACTAGACATTCTCAGAGAACCCAGTGAGGAGGCTTTGGAGAGAAAAGAGAGGAAACTGGGTGCCCCACCTGACCACGTCCCCAGATTCCTGAAGCAGGTGGCTGTGTCCATTTGGAGGCTTAGAGACAGATCTTTTCCATAGTCCTCCTCTGCTGTCTAATGCATTTCTGTGAAGAGATGGGAACCTATTTATAAAACTTGATCCATTCTCTCCTCCACAGACCTTGTGGGTTGACTTTCCCACGTTATACGTTTGCTGCAAGCATAAAGAACTATCACAATCACCTTCTACTTAAAGGTAATTTGGGTAGTTAATCACAGGTGGTTTGGATTGTTAAGCAGAAGGATGGTATATTGGACAAAGATCGCTCTATGAACCAGGCATTTGTTGGGCTGTGGGTCCTGCCCAGGTCATCACCCTCCTGTCACTGCTTTGCGGGATTTTTGGGTCTGGCATCTGACTTCGGCAGTGAAATGTAACAGAGAGGGGTCCTCATTACTGATGGGTCGCCACACATTGTGGTCCCCGCATCCCCAAATTGGGACTGCTCAAATGCCAGGAAAATGGCATTTGGTCCCTTAATGACCAGGGTGTTGAGACAGGTAACCTGATAAATCCCTTACCGCTAGCCTATTCGGGAGGAGGTAACACAGTCCACTGCTGGCTGGATTTCAAGTGCTAGAAAAGCCTGAGATTGCCTTTTGCAGTGTTAGGTGGAGTTCACATGGTGGAAGCTAGAAAGATACAACATAGTTAAAATTACATCAATTACCTTAAGAGCAAGCGGTCTAGGGAAATAGTGTATTTCAGTTCTTCATAGTTTGTCAAGACACACTGCCAATAGCTCTTTTTTTTGAGAATCAGTTCATGTTTCTGATTCAAAAGTCAGTAGCAGGGCAAAGGACATTTAGAAAAGGGAAGAACTTACTTTGTTTCAGTGTGTAGGTATCATAAGCCTGTGAAAAAGGAGTTGTAAGCTACATGTTGCTTGGCATCCTCCTTTGCCCTTAATAACTAGAGAAGATGAATTTAAAACTCCATTTCTTATCTTCTGGAAAGTTCAATGTGCTTTCCAATAATTCTGTGAATTTGTGGATATGAGTGTGAGTGTGTCTGTGAGTGTGAGTGTGAGTGTGTGTGTGTAGGGGATAATTAGAGTAATTTCTGGGTCCTAATTCTGGTCTCTGTTGCATTCTTTGCTGCTATTCCTTTATTTCCAGCCTAGCATTGATGCAAATGTTGAACTCACTCCTTTTCTTAATTTTTCCACCAAAACCAAAACAAAACCACAAACCAGAAGCCTTTCTTTATAGTATATGACTACAAGATTTTTTTGAAGATCTAGTGAGCCAGAGGAAGATTTTTATTCCTGGAATGTGACCAACTCAGAGCTCAGCATTAGATATTCCTGTTCTTAGGATGGAAGTTGTACCAACCTTTCGTAATGCCCTGTTCTCCCCCGTCTCTTCCATTCTCTTTTGTGTGCCCTGTTTCCTCTGCTTCCTCTCATGCCCCTCCCCAACTACTATCAATTTCTAGAAAAGTGCTAATCAACTATTTTATTTTACTACTTCTTGCTCCCGTATTTTCAAGGTACTACCCTTCACCCCAAATAGCTTATTAAGATATTTTCATAAAGGAAGGAAGGGTTTCCAGTGCCAGCTTTTAAGATAATTACTCAAAAATCCTGGTACCTGATTTGTTTATAGGTTTGGTGGCATTGTGATGAAGTCCATTCCATTTGGAATTTAAGTAACAAGATCTTCTGGAACAGCCTCTCTGAATTGCAATTCCTGCCTATATCCCAAACACCCCATTCGTCCGCATCCCTCTTCCTTCTTCTCTGACCAGGTATAGGGTGTCCCCTACACCTCTCCTCCTCCTCCTTGGAACATATGAGACACAGCCAGGCTTGATTTTCCTCCTAATCAGCAGTGTGGAAACAGATAATCCTTAGCTCATAAAGGCAAATGTCTGATCTCTCCCTGGCCATAAATTGACAAATGCCTTTTTTCAGAATGTGGCAAAGACCTGCCTGACATTTTTCCTTAGGGATAAAATATTATTTGTTTTTGAGAGCCCTGGAATTTAGAAAATAAACTCCCTCACGCTCTAGCTTTCAGGACCTCTTTCTGTTTGTAAAAGGAATATAACAGTCAAAGTCAGAGTGGCTATTTCTGAGTCACTTCACACATTCAATAAAGGCATGTTACCACACGTCTTCGTCCCTCTGGTCTGCTGTAACGAACCAACAGAGACTAGGTGGCTTATAAACAACAGAAATTTACTGCTCACAGTTCTGGAAGCTGGAAGCCCCACATCAAGGTGCTGGCAGATTTGGTGTGTGGTGAGGGCCCACTTCCTGGTTCAGAGAGAGTGTCTTCATTCTGTGTCCTCATGTAGCATAAGGGGCAAGGGAGTCTCTGGGGTCTCTTTTATAAGGACACTAATCCCACTGGTGAGGGCTCCACCTCATGACCTAATCATCTCCGAAAGGCTCCACTTCCTAACATCAGCCCAATGGAGATTAGGTTTCAGCACAGATATTCAGTATATCATATGCCATATTCTGATCCAGTGCTGTTATTGAAAACAAACTAGCAATTTGGTTTATCTCAATATCTTTATTTCCCTGTCAGGGTATTCAATAATAGTAAATGTTCGATTCCTTAAATGACGTTCAAGGTGCAATTTCCTGAACTGCCTTATCAAATTCTACTTCTAGAAAACATTTTTGGTAATGTCAGTGATATATTGCTGAATGATGAAAGGAATTTACACAATGGGTGTTTTCTTATGAAAATGATATATGTATATATTCACTTTCCCCCTCGACCTAATTACTTGCCATATAGGTGTTATTGAAAAAGCACCCACAGAAAGCCAAATCTTCATCTCTGGGTCTGCCCACTGGAAAACCCAATCTAAAAAAGTGTCTCACACATAATTCTGCATATTCTTTCCCATCCACCTCTTGTTTCAGATGAAAATTTAGAAGACAGTATAGGAGATGGAAAAGGCCAAGAAGGAAGGAATCTGGGAGCCTTCTCTGCATAATCACAAACAGCTATTTGGACTTGATGTGAATAAGAAATAAACTACTATTGTGGTTGGATATATAGGAAATACATTTGTTTGAATATATTAATAGAAATACACACACAGATATAGACACACACACACGCACACACACACACACTGGACACATGTTGGAATTGGTTTGTTACAGAAGATCCAAAGACATTTTTTTCTCCCTACCATTATGACAGACCTAATGGACATTGACTTTTCTTCCAGTTTTTTTTTACAGAATTTTCTTCCAGTATTTGATTACATGATATTTCTCTAGCTCAGAGATTAGCAAATTATGGCCACAGACCAAATACAGCCCTATGCCTATTTTTGTATGGTCTCTAATTAAGAATAATTTTTACATTTTTAAGTGGTTGAAAAGTTTCAAAAGAATAAGTTTTATGTCACATGAAAATTATATAAAATTCATATTTAAGTCTCATAAAGTTTTATTGGAACATAGCCATGGTTATTCACTTATGTATTGTCTGCGCTGCTTTCATGCTACAATGGCAGAGTTGGGTAGAGACCTTATGACTCACAAAACCTAAAATGTTTACTCTCAGCCTTTTACAGAAAAGTTTGCTGACCCTTGCTTACGAGAATAGTCTTAAGGGCCACTCCTCTCTACCAAGAACCTGTTCAATCTCTTTGCCATTATTTCACTAGTTTCTTCATTCATTCATTCCCTACTAGCAAGCTTTGTGCTATACATTGGGACGAGGGACAGATAAAATTATAGGATTACTATGAACACAGTAAAAAGAGGAAAGAAGAAAGGTATTGCTGGAGGAAGGAACATATGAAGGCATTGGAGATGCAGTAATGATCATAATAATGACCACCCTGAAGTGAACAACTAGTGTAATCATTTCTAGTTTATACGGAATGTGAGGCTAGCACTGTGCTTCACACTTTCTGTGATTGCTTCATTAAATGCTCAGAGCATTTAATCATAATCAAAATCAAATCATAATCAAAATTTAAATGAAGAAACAGATTTAAAATGATTATATAACTTATCCAAAGCACACAGGTAAAGACTGGTACAATGAGGACTCAAAGTCAGGTCCTTATTTCAACATCTACCTGGATGTACTGGGAAGGTGCATTGAAATCTCACAAGTATCTAACAACATATGTATTATTAAAATCAATTTCTGATGATCTGTGATGTGGAAGAGATATGGGATTAATCCTTTTTTCTATTAGTTAGCATTGATAGGGGTATCGGGGATCAGAGATGTGCTTTCCTTCCCAGTAAAACTTTGTAATTTTGGCAGAGGAGCTCCTCTGCTTTGCCGCACAACGTTCTGCCCACGCCCAGTCCTTGTGGAGTGGGAGAAGGGGAGGTAGAGCCACCAGAACTAGATTTTGGTGTGTGGTTTCAATGCATGCCCTGATTTTCCCACCTAAATGTTTATAATTAATCTTAAAATTTCTATTTTAGTATGTTCTAAATGGCTAGATGTGTTTCTGGGACTTCTATTATGCTACATCCAAGTTAGGTCTTATTTGATTCCGTTTTACAAGTACACAGGAAAATGAGACTGAGAGAATTACAGTAACCTGCCCAAAGCCATACAAAGTTGTAAATGAAAGAAAAGAGGCTTTAAGACCAGATCTGTTTTTATATGAATAAACACATAAAAAGCAGAAACAAACACAAAACACTTTGTGGTTTGTGTACTATAATGGGTTGTAGTCTGTGAACAAAAGGCATTGTGTGTGTAAGCCTCATGCTTAGAACTCCATTTCTAACAGATAGCCTTTTCTCTTTATCTTAGAATAAGGACTGTTTTCTGTAATGTAAGAGTCCTATGTCTCTCACTCCTATCCTTTCCATCAGCACTGTGGCTGTCCCTCTTTCTCATGGCTCCCTCTACCTTTAACAAAGTTTAAAACATGTAATGATGCTAGCAATTGGGGTTTATGTGGGGGAGATTACGAGCACCCTCCCCTTCCATGCTCTGGGAGGATTCAGTGTTCAAAAGCTTCTAGTCAATACCTCACGATGAGTTAGCATGTCTCCAGAATTCGGAAGTAAAGTTAAAACAGAAAGAAACAAATGAAATAGATGAGATTAGCTTCCGAAGTGGGACTTATTTTAAGAGATATGTTCATCTTTGGCTGATTGGAAATACCTAGCTCCAATTCAGTGAAGGCAATGTCTCATAAAAATATGACCAAACTCAAAAAAATATTTTGTGATTCCATCAATTTCATCATAAACCTTTTTAAGAAAAAAAGGGTTTTAATCAGATGTCAACTATGTGGAAAAGTAAAACTTAAAGCACAGATTTAGGAAGGATTAATTAATTTCTATTCAGGGTAGGCACAGAATTTTTTTTGGAAAGGTACATTATTTTTTGAGGAGCTGTATTGTCTGTTACGGGGAAAGATTGTTTTTTAATTCAGATTTCACTATGACATGAATTAAATATTCGTCAAATTTATCAGTCTTCATTTTCTCAGAACCCATGTTGATCAACAAACATTTTGAAGATAAATTCCACTTCCATAGTACATTGAGTACACTGGACAGTGGAAATCAGTATTAAAGTAGCTAAAAATTGATAAATTTGTATTTCAGCTTAACTCCAGTAATTGATTAGAGTTAGCTTGTCTTATTGAATTCATTTAATTCTATATTCCTTGAAAAATACTTAATTTTTGGACTAGTCTATGATGTGAGGTGAACGGCTAGGAAGACTGGAAGGACCTGGCTGGTCTGGCTATGGGATTCCTTCAATGACAACTTTGTACCTTCACAAATGCACTTTACAATGTTTGCTTTCTCATCCAAACAGTTCTTTTGTGTAGCCATGTTTAAACATTGACAACACTGCTGGCCAGTTTATCTAAAAGGCCCATATTCTGATTCATTGAAGAACATAAAAAATATGGAAACTACTAATTAGTATCTTTTACACTACTGATGAAATCATTAGCAGGTAGACTGATCTAGGTTCCACTCTTAACTCTGGCTTTAGAGAAAACAAAATTATATTTTAATAATAAAGAGAGAACTGGGAGGAAAGTAAAAATAATCAGCTTTGATTCTGCATTTCCCATTGAGGTGAAACCAAAGAGGATAAAAGAGTTTTAATTGTGTGGTTTCTATGAGTAGATAAACCATTTAAACAAAAGTGTGCCTAACTACATTTGTCTATTTCTTTAAGATTTAGCATCATTCCAAAGTTTTGTTCTTTATATCATTCCATTTTGAACCATCCATATAAACTTGTTTTTAATGAGCGATGACCTCCCTGATTTTCCACACAGTCCCACAGGTGGGATTTCAGTCCACATTGAGACACTCATATTGGTAAGAACTACTAGTATAGTTCATTAATCTTGTTAATGAGCTGACTATCGGCCTCCCTCTGGTGTGACATCCTGGTACTCTTGATCTTTGCAGAAAGGAATTAGTGCTGGCATTCTGTGGAAATCTCCAAATGGGTTTAATTGGAATTTTTCAGGATAAGATAGAATGTTCAATTTTTAGCTTAATGATGATGCTGGGATTATAAACACACCAGATTTGAGTTCAGTTAAGGTAATTATGTAGGCAAAAATAAAAGTGCAATTAGGTTGTTCCAGCCTCTACCAAGTGCAATTATTGAGAACACTAACCTAGAGAAAATAGGTTCATTCTTTAAATTTTACTATGTCTCACAGGTTTTCTCCTTTTATTTTCATCTAGTGAGGGGAGAACTCCCCAAGATGCTTCCCAAACACTAATTTAAAATATTCTTTCTTTTTTAAAAACTTGTTGTTAAAAAAGTAGTTCTTTTTAAAAAAATCAAAGGAAGGCGGCTTTCTCTTTTTTTTTTTATAAAGAATGAAGAAAAAACATGAGAGAAGTATAATTTTTGATGCTATTTGTTGAATTGAAGAAATAGCATGTGGAAAAGAAAAGAAATGAATTATAATAAAAATTTGACACTTTTGGCCAGGCTGATTGTTTCCAGATTGATTACTGATAAATCAATTGCTTTGTCACACACACAAAAAAAAATTCATCTAATTTTTAAAACATCCCCAATGTCTGGAACACAAGATGACTCGTCTGATCACTTTGATTCTTAGCATGATTGAAGGAGGCTGAGTTTGTGGCAAGCCCCAGACTGTGGCAGTGACTGGGAAGATTACACTCCACACCTGGTAATTCTAGTTTATGAAATACAAAATATCCATTTCAGGACTGTCAGTGAAACAGAGTTGCTAGTTTAACAAAATGAAAGTACACATTGGCAAGGAAATTTGGATTTGTTTAAAAGTTGGTGATTGTAGCATCGAGGATCAAGACTCAGAAGAGGATATAGTTCTTCATCCTATTAAATAGTTCTTCTCCTCCAGATACCAACCCGTGTCTTTATTCAACCCATTGCAAACATGCTATGCCATGAAGTGTTTCATTGAGTCCTTTTAACCCAACAATTCCAAGGACCTTTCCTAAAAGAATATATATGTATATATTTTTTCTTTGAACATTGAATGTGGAAACAGAAAGTTTTCCTCCTTTTATTTTTTTCAGTGAAGTTTATTTGCCTACATATAGGAAGTAAGGCTAAGAAGCTAAATTATTACTTCTGGGCTGCATTCAGGAACATTTATTTTTCCAAAATTTTTATTCATTTTTCTGATGTTAGGAAAGATTTTATTTACCAAATCAACTGAATCAACTACATTTACTAAGTGGCAAAAATAATGGTTTTCTATTTGCCATGCCCTGTATATTTAATTTCATATTATTTCATTTAATTCATACAGTAATCTCAGAAGGGAAGTATCATTACTGTTTTCATTTTATAGAGGAAAAAATGAAGGTTAATGAACTTGCTCAACACTGTGCAACTGTTAAATGGCTGAAGCAATGTGTCCTTTTGTTCTTCAGTTATTAGAAGCATATGTACGGTTAACAGCCTGAGCACTGGAGTTAGACAAATTTGTATTTGAATTCTAGTTCTATCACTTAGTACTAGCATAACCTCGGGCAAGATACTTAATTTACTTCTCTAACCCTTGGTGTATTTATCTCTAGAAGGGGGTGATAATAGTATTGCCTCCTAGGATACATTGATGGGATTTAAATGTGATAACGGATATAATATTTGTAGTGCCATGCCTAGAAAATCTTACATTTTAAAACTTCAAAAAGTGTTTATATTATTACAAGCGTAAAGTTAGTAGAAATCAGACCTGAGGCAGTACTTGATGCTTTAAATTAGCTTAATGTGGGTACATGTATGTAAACCCACATTTTTTGAAATATTAACCCAAGCAAGCAAGCAATTCTTAGGACTTCTGGAATCTTGAGAGCCCAGGCTGGAAACTTTTTCCAAGGGCATAGTTTATCAGCTTTTTTCATTTCTTGGCCTCTTGACTATGACTAAAATTTCAATGTCAGAACAGACAGGAATGAGAGAGGGAGTGAAGGAGTGTGAGCAGAGCATGCTGATGACAAGATGCCCAGGGAGATGACCTTTGAAGTGGGATTTCACAAACCTCAGTGTCATGCAGTTAGCCTATCTCTAAAATAAACTCTAAGGAGAAATACTATGAGATGTTTCAGATGAAATGATAGATTCAAAATTAAAAGCAATTGTATTAGTTTTCTAGGGATGCTATAACAAATGGGGTAGTTTAAACAACAGGAACTTACAGTCTCACAGTTCTGGAGGCTAGAAGTCTGACAAAAAAACGTTGGCAAGCTTCGTTTTTACTGAGGGTTGTGAGGGAGAATCTGCTCCATGCCTCTCCCCTGGCTTCTGATGTTTTGCTATCAATCTTTGTCATTCCTTGGTTTACACAAGCTTTACCCCTCACACTCACGTCCCCGAATCTCTATCTTCATCTTGACATGGAGTTCTCTCTGTGTGCTGTGTCCAAATTTCCTCCTTTTATAAGCACACCAGTCATATTAGATTAGAGGCCCACCCTACTCCAGTATGACTTCATTTTAATTAATTGTATCTGCAATGACCATATTGCCAGGTAACGTCACCTTCTAAGGTGTTGGGAGCTGGGACTTCAATGTGAAAATGGTGGGGGGGGGGGGGGACACAGATCAACCCATAACAGCAATCATCACAGATGGATATGCTGAGCCAATTCAAGACAGGAAAATTAACATCACAAGGAAAATCATAGTTTTGTATTAAGTTAAAAATTGCTTTCAGAAAAAAATAAACCCAATGATTGAATGACAGGAATGTGGGTAGGAAGGCTCTGAGAAATTTAATTAGCTACAACTTTTAAAAAGCTGACAAAGTGATATAATTCCTAAAAGCTATTAAAGCAAATAGAGCCTGCATTACAAGAATTGTAGTCTAGATCAAAAGAAAATGACAATCACCATCAAAACTTGTCCCTGAAGAAACAAATGAGGCTAATTGTTGAAAGTTAGCTAAACGTAATATCCTAATAAGCTTTCTGTTGAATAGTAGAACAGGTATTGAACTCCACTGCAATGGAGAACACTTAAGCAGAGGGGAATAGCTATGGGTGTCGCAGATGGAAGAGCTCAGAAAAGCTCTTAGAGACAAAATCTCTGCCAAATATGCTAAATTTGCTTCAACACTTCATTTGCTGAAAAGAATGGAAGCAAACCTACCTTGAACAAAACTGAAGGGGACTTCATACCCACTGATCACCCCTCTTTTCAGATACCTTCTGTTATACCTTCTCTTTGGTAAGCAAAGCTGTGGGCCTGGACAAACTCCTTGGAGCTTCAGATTTATGTCTTTAACACCTCTCCATCAAACTGCGCAATTGTATATCTTTTTCCAACCTGAAAAAAAAAAAAGGATTTTCTTCTTCAGCCCTCACGGTGAGGTCTTTCTGGCTCTCCTTTGCTTCTCAGTACAACATGTAGGCAACTGTCAATTTTATTTATGCATTGTTTACTCTGTATTTCCTAAAGTTTTTAAGAAAAAAATTGTATTTATTTTTAAACTACTGTTAAAATATTATATTTATTTATATGGACTAATCAAACTTATTGATCTCTGAGAATAAAATGGACATGAATATCTGATTATATGGTTATTTGAAATCTTTACAGAAAAAAACCCACAAATATTTCTATTTGAAGTTAAATACTAGACTCCTAGAAGTGACTTTAAACCCTGTTTAATTATACCTCTTTAAAAATTCCACCATGTAATATTTTATTTATAACACTCTGAAGATTTTTTAACAGAAATATTTGAGAACAAAAGAAATATTTCAATTTTGAGGTTCCTAAAATTTACATGGAGAAGTAAGCAAGAACTTTTCTATTTTATAATATAGAATTTAATTTAAGGAAAGTAATACATTTGGAATTCACATTCAGAAACAGGACAGACAGAAGCATATCGTTCATCTCAATTCTCATTTTCCAAATATGAATTTCATATTGTTCCTTCCTCTGATTTTTATTCTCTTGAAAAAACTTTCTATTGAGGCATTATGATTCATAATTCAGTATATGCCTATTTATTATGCAGCACTAATTTATATATCCAACTTTCATTTACACATTCAACAGATATGCATTAAATGCCTGCTATACATGCACCACTGTGTTAAGAACCATGAGGCACTGAACAAGTCTGATGTGTCATCTCTGTCATGGAGCCTTCATTCCAACAACTGAGGCATTGAGTAAGAAACTATGGTTCTCTAAGATACAAAGATGATCCAGGTGGCCCTAATCCAGTTTTTAAGACAAGCTTCCTGGAGGAAATGACATTCATACTGAGAAAATGGAAGAGAGGGAGTTGGCAAAGCCAAGAGGGTGTGAGGTGAGGTGGAAAAGACATCTCAGGCTGCAAGAATACCACTCTAGGGCCTTACAGGACATGTTAGGGTTTCAAGCCTTTAACTGGGGAAAAACAGAAGCCAGTGAAAGTTTTCATAGTGGGACTGATGCACAGGGCTGATTGTGCCATATCGTACACATGATAGCACATGTGAGGTAATGAAGAAGAGAGCCACATTTGAGTGTGTGCTATTCACATTGTGGACCTCCTAGATTTATATATTTATTACAGTGATTTTCTGGTAGATGGTGATAGAATGTCTTGTTCTAACAAAATTAGTACCTCTGATAAATTTTTTGACAGATGAAAATACATTGTCTTGGAGAAAGGGCCCTTTAAAAATTAATACAAAAGCAATGCGTTCTGTCTAGCAGCAGGCTCTGGTGGTTGTAACAGTTTGCATTTTAAAATACCACTCTCTGGTGAACATTTGGAGAATAAACTGGAGGAATGAAGTAGATGTGGAAACACCATTTGGGAGACCATTGCTTTGTCCATGTGAGAGAGGATGGTGGTTTGGGAGAGGACGGTGGTTTGGATGAGGATGGTGGTTTGGATTAGGATGGTGGTTAATGGCTAAAAACAAGCAGATTTGAGAGATACTTAGGGAAGAGGATCAACAGACCTTGATAGCAGAACAGATGTAGTCGGGCGACTCCCGGAGTGCTGGCCCTTAATTGATCAACTTCACTTGTGATTTTTTAATTAATCACCAACCTCTCAGACTTTTAGCTCCACTCTTTCCCAATCTTTGGAAACCCTTGTAATTCCAATTCAAGAGACTCCCTTAACAAGACTTGATTTCTTCAGCTGGGGTTGAAATACATCTCTTGGAATTCTGTTCCTGTCAGCTTTGGCCTTTTTTGCCTGCCAAAGCTACTGACAACTGCTGAACAGTTGGTGTCTGTTATAACCCTCAGTGCGCCTTCCACCATCCTATTTTTCTCATCTCTCCAGCTGCTGCGTGGCTGGGTTTCCTCCCTGTCTCTCATGCTCCCCGGAAGCTTAGGCTCCTGATTTCCCATGGAAACTAAATTTAGTTATTTCCACTCAATTATCATACAGTCTTCAACTCCTTTTGATTTTGTCTTCTGTTTTCCAACTAGAGTTCATTGCCTTCAAGCTTGACAATCATTGACCTGCTGCTGTTTTCTGTCTTTGTCATTAATAACAAAGTTGAATGTTTGGTAAGTTGGCACCCACCCCTAGGAGCAGCTCGCGCGTGCGCACCCACAAACACACACACACACACACACACACAAAAACACACACACGCACACAGACAAGCTCACAGGCTTTGCAATTGGAAACACTACTCCTCTTCAAGCCTTTGTAAAGTTATTATCAGCGTTGATGGCAATCCAATCAAGACTAATTAAGTTTTATTAAAAAATAGCAAATATCTCGTGTACATTCAAAAGTCAGGTATAAATTCCTTCTTTATATAATTGAACAAAACATTATTTTATCTAAATGTTTAAAGCCCAGTCATTTTACTATGTTTCTTTTTTAATAACTTAAATACACACAATTTCTCTATGTAAGAATTTTTAATTACACAGAAATTATAAAATTAGAAGTCTTGTTTGACTTTTTTTGTTTATTTGAGGATTTTACTTTAATGGAAAACAGGAAAAAATGATGTCATAATAATTTCTAACCAAGAGGTTATTAACAAACAGAAACAGCCCACAAATCCATGGTGGCATTTGATGTTGTCATATTTTCCACGGGACATGGTGACTCCTGATGGCCAAATGATGACCTCCCCGTGACCATTTCAAATTTAGTGTGCTCTTTGTTCCATAGAGAGTAAGGACTTTGGGAAAGATATTTAAATAAGAAAATTAGAAAATAAAAATCAAGTTGGGGTCTCTGGTTAACATATGGTTAAAAGAGTGTTCAAAAAATGATGAGAAAATAATAGCCTAACTGAAGTATTTTATGCAATTGAGCCTTTAACTGCACACAATTCTCCATTGTGAACTCTCTGTTAGAAAACACTTCCTAACTACAGTTGATTACAGTGTTCTTATTTTCTTTCTTATTTTCTTTGATGTCTACCTTTTGTACATGTAGTCATTAAAGAATGTCAAATGGTCAGGTAGGAAAATAGGAGAAAAGGACGCACAAAGCAGTCACATTTGATATATGGCATTCTCTAAAAAGGAATAGGGGCAGTGGGAGAATAATTATCCCATATGATTTGGAGATTATATGTAAATTTCTATTATAAATTGCTGTCTAACTTATCAATTACTAAATCAATTGTGTTTTAACTACAGAAATGAGGATACTTTCTAAAAAATTACTTAGCACTTTTAGCTAATATACTGAATATTTGTGTAATGGAGTCCTCTGCAATATTGGTTTTCAAGAAAAAGTTATCAGGTTGGCTCACTGGGAACAACACATCAAGAAATGATGCAATGTAATATGCTATCTCATGAATATTGTTAGTTTTTCCAACTTAAAACAAGAGGATTTTATATATAGAGAGAGAGAGTATTTATTATTATGATGGTATGCACAGCTAAATTTTGCAAGAGACAATGGACCCTGAAGTTCAGGTAAAACACATATATTCTCATAACTCAGTTGTCTGGATCCAAATTTAAAGTGCTAAAAAGGTTCCATAGTTGAGAGCCCATGCGATCTGACATGTAGCCACTAGCCACACTTGCTACTGAGTACTTGAAATGTAGCTAGCTCAACTGAGGGACTAAATTTTTAATTGTATCTAATTTTAATTAATTCAACATTAAAATTAATGTAAAAGATTTTATTAGTAATATATTGATTATGTGTTGACATGGATACACGTGTTGGATATATTAGGCTAAATAAATATATTCATAAAATAAAAAAAGGTAATATTAATTTTTAAAAGTTTATCTTTTACCTGTGATATAACTGGCCTGAATTAGAATCATATAGGGAAGATGGCAAAATATAGAATAACTTAGACCAAGTTTTTATTAATCCAAAGGCTCATGAGATTAGATAAAATAAGTATTTCCAACTAAAACTTAGCGATGACTTAGATTTGTTTATTCCTTATATTTTTCATTGTGTCCCACTAAGGTATAAACCTTCCCCATTATTTGGAAATAAATGAAAATAATATTTAATAAATTTTTATTTAAAAGCCAGCAAAACCCTTTTTTTATTATTTTATTCTGAAGTTTTATCACACCAAAATTTAAATGAAGGGAAAATTGAAGAAGAAAGAAACATAATTGATATAAATAGCACAGAGGAAGTAGAAAACAAGGAGACTGCTTTAGGCTACTAATTAAAAGAGACAAGATAATTTGCAGTGGGTGTGGATTGAAGAATAAAATGAAAAGAATACAATAAATTATTCTTGATGGAAATTAAGACTGCTTTTAGTAGTAATTCGTATATTAGAATGTAAGTATGACTCTAATTAAAATAATACCCACAGTTGTTAAGTAGAAATATGCCTGTGAAATTAGCATATTAACAAGACTCATATTTTTTCCAAAATGTACTTGTACCATTATTCTTGAAAGAGTCTAACACATTTAATAGTATTTGGATCCTATTAGAAGTGGTGTAAGTATTTCATACCAAAGGCTATTTAAAACCTTTCCCAAGACCATATAATTTCCATAAGACTAGATAAAAAACTTCTTTTCTTATTCTTACTAATGCTTCTTACCTCAATTTCAAGCAAATACAATATGTTATCAAATCCAACACTGTTAGTTTTTCCAACTTAAACCAAGAAGCTGTATGGTAGACAGCTCACCTAAAGAATATGATGGTGGTTTGTGTTATCAGATGTCAAGAAGATATTCTTGCAGGAAAAAAATAACTAACATTTTGAAGCAGCAACTCTCAATATTACTTATGTTATTTCCTCAAATACCTCACAAAACCCTTGTGAAGTAGGTATTATTACTGCCATTTTCCATATGAGGAAGCTGAGGCTCAGAGAGGTTATGTAACATTTCTAAGTTGACGTAACCTGGCAATACAAGAATTTGAACAGCAAACCTGGCAAACTAAAGAAACAGCCATAAGAGTGTTTAGCACTTTTTCAGCTTTTCAAATAATTGATCTTAAGCAAAATATTAAAAGGCTAAATATCTAAACTCATTAATCCCTTAAAGATACTGCAGTAAATCAATTTGAAAAGAATTTAATAATATTTTAAAATTTTATTTCCCTATCGCATACATGATAAACAAATATGGAAACAATGGAAAAAAGGCAAGAAAAACACAATATTGATATAATTTAAAGAAAGCCTCTCAATATTTTTGTGACATTCTTTTCAATGTTTACTTTTTTCTTTTCAGTTTCTTTTGTTCTTTCTATCTTTTTGTTTTCTTAGTTTACATATTTATGGTCATAATGTATTATATTTAATATAAACTTATGAAAAATATAAATATTTAATGTATTTAAGAATATAAATATATATTAAATCCTGCTTCTGAGTTATTTTAACCTATCAGAAGTATACACTTAATTGATGATAATTTATTGAGTAAATGTATTAATTTATTTAACTATTGAGGCATATTTCATATTTAATGGGCTCCCACATTTTGCTATTATAAATAATACCAAGCTGAACATTTTGTACATAAAGTATCGCATACATTATATTTCCTTAGATAGATTTTTTTTAGAAATGAAATCACTGGATTCAAATATATACGTACATTTAAAACTTTTGAAAGATTTAGTCAAATTGCTTTTTAAAAAGTTTAACCAATTTATGCTAAATAAGGATGTTTATATTACCTTAGCCTGGGAGCAGTATTATCGTTAAAAGTAGTATTTCATTTGCATTTCTTTGGTCATTAGTGATACTGAGTATTTGTTCCACAAGTTTATTAATCTGTTTTAATTCATTTTATGAATGATTTTATTTGTTTTCATTAATGTTCCCTAAACACATAATCTGGCAGATTGGCCGATTGGCTAGATGCTTGGGATGCAACCTGCAAACATTAAATTCACCAAGTTCTTAGACATGACCACTTCTTCAGCTGCATTCAGTCAACTTTTTTTCTTCCCTGTATAGTATAATTAGATTTTCAATGTGACCTTTTGTGTCTGGTCCTTTGTTAGGTGTGAGGGTTTAAAGATGAATAAGCCTGAGTCTCAGCTGACATATTTCTTAAAGCCACGGGAGGAGGCAAGTCCGTAAACAAACTATAATACTACAGTGTGAACATAAATGACTTCTCTCAAAGCAGGTAGAAAGCAAGTCATCAGGGAACCCTCATAGACATCCCTTCTATTTTCTTTCCTTTTCATTTTCTGCCATGAATACTGTCAGGAGAGAACATTGTAGAAAAACATAAGAAGTAACAGAGTTCAGAATTCTCAGTCAGCGATAAGGAGAATTTTTATATGTCATGCAGTATTGGCAAACTAATATTCCATCTTGGTCTGTGGGAGGCATTTAGAGAATTGCAGAAAATTTATATTTTCGTATTTATTCAGACTTGTACAGTTTACCAATGAAGTCAGAAAGAACTAGGGTTGTTTATTTTATAATTAAAACATATTTTAATTTTCCTTTCTTGCTTCTTAGTCTGAACTTTGGCCCAGGGCAGGGAGAATGAGGAGTCTGTGTATAATCCTTCAAGCAAGGCGGCTACTGTGACCTGCTTCAACAGACGTGCTTGAGAGTGGGGACTCGTCTAGCACAGATGCAAGAAGAGACCAGTGGTCAGCAGAGACTAACTGGAATGATGGTGAAGATGAAGATCTAGAACAGAACTCTGACAAATAGGTATTGTAAATAGTTTGTTCTTGCTAAGGAGCTGGTGATGGTTAATACCAGAATAGAACAATGTTTTGCATAGTTTTCAACTAATATATACTCTTTAGAAAGAACACTTTCAACATAATCAGATATGTTGCAGAAAGATTCCTGAATGGGGTAGACACTGATGAAGCCCATTCTTTCTTTTTCTTTTTGAAGATTGTGGTAAATTATACATAACATAAAGTTCACCACTTTAACCATTTATAGATGTACAGTTTAGTGGCATTATCCATTCTTTTTGGAGTGTGTTAGTTTGACATTACATTTTTAGAAAGGTACACATAAATTGCAGTAAGAATAGAAATGAGAGCCTTTGTTTCAGCTCCATGAGATCAAGGATAGCTACTGAAATGCTGTGACATCTGAACTGGGTCTTACAGAATAAGTAGGAGTTTTCTAGACAGACAAAGTAAGGCGAAATGACATTCCAAATAGATAGAAGAATATAAGCAGTGGCATAATCATGAAGGTGCAGGACGTGAATTTTCAGGGGCAGTGAGCAATTGGTCTGAGCAGACTAGAGCTTAGGCTGGTGTTGAATTAATAGGGAATAAATTAGACCTTAAATGTTTATTTTTTTGAGGCTGTAGCCTGTGAAACAAGAGATGTGGGATCTAGTTCTTACTCCATCCTCTTATCCTCTCCTGAATTCAATACCCACACATCATTCTGAGAGGAGTTGGACTGCATGAGTGATTGGCAAACATTTTCTGTAAAGAGGTAGTAAATATTTTTAACTTTGCAGACGGTCTTTGTTTTTGTTGCAATTACTCTATTCTGTCATTCCAGTGTCAACGCCATTACGGAAAATATACAGACAAATGAGCAAGGCTGAATTCCACCTGTGGCCACACTTTGCCAACCGCTAGACTAGATAATCTCAGAGACTTCCTCTTGCACTAATATATTATACTTCCATCATTCTACTTCTGTTTTCCAAATTTTGTTACTTCAGATAAGTTTAATCACAAAGAAGCATATTTTTGGTTCAGAGCATTTAAAATAATTTACATTGTAGTTGCTCTTTCCATTGCAAGGGGGTAACTGAATACCATTCCTTAGCTGCTGCAAACAATGAATGTGGATGTTCACCTTTCTGTGTTGAAGGATATGAATCCTAGACTCTGCTACAAGAAGTTAGATATAAGAGTCACAATGAAGCTAAAACTAATGCTGTTGCAGAGGAGCATGACTAATCTTTCTCTGGGAAAATCTAGGTAAAATGAAATATAAATTAATAATAATTTACCCTTGAGTATAGCTATAGGGTTTATATTATTGGTAGATGTATTCCCATTTATTTTGGTTTTATATGGATAAATAGCAAGGGAATGTAACTCTCTGATGTACTAATCTATTTAGTGTCTATATTAAGTCAAACTTAAACATGTGTTTGAATAGTGCATAACTAATGAGAATTATCAAGAAAAAATAAGATGATTAATATTTCCAGTCCAGTAGAAACTAAAGCCAGCCTGGAGGTGAAATAAAGACAATGAGCCCAGTTCTTATCTTACATAATCCTACGGAGGCATAAACTCATTAAATAGTTTTGCTTTAATAATCTTTGTGTGTCTTTTCACAGAGTGAACACTCGTGTAGAATAGTTGCATGCAAGCAATTGGAGGAGGGAGGAAAGTTCTTGACTGATGAAAAACTTTGAGATATCAGTTAGTATTAAAACAAAGGGAACTTTTTATTTATTTATTTATTTTGAGACAGAGTCTCACTCTGTTGCCCAGGCTAGAGTGAGTGCCATGGCATCAGCCTAGCTCAGAGCAACCTCAAACTCCTGAGCTCAAGGGATCCTCCTGTCTCAGCCTCCTGAGTAGCTGGGACTACAGGCATGCACCCCCATGCCCGGCTAATTTTTTCTATATATATTTTTAGCTGTCCACATAATTTCTTTCTATTTTTAGTAGAGATGGGGTCTCGCTCTTGCTCAGGCTGGTCTCGAACTCCTGAGCTCAAAGGATCCACCCACCTCGGCCTCCCAGAGTGCTAGGATTACAGGCGTGAGCCACCGCGCCCGATCAAAGGGAACTTTTTAAAAGTGCCATTGTTAGAGCTAGTTTCTTAAACCTGTGAATGTAGATTGTAAGATATTTTGATCTCAGTCTACCTCATAAGAGTATTTTAAGGAGAAATGCGGTAATGTTTGGAAATAAACAATTAAAACACATTTTTGTATTTTTAATTATATGTCTCTTTTCTTTCCATACTTTGTGAGAGAAGTTCAGTGTATGAGGACAGAAGTTCAGGGTCAGAACTGAGAATAAGGATGCCTTAGATAGCCAGTATAGAGAGCTGCTGCTTAGCTTTGTGTTCCGTCAGAATTAGAGCCTGACTTAGGTACATGGCCTCCCACCTAGAGACTACATTCATCTCTGTCCCTTGCAACTAGGAGAGGCCATGCAATGAAGTTCATGGCAATGAATAAATGTAAGTAACGCATGCCATATTCACATTTCCTGTTACACAGACATCACAATGACCACAGCAACCTTAGAGGCCTGTGTTTAAGTTGTGATGTTGCCCTGAGCAGCTAGGGAGGGCCTCTGGATGACTTCATGTGGTAGAGCTGCTCCATCAGCCTGGTTGGAGCAAACATCAGCAAACTTTTCCTTCTAAAGGTCAAGGAGTACCTATTTCAGCCTTCATGGGCCATTCGGTCTCTGTCACATCTGCCCTTGTAGGGCAAAAGCAGCCATAGGCAATACATAAATGCATGAGTGTTCCAATAAAACTTTATTTGTGAACACTGAACTTTGAATTTCATATAATTCTCATGTGTCACAAGATAGTCATCTTCTTTTGATTTTTTTTCAGTACTTAAAAAATATAAAAAATTATTCTTAGCTGGCAGGTCATATGGGCCAAATGGTCTGAAGTTTATCAAATTCTAAGTTAGACAGTTTTGTGAGAGATATATACACTTATATTTTTCAAAAATCAATGTATTTTGAGAGCAAAATTTAAGACGATCAACCACCATTTGTCCTATCATCCAATCATTCAGAAATTTCTTCTCCTTTCTCTATTCATGCTAGGGCACAGAGGGATGGTGAGCTATATCTATCTTTCTCCTTTAATTCCCTCTCCCACTCTTCTCCTTAATAACTTAGAGTCCCCCATGGAGAGGAACCTGCAGAGACATTTTTAAGAGCATGCTAGGGACACCCCAAGGTGTCTTTACAATCATTTCAATGAGCTAGAACTTCTCCTTTTTAGAAGAAATTATAAGGATTATTAATTTTTCGCAAATCATTTGTGAATCATTTATTTAAGTCATTGCCCATTGGTATGGACTGAATTCTTCCCCCCCCTCAAATTTATATATTGAAGCCCTAACCCCCTTGTATTTGGAGACAAGGCCTCTAAGGGGGTCATTAAGTTTAGATGAGGTCATAGGGTATGGCCCTAAATCGATGGCTACAGTGTCCGTGCAAGAAGAGGAAGAGACACTGGAGACTCCTCTCTCTGCACTCACAGAGGAAAGGCCACGTGAGGACAGCTGCAAGAGGCCCTCACCAAGAATCAAGTAGCTTCATACTCCATTGTTGGTCTTCCCTCCCTCCAGGACTGTGACAAAATAGATTTATGCTGTCTAAGTCACCAGTCTGTGGTATTTTGTTTTGGCAGCCTGAGCAGACTAACATATGCCACATATGGGTATGATAATAGTTTGCTAGTAAGCTATTTTTTCCTGTACCTTGTACCCCTACCCTTAAGTCCATTAGTCAGCTAGTGTCAACAGTTTTCTATATATTCTTTCTTCAGACGAAAAAAAAATTCCATAAAAACATATGTATCATTTCTCAGCTTTGACTTTCTAAATAAATTTTGAAAAGGAACAGAGAAGAAACTCCAATTGCAAGAACCAAGTGCTTGAGAGAAAACAGACTTTTCTGAATTCCAAATTTCCCTTTAAATATCAAGAGCTGTGTTTTACAAGGCTGAGAACATCAAGTTCTAGGTGCATATCCGAGACTATGCAAAGATACAGGATATGATGTAAGGAGAGATTTCTATGACACAGCAGAGTAAACAGATTTTCCTTGTGTGGAAGAAGGAGCTTGAGGGATTTTGTGGATGTGGGTCTAGATGGTAGAGGGTGACGTGATCCCTAAAAAGCACCAGAGTGCTCTCACCCCTGGCCTTGGATGGGGGGTGGAAGGGGGAGAGAGGAGGAAACCATGGGGACGAGAACAGCAAGGGTGTGTGGTCTGAGGACTCTGCCTTGCAGAGGATGCCACATGAATGTGAGCAGCTCCCGTGATGAGAAACATCTGTGTGGCATTTTCAGGCACAGCAGAAGGCAGAGCCTCCAACGCTCCTCTGACTCCAGTGGGGCAGAGGTTTTCCGCAGGTGCTCAGAGAATTTTTGAGAATTAAGAAGCAAAATGCACACCAGGAAGTGCTGCCTTTGGGGGAAGATGTGAGTAGGCTCCCAGTAGCAATCATGGTACAGTGCAGAGCTAAAAAACACAGTGACCCCTGATGTCAGTGGAAGATTGACTGGTATGAAAGGGGGAAGCCCTAAAACCAAGTAAGTTTACCCATCTCCTGGGAAGCCAGCAAAGACCGAAGGCCACGTACCCCTATTCCAACATGCCCGTCCTCTTGTAATCCTTTTGCTCTGAGACAAATTCTAGGCAAGAGGAGGAGGGGAGTGTCTTTAAAACTAGGAATCAGTCTAGATACAAAGTGTAAATTTTGCATTGTGAGAAACTAAAATATTAAATTTGTTTAAATATTTATCTAAAAGAGTCTAAAGTTTAGACCAGAAGTGACTGAGTTACCTCGAAGTAGCAAGGTTCAGGTCTGTTTCACAACAGCAGAAGCTAAGCTATGTGGAACAAGAGTAAGTTGAATTCAATTATGGAAAAATTAAGATTTTATGTATGCATAACTAAATTGTGCCTATAACTGTGACCCAACTCCAGTGATTGGCTAGTGTCTATAATAAAATAAAACAAAAAGATTGCCACAGATATTTATCTAAACTACTTCATGGTCCTAATAAACTTGTAAACAGCCACTATTCATAATAGTGACTCCACTGTGCTTTAAATTTCTGAAATTCTTTCTTAACCATGAAAAAAAATGTCACTGTATGTTCGGGGAGTTTGCTATGGTAAGTGAATATTTCTAGAATACTATGATCACTGTAAATCATTGATGCACATATCCTGCTAGGCAGGACACTTGGCTAAATGCCATGCTGTATTTCCCAACAACTCCAATAACAAATTTATTTTGATGAACATTGTTAAAATTTTTATATGTAAAAAATATATAAAATTATATAATGATGCTTTTCTCATAGTGGTATTCAATTTAATAGACTGATAAATTTTGATGATGCCACTGTCCTGTTCTAATTGATAGGCTAACTGCCTATCAATTTTAGGAATTCCTAGTCCGTGTGTACCTGACTATCTAGGACATAGCTCCAATGACCATTCAAATTTCAGAATTGGCTACTTGCTGTTTCCCAGTCATTCGGTACATCCTGACTGGTATCTCTGCCCCTGCTTTCTCCCTGCATGACTTCCTCAACCCCTTTCTTCTTATCTCCTCTCTCCTTTGCCATCCATTCTATCCATCTCAAAGGTGCCCTCTTTCTAAAGAATGCCCTAATCTGGTTTTTGGAATGTGCCCTCCTCAGTATCTTATAACCCTTATTTGGACTACTCTTGGAGCTTATCCTATTCTGTTTATATCATATTTATTATGACATTTTCTTCTCTGTATCCCATCTGGTAAGCTCCTTGTAGTAACGAACATGTCTTATTCTTTTTATTCTCTGTCTCCTCATATTACTATATTTAGCATAGTCTGTGCTCAGTTAATACATTTTTCTTTAAATAATGGATCAATGAAGTTACACTGCAACAGTGCCATCAATTGAAATATCTGTGTTTGCTCCATGAAAGAATTCTATAAGGGAAAAAATGGACATGCATGGATTTGCATGTGATTAATCACATGTCACCCTTTTTCTTTCAAATTTTCTTCTGGATAGGAAAAAAAGGAGAAGTGTAGAAGTTTGAGGACTCTATAGGGCTGCCCAGAGACACAGAAAATGAGGGAAAGTGATGAAAGAGGAAGCTTCCAGGGATAGAATGGGCCTGGGGCAGGAGGAGTTGGTGCTGATGGCTGAGATGGTGGGAGCAGCCTGTTGAGCAGAGAGGAGAGCTTGTGTGTGGAATGGGGGATGGACGGAGAAAGAATCTAAAATATAGACAACAATTCAAGGCCACAGCCCATGTGAAAATGAAGGGAGAAGAGAAAATGACACATACCTTAAAGATACAGTATAGAAATACAGTATGTGAAGTTAGTAAGATAAACTATATCACAAGCAAGAAGAATGTAATTAGTTTCCCCGATAAAGAGGGTTGCAATTGAACACTGAGCTGGGCTGGAAGTAGGGTGGAAATCGTTTGTATCGTTAGATATATGCTGCAGTCATCTGGGTGTTAGAAATAAAGCAGATTGCTGTGCCAAGTTCTGTCCACATAGAGTAGTTGTCAGGTTTTATATATGCCTGTAATGGGCTCTCACTTCCTCACCTGTGAGAGAGCTAATCAATGGGTAAATTGGTACAAGAAACTAAAACTATTTAGATACCATATCTTGGGAAATCACCCAAGGCACTGAACTGAAAGGAGCTACTACAGACATGAGGCAGGCAACTCAGAAATCGTGACGACTGGCGACACCACTCTCAAAGGGCCATTTCTTGTTCCAGAAAAAAAAAAAAAAGGATCTTAATGAATTCTTTTTTTTTCTTTTTAAATTTATTTCAGAATATTACAGGGATACAAATGTTTTGGTTACATGAATTATTTTTGTACACTTTGAGTCAAACTTATAAGTGTGTGCATGACCCAGATAGTGTGCATTGTACCCATTGGGTATGAATTTATCCATCCCCTTTCCCCCAACCTGCTTGATTTCCCTTGAATTTTACTATGCACGTGTGTGATCATTTAGTTCAAATTTCATAGTACATGTGCTGTCAGGTGGGGCAACTGCCTGGAATAGGACTGAGCCTCGCAAAGGTGTTCTTGGTGTGGGAAGAGCAAGGCCATGGCAGACAGAGCCGTCGGGGAAAGCCGTGCTATAAGTGCAGTGAGATCCCTCCTGCTGGAGCTGAATGTCCTCACCTCACCCTTCCCCAGGCTGCCTTTACCCGGGACACGGGGGATCAGCCTCAGGATTCTCCACTAGGCTCTTCCCCTTCACCCCATGTTTATTTTAAGAGTGAATTAGATTATGGATGAGAATGTATTTTGTTTGTAAATTAAGTTTTCAAAGGCAAGTTGTTTTTTAAAATCAACTTTCAGGCTAATAGGACCCAGAGTATTTCCACTAAGAGCATGAGTAATCAGTTCATCTTTTCTCGAGGAATAGTTTGGACAGCGGGGGTAATTTTCTTCACCCTCTAGACATCCATTTGGAACAGACCTACTTGTTTCAACTCTAAGAAATGAAACTGAGCAAAACAGTATTGGGCCCCGGAGAGGAGGAGTGACTGGTGATGGGGAAGAATTGTGAGTTATTTACCTCAATTAAGGCAGAACATCTTTTATATTTGTATGTTTGTTTTTCTGTCATTGCCTTCAAACTCATTCTATCAATATTACATTTCCCTTTTCTGCAGGAATCCTAATTGTCCCCTTAAAAGTGCTCTGATGTCCTGCATAGGACCCCCGACCTAGGCAATGCCTTTCCTATATGATCCCTTGGTAATGTCTCTCGACTCTTGCTCTGAAGGTCCTGGGTCCTGGTAGGCCACTTGTTGCATGGGATCCTTCCGGGATGACGTGAGTCTGGCTGAACGACATATGCTTGGCTCACAGGAACCCTTTCCTTGCTGCTAGGAGCAGTCCTGCTGCCACTCCTGCTCTTCTTACCCCCTTGCCCCCTCTTAATATTCTGTTGTCAAGACTCAATCACTAGTTATGGCTTCATAGAAGCCCTGACACTCTGGAGAACGCAGCCACGCTCTCCAGTGCTCTGTCTTGTAAGTGCATGGAGTGAGTCTGTGAGTTTCTGCCACTCAGCACCCAAGCCCTGGGTAACATTTCAGTCTCCTCTCATGTGCACAATCTCAGCTCCCACAGAAGCATGTATTTGACTTGAGTTTGTGGGGAGCAAGAGAGATCATTGAAGCTGCCACAGAACTTTCACTCTGGTGAATTCCATTCCAGGAAATCTCTCTTTCAATGAATCTTCCTTCAGATATATTTTCTAGTCCTGCCTTTTATGGACTGGAGGTAGGTGATTTGGTGATTGGGATTGATAGAGACTTTGGGGCTACCTCTTGCTAAGTCCTGCTCAGAGGATGTGGTCACTTATCTTCTGTACAGCCATCAACTGAGAGGACCTCAGGCAAAACTTTGAGACAAAAAAAAGTTCCATTGGCATCCTTTTACATATGCTTCCATGGCATTCTGATTAAATGAACATAGAAATTATCAAGGTTGTAATTTTGCATTTATTTTGGGAGTCATTTGACTAATATCTGTCTTCTCTGCTGCACTGAAATTCCGTGAGGGTAGGGCCACACGTGTGTCTTGTTCACTGTTACATCCCTAACATCTTGGACAATGTCTAGCATGCGGCCTTTTTGAATTAATGATTGGATGACCTAATGACTAATTAGAGAACTAGAAATCTAGGTTTTTTTAAAAAAATATATTTACTCGTCTTTCTTTCATTGAAGAAATTCTTACATATTGCATATAAGTAAGGGTTGTCTTTTTTATGAATTAAAAGGCAAACATCATATAACCTATCAATTTTATTGTAATTCTAAAAGCTCTTCATAGTCACTACTGAGGAATAAATAAAATATACATTTATTCATTCATTCATTCACTCAGCAAAATTAATGATCACTTACTACTCAGAATTATGGAGATGGAAAAGCAGTTGATTCCTTTCAGGCATGTCCAGTGACAGGGATGAAGTGGGCAGTCACAGTGAGATGGGGTCTATTAAGGCAAAGCTACGTACTTGTGAGTATGTATGTGCATTTTGTGGACACCTATGATGTTCTAGGCCCTTTGCTCATGTATAAGTTCTTATTTGATTTTTCACAACTTCCCTGACTTATGCTTTATTATTCCCTTTCTTTTCCAATGAGAAAACTGAGGCTCAGTGAATTAAACTGCTTGAAAAATTAGTACATTCTTCAGGCTCAAGTCTATCTGATTTCAAAGCCAATGCCTTTTTTTTTTTCCTATGGCACATTCCTAAAAACCACAGCTTTAACTCTCTGTGGGTGGAGAGCATCCAAAACTGATTAAGTTAGATAAGTGAGAACAGTAACGATAATTATAATTATATATATTACTTATTGCGTATTGATGCTGTGCCAAGCATCATGGTAGCCTTTTTACAAACAAACTCTAATTTTACCCTAAAAATAACTCAAAGATATTGGCATGAGCATTCCCATGTCATGTAAGGGGACAATGAGGCTCATCAAGTTTCAGTAACTTGACCAAGTCATGTAGGCAGCAAGAGGCAGAGCCAGGACTTGAAATCCATTATGATGCTTATAAATCTAGGCTCTTAACAACTTTTAAAAAAATGGTTCATCTGGGAGCTTTTTTTGGCATGAACATGGGCCAGATGAATATAACCTGTTTGATGACAAGTAGACAATGGCCTTCAGCAATGTCAAACCATACTGCATTTCAACACTGAAGTTTAAAATTTTTTTTTTTTTTCCTGGCTCCATATGGACTCCTGGGCTTTCCATGTCCCTGAAGGTATGTTTTATATCTTATACTTTGTCAGGATAATTCAGACAATATTTACCAGTGATCAATCGGTGTGGAAAAAGCCAACTGCTCCCTGTGGGGAACTCTGGAACATTGGTTAGTATAAATATTATCAGCAAGGACCTCAAAGGCCTCTCATGTTCTTGTTTCTTCAACCAAAATTCATTCATCCATGGACCAATCTGCTCCTAAATTTATAAACAGCTGTCCAGTAATAAACTCACTAAAATGAATAATATTTTCAAACCATTGGATGCAGTTTCACAAATGCTTGTGTTGTCAACCATTCCATCTCAGCGATGTTTATGAACTGTTAAGGCAACAAAAGTGGAGAACATTTTTTATAAATGTATGAACATGGTGACTTACGATTCAAGGTTCTGATCACCCTTTGAGCTCTTAAAACACCTATTTGTCTTTCTGATTTAGACTGTGTGTCTCTTGAGCCCTGAGAACATATTCTTCATGCCTGGTACAGTGCCAGATTCATCAGTGTTACACAAATAATTAATCTTCATAATGAGAGCTTGCAGAGGTAGACCTGTAATTATTGAAGGGCACCTTGACATCCCAGGGAAGTCTGCTTTGAAAAAATATGTGTGCGTATGTGACAGATAACTGTACAGTAAGGTAAATCATTTCATGTTTTAGGTCCTCAATTCCTGGTCTAGAAAAGAAAGATGTTGGATGAGGTGCTTAGACTTTGAATGAAAAATTCAGAAGCTAATCCATACATAGCCCTTTATAATCTAAAAATTCTTTTAAGTTTAGACAATTACCTTATTTTTCTGGGTTCTATTCACTTTCCTTGATTGTGTTTATTTGTATACTATACTCTGGAACCTGACTAGACTCCAGTGTATAATATTGATGTCTTTATGTTTCCTCCCATCTTAGCAGACTAGATATTGAAGAGCAAAAGTAGGCCAACATCACTGAAAATGTGCCTTATTGTTTAGTAGTGCCAGAGAGTGGAGAAAAAAGGAAGAATAACATTACAGTAAGCCATAATTAAAACAACTTTCCCCCCCCAAATTTTCTTACAAGATAGCGGTATATTCCAAGACGGTGGGTTAATTCATTTCCACTCAACCCCCTACCTAAGTGTGCCTACTGTGTCTGAGGCACTGAGTTGGTATTCCATACTTAGGGCTAATTCAGTCTGAATGGCATTGAAGGGGGCAGAATTAAGAGGAAAACTTCTGGGGCACCTGGTAGAGAGCACGGGGCTGGTTTTGCAATGGGCAACCTCTTCAGCCAGGGCCAATGCAATGACGTAAATCTCTAGGAGGTAGGTAGAATCTGAAACTGAGAGCAGAGGTTTCGCACATGAAGAATAAAGTGAACGGAAGGGAAACTTCACTTGTTCACAATGTTATTCAGCCCAGTCTTGATCCAGATTTATGGTGAGCTTCGTCCTTCTTTAGAAATACGCGGCCTGACATGGTTGGAAAGATCACAGAATCAGAATTAAAGCATATCTTTGATAAATCCTAACTCAGTCACTTCTAAGCTATGCAGCCTGTGCAATACCCTTAATCCATCTGAGCATTAGTTTTCTTAGCTGTAAAACAGAGTTAATAATTCTTGATCTGTTTCATGAAAGAGATAGTTGTGAGAATAAAGAAATATAAATTAAAATTGTTTGAAAACTTAGGATTATTTAAATACCAGCTATTATTGCAGATGTTCTTAAGGTTGATATCAAAAAAATCTCCCTGGAATCCCCTGGGTAGTCAAAAGTTATAACATTTTTCTCCTCTTTAAACTCAGATGTAGCTGAAATGATAAAGGATTATTTTAGATTTGATTTTTGTTCAGGTATTTAGTCACATGTGTTTGAGCATCTTAAAGACAAAGGAAGGGTAAGATGCTGGTGCAAACTTAGATATTATATTCTGTGTCACTGCAGACTAGAAATAATTATTGATGAAATTTTAAAATAAAAATTGCGACCTGAGCACTCTCTGGGGGAGATTAGCAGAGGAAAATGTCTTTGGCTTTTTTGGTCAGTGAAGCATGTGTCCTTTATGACTTGGTCTGAATCGATACTTTGGACACTGAACCCAGACCCTCCAATGTGTTTATTGAGAATTCATCGTGAAAAGCATACTGCCTTAGGCACTATGTGAAAGGGAAAGGAAAAAAGGGTGTTGTGGGTAACAAGGACTTTTATGAGCTTTCTAGAGTTTCAATTAAGCATGCTATAATTCCAAACCAGGCCTTTATTGTGTTACACAGATGTTATCTTAGGTTCTGGAAGAAGTTTTCCTCCATAACTATAGCTGCCATACTAATTGTGTTAAGATGTCATTTAAATAGCTTCTGTCAGGGTCATTTCTGGCAGTAGCCCTGGTGAGGAATCAAGGACCCTGCTGTGTTAGTAAGCGCAAAATGTCAGGGAAGCTGAGACGTCTTTCTTACAAGCAAGGTAAGGGGAGAATATGTATCTCTGCCTACCCAGGGATAAATATTCTAATTTCTTTTCCCATCTTCCTGTCAGGGATAGAATGCTGTGCTGTTTTCTTCCTCTTCCTCTTTTGACCACACCAGATGGGGGAAGGGAATTTAAGGAAATGCACAGCATAATGGTTGGAGGGAAGATAGAAAAGGATCTAAGTTGAGTTTAAGTTGGTTTGAACATTGGTGGGATGTGTTAGGCAGTATATAGAGGAAGATGAGAGGAGAGAGGGTAAGAAGGAATTCCAGGGAGGACAGAGGACATGGAGAAAGAGAAGGCACATGAGAGTGAAAGGGACCAAAACGATAGGGACAAAACACAGACCATTTTGCTTGGGAATTCAGAGCTCACTGGTGTCTGATTATTCATTCTCTGCGAATGGTCCAGACCTCTGATTATGTTTTCTGTGAAAGAAATTGAAGTGATGGGTCTCTAATTCATAGAAGGGCCTCTATAGACAAAATCGTGTTTAGCGTGTGTCCTAGGGAACTAGTCCTTTATTCTGCAAATCTTTACATGCTACAGAAGCATCTCAGTTCCTTCACACTCTCCCTTTATCACCTCTCTTTTATCAAAATCTGTTCTAAAGCAACGATCTGTGATGCTCCATCACTTTCAGATGAACATGAGTGGTAAGAGTTAAAGTATTACCCTCCCATGGTTTCTGTTTTCTTTGTTTTGCCTTTTCTTAGGGGGAGACAGATGAATATATTTCATGTTAAAATTTTACGCATTGATACTCTTGGCGCGTAAGAGAACATCCGATTGAGAGGGAAAATCCTACGGTAGTGCAGACATGCATTTTGGATTTGCCTTTGGGCAATTGAATTTCCCTGAGGCTTTTCTTTAAATATGGAAAATGGGAATAATAATAATTGCTATCTCATAAACATATTTTAAGAATTTCATAAAAGAAGTTTTTTTACACTAGAAATTGTTCAATATATTGTATTATTATCATTCTTACTCTCCAGCTCATTCTGGGGTTTGCTGTCGAGGGAGCTGTATGTACAAGGAGCAACGCTCAGTGAGACACCAAGTACCAAGTGGCCTCTGGCTGCGCCGGTGCCAGGAGCCCCTCGAGGGCACCCTGGTTACAGCTGCGTTTCTGGCCCGGCCTTTCGCAGGGGGCCCGTGCGAGGATTCTCGCTTCCTCTGCGCGCCCTTGCACCTGCCATGCTGCACTGAGGAAGTTGCTTGTGGCCCGATTTGCCCTCCCAGCCTCAGCAGAGAAGCTGGAAAAGCGTGGAGGACGATGAAGATTTCCGGGTTGGGCTTCGAAGAGCAGCCTCTACTTGACAGTCCACCTGTCCAGACAGACAGAAGGTCTGACCGCCAAAGAGACTCCCGGGGTTTGGGGGTCCAGTAGCGCCCTCTACGGGCCAAAGTGGTCCAATGACCGACATAAGTGAAAATTCTTTCTGTGGGCTGGGTGGGAGGAAGGACAGGAGGAGGCGGCAGAAACATGGGGCAGAAGTCGCTTCCTCAATAAAAACAGGGTAAGATTTCAAGTGTTCCAGCCATCTGAAAATCTGAGTGGATCATTCAAAAAGAACTGAGTCAGGCTCTTATGCTAAAATTATTTTAGATAGTTCTAGCATTCTGGCCCTTCTCTGTTCAGAGAAAAATTTCCCTGAGTCCCCATTAATTCTAAAAGTATGAAATGATTTCCTTAAAAAATATATATGAACAAAATAAAGGAAACGATGACTAGAAACTACCTAAGTGAAGAGTTATCGGTGTGGGAGAGTGAGTAACGTACTGTGTTTCTTTGTGCGAGATGGTATCAAAGCACAATTAGAAAAATCAGTAGCAATATAATATGAAATCAACAGAAACACAAGTTAAAACTATTGAGAGAACATCAATTTTGTTTTTGTATTATATTGATTATAATTTTATGTATGTATGTAATGTAATATTTACAAAAATGTAATGATACCACTCTGGTATACATTATGGATTTCAAGTTATTGTTGTAGCAGTAAATAGTATTTGGAATAATCTATAATTTCAGGATCATTAACATGTCCTTTTATTTGTATCTCTTACCTTAACAAATATGATCACTCTATCAATCTCCTCAGAAAAATTTCTGTGCAATTTGGGGTTTGGTGTTGACTTTGAGCCTTTACAATAAGGTCATATACTCATTTTTAAAAAGAAAAAGTATTTCCACTGTATAGAAAGATGTCTGTTGAGAAAACAGATCTCCCATAGGCACAGTTTTAATTTCAAAATGCTAAAATATGCGGACCACAATCCTAGCTAGTATTAAGACAAATCACATTGTACAAGGAATTATCAGTAACAAAGGAATGAGGATCTGAAGGCCATTCCCAAGGCAAGAGCCGCATTGTCGAGAAGGAGCCGTCTCAAGGGATGGCTGATATCAAAGGATCTTTCTACTTTAAGAACAGGACAGAGCACAGAGCAAGATTGATTGTCATGTTTTAAGTGTAATCAGGGTGAGGGAAAAAATTGAAAGGGCTTTTCAAGAGTTGAAGGAAAAGACCTTAAGATAGAACCAGTGGAGATTAGAGCTTTTGTTTCACAGCAATACTTGCTTTCACTTATACACATGCCTGATCCATACAAAAGACATAGTCACCTGGTGACATGGAAGTGGCTAATTTTCTTGTTAGTAGAAAATACTGTTAAGTGTGCCAAATATAAAAGATTTTCACTGCTTGATTTTTTTTTTTTTTATTTGCTCTACTAACATGTCAGACTTGCTTTAAAGAAAAAAAAGTTGTCAGTGTTAGCAACTAGCATCTAGGCAACCAGGTCTGCTCTGTTAAACTGTTATTTCAATTAATTCATTCATCAAATAATTCATTGAGTAGTCCTCATATTGGACACTAAGATATTTGTTAATGTTACAGCAATGAATCAACAGGTAAATAATTCTTCTTGATGCTTATACATTTGCAGGGGAGATGAAAAAAATCAAGTAATCAAGTGAAGAGTGATAAGCACCCACTTGTTACTGGAATATAGGGAAGTGTTTTCTAAGGTCCATGGAATTAGGAGAGGCCTTTCTGAGTTTGAAGTATAAATCAAAGTTAGGTAAAGCAGGGAGGGGAAGGTAATGTAATTTACTTGTTACAAGATACTGCATCAAACATGCAGTAGGTATAGTTACAAAAAAGATAGTTCTGCACTAATGGATATTACAATTTAGTAATAATGATAATATTATATAAATTTACTGAATGCTCATTGTGTGCTAGTTGTCACCTAAGTATCTTACTTGTATTAATTTCTTTAATCCTCATAACTTTTTGAAGAAGTTGCTGTTATTAACCATTTATAGTTGAGAGAATAGAGAAACGGAGATGTTAAATAACTTGAACAGCTCTTGCTGGTCAGTGAAAGATCTGAGATATTAACAGAAGTTGTCTGGCTCTAAAGCCTGCACTCTTAAGAAGTGTTTTATTCTCAGAAAAGATTGATATATAATTGCAAATTTTTAAGTAACTGCAATGCAAGGAGTTACTTTGTTATAAGGTCATCTTATAGAGGAGTCCAGCAAAATATTTAGGGCTTGATGTGGCCTTTCCTTTTCAACCACTCACTCCCATGGACATTTAAAAACATTTTTTAATTTTTTCATTTTTATGGATAAATAGTAGTTGTACATATTTATGGGGTACATGTGATATTTTGGTACAAATATACAATATGTAATGATTAAATCTTGGTAATTGAGATATCTATCACCTCAAATATTTATCATTTCTTTGTGTTGGAAACATTCCAAATCTATTCTTCTAGCTATTTTGAAATATACAAGAAATTATTGTGAGGTACAGTCACCCTATTGTGCTACTGAACACTAGATCTTATTCCTCCCATCTAACTGCATTTTTGTACCCATTAATCAACAGTTCTTCATCCCTCCCTCCCCACTACTCTTCCTAGCCTCAGGTAACTCTCTATCTCCATGAGATCAATTTTCTTTAGCTTCCACATATGAGTGAGAATATGCAATATTTGTTTTCCTATGCCTGACTTATTTCACTTAACATAATAGCCTTCAGTTCCATCCATATTGTTGCAAATGACAAGATTTCATTCTTTTTATGGCAGAATAATATTCTATTGTGTATATATACCATATTTTCTTTATCCATTCATTTGTTGATGGATGCTTAGGTTTATTCCATACGTTGGATATTGTGCATAGTGCTGCAATGGAAGTGCAGATATCTCTTCAATAACTGATTTCCTTTCTTTTGGGTATATACCCAACAGTGGAATTGCTAGATCACATAGTAGTTCTAGTTTTAGTTTCTTTGAGGAACTTCCATACTGTTTTTCATAATGGCTGCACTAATTTACTTTCCTACCAACAGTGTAGAAGAGTTCCTCTTTCTTTACATCCTTGCCAGCAGTTGTTATTAATATTTTCTGTCTTTTTGAAAATAGCCATTTTAACTGGAGTGAGGTGATATCTCATTGCGATTTTTGTTTGCATTTCCATCATGATTAGTGATGTTGAGCATTTTTCGTATACCTGTTGGTCATTTGTATGTCTTCTTTTGAGAAGTGTCTATTCAGCTCTTTTGCCCATTTTAAAAATCAGATTGTTTGTCTTTTTGCTATTCAGTTGTTTGAGTTCCTTATATGTTCTGGTTATTAATCTTTATCAATTGAAGCTTGTAAATAAATATTTTCTCCCATTCTGTAGGTTGGCTCTTTACTTTGTTGATTGTTTCCCTTGCTGTAAAAAAGCATTTTAGCTTGATATTATCCCATTTGTCAATTTTTTTTTTTTTTTTTGGTAGCCTATGCTTTTGAAGTCTTACCCAAGAAATCTTTGCCAAGCCCCATATCCTGAGACATTTCCCCAATGTTTTCTTCCAGTAGTTTTATAGTTTCAGGTCTTACATTTGAGTCTTTAATCCATTTGATTTATTTATTGTATATGGTGAGAGATAGGGCAATAGTTTCATTATTCTGCATATGGATATCCAGTTTTCCCAGCACCATTTATTGAAGAAACTATCCTTTCCTGAATGTATGTTCTTGATGTTGTTCTTAAAAATAAGTTGACTATAAATGTATAGATTTATTTCTGGGTTCAGTAATCTGTTCCATTGATCCATTTGTCTGTTTTGATGCCAATTCTATGCTGTTTTGGGTGCAATAGCTATACTGTAATTTGAAGTCAGATAATGTGATTCTGCCAGCTTTGTTCTTTTTACTTCGGATGGCTTTGGCTCTTTGTGGTCTTTCGTGGTTCCATATAAATTTTAGGATTGTTTTTTCTATTTCTATGAAGAATGTCATTGATATTTTGATAGGGATTGCATTGAATCTATAGATCACTTTGGGTAGTATGGACATTTTAGCAATATTGATTCTTCCAATCCATGAACATGCCACAGATTTTTGATAGGTGTGCAAGATAACCCACAGTCTTCCCTTGAAGCAAAGTATTTCTGTTTCATTGAAAGAAGACCCATGGCCTCTAGATTCCATGCCATGTAGTATGCAAATATGAAGACTAGTAAAGCAAGTTAAAAACAGATGTTTCTCCTAGTGGAAGTTCATTCCTATTTCTGCACAACATGGGCTGTAATAAGTCCTGCTGGCTAGACCAAACCCATTTGCAGAAAGCAGTTCTGTGGAAAAGCTTAAACATTACGAGTTGACATCTCAAAATAATTCTGCATAAAACAAGAAGAGATTACCTTCATTTGAATGTTTCTATGGTTACTGTATGTCTACCTCTAATGTGATACCAACTTACTATGGGCTCTATATTGCTAAAATTTAGGCAGACTTGCATCACAATGACTCAACAGTTTAACTTTGACTACAAAGTCCAATGAGGGGCTTGCCTACTATAATTTTTCAATTATGTTGAAATATTTATCCAATTACTATCCTTAAACACTTTGTGTGTCTAGAAATACAGATTATCTGTTGAAATTTAATTTCACTGGAAATCTTTGATGATCTATATCAAATTAAAACTAATTTAACCAAACTATCTATGCTGCACATTAATATTAAGCAATTACAATAAATAGAAGCACTGTGAATATGTTAATTGTTTTCATTAAAAAACTGATTTCCTTAATTACTTTCTAAGCAAATATTCTTTACTAAACTATTTAAATCCAATACTTAAATCTAATAGATAATGAAGATGTCCATTTACACTAAATACATATTTTTAAAAAATCTAACTTGTATTGCAAGTTTAAAATATATTTACAAAATTCAGAACTGAATATAATTTTAGAAGACTATTTTGATTTGAATAACGTTATAAATTTTATTAGGTGAAAATCATATCTCTTATTTTTCATCCTTTATTAGCCCAAGGCTTCTGAGGAAACCACTTTCCATCTTCCAAAGAAATGGTCTCTCTCATCTCATCAGTGGTGACTGCTGTGCAGATCTCCATGGTTTCAATCTTGCCAAGGTAGCCCTTCAAGTTCATGGAGAAGGAAGGCTTTGAGGTGTATAGGCTTTTCATTACCTCCCATTTTTCAGGGCTTGTGTGACTAACTTCTGTGAAATTTCTTGATTTACCTCAAGTGGGGATTCACAGGGCTCATGAAATGTAAAAGATAGAGCTAATATAGAACCTATTTCCCAAATAATTTTAGTCTTAAAAGTTAAAGTGTAAATGTTTCAGGATTATTTGTTTGTTTATTTATTTTTGATAGATTATAATTGCATATAATTATAGAGTATACAGTGATCTTATGATATATGCATATTGTGTGGAATGATTGAATCAAGCTAACTAACATATCATCACCTTAAATACCTATTATTTATCCATCCTGTCTAACTACAACTTTTTGTACCCTTTGATCAACATCTCTCTAATCTCCCCAACCCCATCCTCTGGTAACCACCATTCTACTTTATACTTCCATGTGTTCAACTTTTTTAGATTCCACAAATGAGTGAGATCACAGAGTATTTGGCTCTCTGTGCCTGGCTTATTTCACTTTACATTATGTCCTTCAGGTTCATCCATGTTGTCTCAAATAATTGAAATTTCCTACTTTTTAGAGGCTGAATAATTATCCATTGTGTATATATACCACATTTTCTCTATCCATTCATCCATTGCGGGACACTTCGGTTGATTCTGTAACTTGGCTGTTGTGAATAATGCTGCAATGAAGATTTCTCTTTAGTATACTAATTTCAAGTCCATAGGATACATGGCCAGAAGTGGGACTGCTGGATCATATGGCAATTCTATTTTTAGTTTTTGGAGGAACCTCTATGTAATTTTCCACTGTTTTAGTTTTCAGTAGAAAGATCTTTCACCTCCTTGGTTAAATTTATTCCTAAGGTCTTTTTTTTTTTTTGATAGCTGTTATAAATGGGATTGTTTTCTTGATTTTTTTTTGATAGTTCGTCTTTAGTATATATAATAGTAATGCTACTGATTTGTGTGTGTTGATTTTGTATCCTGCAACTTTATTGTATTTATCAGTTCTAACAATTTTTTGGTGGAGTCTTTAGGGTTTTGTGTATATATGATTATGTCATCAGCAAACAGCCACAATTTTACTACTTCTTTTTCTATTTGAATGCCTTTCATTTTTTTCTCTTGCCTAATTGCTCTGGTAAGGACTGCCAGTATCATATTGTACAGAAGCAGTTAGAGTGGACATCCTTGTCTTGGTCCAATTCCTAGAGGAAAAGCTTTCACCTTTTCACTGTTGAGTACAATGCTGGATGGGGTTACAGTTTGGGTCCCAAGGTCTGGCAGTTACTGCTCAGGATGGCCGGAACCAGCTGCTGTGCTTGGTAGAAATGCGCAGTTGACATTTGCCTTCTTGCTGGGCAGAATCTTGGGGTGGGCTTTAAGGCTGAAGTGAACCACTATTTATACTTCCAGATGGGGCTGGTCTAGCCCCTGTGCTGAGCCAAAATGTACCATAGTGGGCTTCTCACTACCTAGGTGGGGGGTTGGGTCTTAAGCCAGCTCAGTCTTTCTACTGTGCTTCTGGGAGTGATCAGCTCAGCTTTGTGGGTGGGCTATGCTGCTGGTACCTCTGATCAGACAACTTTGCTGGCACACACAGAGCTACCACCAAGATCCGGGCATTGCCACTGTGAGCAACACCCCCTTTGTAAAATGTGTCTGACCCCAGGCTGCCTATCCATGCCATACCTTCTGTGTGTCCTGTATGCGAGACCAGAATGGGCTTCCCGGGAGGCATCTTGGAGTGCCAGGGAAGCCGGATGTCTGCCTCAGGCTCTCTTTCCTCATGGTAGAAACCTTGAACCCAGGGGAATCTTCTCTGAGTGGCACTGTGTGTCAACTTAGGAGGGTGGAGGGGCAACACAGTCAGAGTGAGATAGTTCTGTTACCCTTGTCATGCAGTTTTTATTCGGTTCTGTGATCTATGTGGGTTTCTCAGGCTTATTTCCAAGTTTTGGAGTTTCACCAAGGTATTCTTGTCTACAAATAGTTGCTAGTTGAACTTTCTAGGTGGGGGGAGGAGACTGGGACCTCCTATTCTGCCATCTTGCTGATGTCACTCCTCTTGTTTCAGGATTTTTAATATAAAGCTATTTGCCAGGTTAATTGCTTGTTGTGTAACACTCCTTTATGTGAAGGATATATTATATTGTAAAAACATAAATTTGGAGTAACATGGAAGAAAAGAAGAGCAGGAAGAATTGCCTCTTATAAATTATGAGGTCCAGTATACATTCCAAAACATTCTTTTCCTTTTTCTACATAAAGGTCAATTCAGAAAACTAACATGTCTGTACAGTGTATTTCTTAAATGTTATTTCTTCTTTTTTGTGTGTGTGTCAATTACTGTTGCTTGTGTTCAGTTTTATTTTAAACAGTTTTATGGAGGTATAATTGACATATGCTAAACTGCACACATTTAACAAATTTTGACATATGCACACATCTATGAGACCATCACTACAATCAAAATAATGAGCATTTCCATCACCCCCAAAATTTCCTCTTGCCCCAGTAGTTTCTTGCACGTGACCTTTCCCATGACCTCTTTCCTCCCTATATAGTATATGCTTTTTACCTGGTTTCTTCTATATATGTCTTTTGGAATAAATATTATGAGATTTACCCAATTTGTAGCATGTTATCAATAGTTCATTGTTTTTATTGTTGACTGGTATTTCATTGCATGTGTCTCAGGTCACAAAGGTATTTTCCTGTTTTGTTTTTTTTTCTAGAATATTCAAGGGATTCTGCTTAGTCTCCTGGAGAAGGAAGGAGAGCAAAAACCATGGAGAAACAGTGATAGGGGTTGTATTTGGCTGAGGCTGCAAAGGAGAGGGGTGGTAGCTTTTGGAAAGAGCAGGGGGCCTTTCATAGTGATCAGCAACAGTACTCTGGGATGTGTCAAGAACTCAGAAAGCAATCCTTCGACTTCGTATTGTTAAAAAGGCTAATGAAATTAATAAACAACATACTATATGAATTAATTTCAAGTTGCATAGTCCCTTTATATTGCTCTTCTTGGAATAGTGGTCTAATCTAGGCCTGTAACTTGTGCTGGGCTGGGGGCTTTGACCTGGGGTATGAGGTATGTGTATTTGTGTGTGCTTGTGTGTTATAGTATTAATAGTAGTATTAGTAGTAGTAATAGTAGTTTTATTGCAAGCAGTTCAAAGCTGGTTACTATTTACCTTTTCTTTTCTTCTCGGTTTCACCTGACAATTTTCTGAGTCAATTATTTATGCTGCAGAAAAATTAAAATGAGCTATGCAAGCAACTTGTTGCTGTATCAACTTTCTATTTTCTTTTTTGACCCAATTTGATAAATATTGTTTCACAATTTGCAGTTTAGGATTGCAGCCACTTCTCAGTTTTTGTATAGCTAGAAGTTTAGCTCCTAGTTTTTGTACATTTAAATAGATTTCCATACGTTTAAAGAATATGTGTTTACTCTGATACTGTTTTACCAAATCTTTAGCTTCTAGAGTGTGGTTTTTATGGTGTGTTAATATCAAGAGCACAGTTTTACTTAAAAACAGATATTTTTGTGCCCTTCCCCATCATTTTTTCTAGGAGTAGTCAAAGTCACAGGCACAGTAGGAATTTAAATGTAATTTATAAAATCCTGCTCCTCTCGTTTCTCAGATTCTGGTGAATTTGTTCCAGGCTTCCTTTCCTCCTCTTCTAAGCCTGAATCGGTATCAGTTAACAATGCTTGGACAACATACTGATTGGTTTCTAGGATATTTGAGCTCCACCTCACAGCTTGGCAAAGCCCTTTCTCATTGGCAATGTAACAGTTGAATAGTGAATGAGTTGAATCAGGTTGAGTTGGATTTCTACTGGATCTTAATTTTTCTACCTATAAAATGAGAAAAATGAAAGATTCCTGAAAAGGGACCAAAGATCACATCTTGAAGCTATATGAGCTGCTTATTCCTGAGGCTGACACTTAATTGACTTCACTAAGCTCAAAGCAGAGCTGGTCCTTGAACCCAAGTCTCTCCTATGTCAAGTGCATTACATCAGATTCTTTATGTGACGTTTTCCTCTGTTCTTCTAATGGAATATCAAGGACTATAGTAGCTGAGACTTCTTAGGTATAAGTGGGTGTAGAATAATGATGCCACTGTTTTTTGATAAGTGGATTAGTTGATACAATGATAATAGATCTTTACAATTTAGACTTTTTATAAACAGGAATTATAAGAGACTCTCTTGCAGGAAATTCTGTCCAAAACTCTGATTAAAACAGCATAATAGCAAAATAAATTTATCTAAATAAAACACAGGACTCGAAAAAGATGGCACAGGACCAAACTGTATGAAATTTCTGTTAACAACTTTAATGCACATATCTGAATTTCTACTTTTTCTAAAAACCTGATTCCTTTTCTCCCTAGTAGCATCAGGTGGTAAATAAATCTACCCAGATGCAACTGAGAAATTCTTCATCGTTGTCTCTCCAACAATTGCTTGAATGCGGGGTAAAATTAAATATAAAATTCAGATTCACTTCACTTCCTTACTCTTCCAAAATTTTTTTTAATAACAAGTGTTTGGAAAAGTCAAAACACATAGGCATTTTTAAGACCTTTGAATAACTTGCAAATGATGTTGTCAATACTTTATCAAGAAGGAGCAATGCTCTTTCTTAACCAATGAGCTGACCTGGTATTCTAATGATCTCATTTGGAACCATGAGATACTTATAACAGATATTTTCTTGGTCCAGAGTAAAGACTTTAAAAAAAAACTTCAAATTATATTGGTTGTGACTTTTTAATAAATATGACTCTATTAGACACATTTTAAGGAATTTATGTCTTATAAAACCAGAATAAAAAAGCTATCAACCAAATGTTTCAAACTAGTTACTCTGAATATCAATCTATGGCTTTTAAAGTTCTGAACAGTTAAAGCTGAGCTGTATTTCTGTAATCGATGGACTGTCCACATGGCCTAGAGGCCATTCAAATGATGTTCCTAAATAAGTTTCTAGTTACAACAGAGACACATGCAGAAGGGCAGGAATTTCACATTCAGTCAGAATACAGGAGGAGAAAATCTGCTTATATAATAGAAATGATAACCTTGAAATACTTGAGCACTCATCTTTGAGAAGAGGAGAAAGGCCCCAGTCCTATAATATGGTGAGCCCGTGAAGCCTAAAATCACAGGGTAGCCTTAATTTCATGCACTCTAGCAAAAGAGGATCTAGATGGTCACTCCAAGTTCTAAGTGCCCTGTTAATCATCCTCATTTTACATTTAAATTTGTGTAATAGGCATCCTTACATGAGTAGATTTTAAATATAGGTAATTTGGAGGCACAATTCTTTACACAGTATTTAAACACAACTTCTAAAATTATTCAAGGTTTTATCCTATTGCACAGTTAGATTCCATTTCAGTTGCAAAATACACGTCAAGTTGAAAGGTGTGAAATTATTTTTTAAGCTGATGCTATAAATTATATGCCAGAAATAGAGGGTCACTTTCCCCAGTCATAGCAAATGTTCAGGTACCAAGTTAACTTTCTGAAAACACTTTTCGAGGATACATGGAAATCTACTGTGACACTATAGGAGAACTCAGGAGGCCTAAAATAGGGATGCATTCTGATATATTCAGTTATTTCCACCTAGGGTAGGGTAATACAGTGGGAAATAGACTGCATATGGAATCAGAACCAGGTCGGAGTCCTAACTTTGTTCATTTAGTTTTCTTTTAAGTTTGGTAATAGTGTATTTGAACTTTACTTTCTTATCTGCACCATGAATATAATAATATATACCATAAAAAACTATATCAAAAAAAAAAAAAAAAGAAAATGCACTGAAATGATGGGCAATATATAACTGTAGGGTAGGCAAGACTTTTTTCTCCCCATTACCTCACCCCCAGAGAAGAGGAGCTCTCATTAATGTTGCCTAGGTTTGAGGACACAGATTGGATTACATTTGCCAGTGAGTAACTTTGTGTTAAAATGCCTTTACATAGCTGTAACTGTCTCCTATCCCCACAGTGCCAGGACAAAAGCCCAGCCACCTGATGTTTTTATCCAGTGCGGCAGCAGGGTGTGTAGGGCTTCTGGTTTTGCCACGACTCAGGCCACACGGTACTTACCATCACTGGGCTCAAATGTGCTCCTTTTAGTTAGAACATCAGACTTCTTGGTGTGAAGCCTGTGCATGCTTGAATTGCTCTTTTTTAGTTAAAAATAATTTAGACCTAAAGAATTTAGGATAAAAGCCTATGGCCAGCCCATCTTATTCAAGTTTTTTTTCAACAGAAGCTGCCAGCCGAAGCCCAGCTAACAATAACTTGTGTCTTTGGATCCATTAGACGCTTTGCACTGTTCTCTGCACATAAATATGATCTGGAGGCCTTACGGAAAGAGGTGACTGAGGACTGGAGCAAGATTCAGGTATCTCTGGACACCCTGGCTAAACGCCATATTATTACATTAATTAAAGTCCTAATTCTTCATTAACACCACCACATGTGATGTTGGGTTGCTTTTATGTATTTCTGGTAGCAATTATTAATGTTGTTGGTTATTAATATGATCATTTTGTTCTGGATATCCTGGTATGCTGAAGAAAAATGTTATCCAATTAACTTTATGCTAAACTGTATTATATTTGACTCTTAAAGGTCCTTTGCCTGTTCCCTGAGTGTTGAAGGTCCTCAATGTTCCTTCCAGGTCTTCTCACTTTCTAGCATAATTTCATCTGCTTTTATGACATTAATTATCTCTACACTGATTACTTTCACATTTATATCTCTGTGCTTAATCTCTTCTTTGAGATTCAGTTCTATATTGATGTAGCTACTGGATTTCCCACAGGCATCTTAATATGGTTTTAAAAAATTGAATTTTTTTTATTACGATCTGCATTGATTTTACTTCCTGTTTTAATGAAATCAGTTAGCAGCATTATCACCTTCCCAACATTGCTTTCCATCCCAAGCGACTCTGTTCCATTTTGTTCTACTCCATTCTGTTCTGTTCTGTTTCCTCTCGTCCATCCAGTTGCCAAGTTCCAGACTGTTCTGTGTCGGACCTATCTCAGGACAGAATCACTGCTCTGTCTGACCATCACTATCACATTAGATCCTCATCGAATGTCGGCTGGGCTCTTGCAAGAAACCTACTCTCTGCCTCTTGTCTCGTCTCTTTCTAATGTTTCCTCCACTTTGCTCCCCAGTTATTTCCCTAGAGCAGAAAGCAAGAATGTTAATGGCATCCCTAAAATTCCTACTTGCTTTCCATCATCTACTCAGTAAAGCCTAAATTTCTCGTCATCTTCCACCTGGGTTTTCATCGTCTGCTGCCTGCCCGGTCCTCTGACCTCACTTCCCCAACATTCATCTCATTCACCAGTGACTCAGAACATTCCATTCCCAAAGGCTGGTATGTGCTCACAGATTATCCCTTCCTTCTGGACCTCTCCCTTCCTCATTTGGCAATTCCTATTCATTATTTACGGCTCAGCCGAATTTATTCCCTTGTGTTATTCCTTGGTCAGTCAGTCACTCCCCGGACAACAATTCCAGCCCAGCACCATCTGCCGGCTTGTCAGCCCAGCTCACCATACTTTGAGGTCTTTAATCAAGTATGGAACTCCAAGTATGTTCACAGTGTTTGCTCCACAGCAGAAGATAAAGAAATGCTTATGTGTTGGTTGATTGCTCAAGGAGCAAAGAACTTTGCCAGTTCTCTTTTTACGTAAGTAATTTTAAAATGCCTTCTTTCACCCTCAATTCCCCACCTTCCAACACCCATCGCAGTCCCCGTCCCCCCCCCCCCCCCCCCCCCGGCTCCACTGCAGATGCAACTATTCATATTTCTAAGACAACTTTTTTGTAAGGTAATAGTCATACATGTACTTTAAACACTGCAAGTAAAAATGAACAAATATTTGAAATGGATGAAAATAATTCAAGGAAATGTATTTATTTCATTTGGTATTAGTTCAAAATGTCAGTTTTAAGTGCTGTGTTTATGAAATGATTCTTTAGTAAGTATCACTGATATATTTATGGGAAGCCATCAATTCATTATTGCCTCTATAAAAGAGGAGTGTCAAAAGATAAGGTAATGTAATCTCAAAATCTGAGATGTTTAAACTCTAAACTTTGTTAATTTCTTTCCATAATTAAGAATCTATGTGTTTGCTGTTTTATTGTAAAATATTGCTGAGTAACATTTAACAGATTTAAAGCTAGAGACCATAAATTTACTACAGTGTAAATTGGTGTTCTTATAGAATTTTCTCCCAAACTGTTTGATAATATGGGAGTTGAAATTGACAGAAAGCACTCAATGACTATTTTCAATGTATGTATGTAGGAGTGAATAAGTAAGTGGATGGATGGATTCCTAGGCACTGTCGTGAGCGAGAAAAGATTAGGGAGAACTAAATTGAATTCCCTTATTTTGGCAAAAACTATTCCTTAAACAACTGGTATATTGTCAGAAAGTGATTTAAACTATGTTTATGCAGCAACAAGCATCTGTTTTGTAAATAACCAAAACATTTTGTTCAGATGGCAAAGTGATATCTTCAATTTAGAACTGACCAGGCTTTGGTGAAATGCTTCTAATTAACCTAATTGATTAATTAAATCCATGCCTGAGGGGAATTTTTCAACCAAAGCCTCCTAATTGTTTATCGATGGGTGTGATTCACATTCTGCTTTATCTGTGAGCTCATTCTTGAGCTCCTAAAAGATAGCCCAAGAGGGGGGAAGGTGTTTCAAAAACACCGTTTCATATTGAGTGGCCGCATACTCCGTGGGTAGAAGGGAAGCTGGCCAGTCACAGTATTTATTAAAATAGAGCACGTGGTGCCACGGAACACAGCGCCTCATTCCTATGCAGGTCACAAAGGCCCCTGGCGCACTGCAGTGTCCCTCCAGCTCGCATGGGTTACCTCAGAGCAAATCAAACGCATATAAATCACATCTTTCCGTTCTCCTGTGTGTGTGTGTTTAAGGTAAATTCATAGCTTTCACTCTTAAACTTATCATTCTTCTTTGTTTTGTTCTCTGCATTGAATCACTGTTAATTTCTCACCAACCTCTCTGTCAAATCTCTCGCATTCATTTTCTCCTCTCCGTGCGGATCAAATTTACTTTGCTTTAAACACTCATTTCATTTCACTGTGATTCTGCCGTAGACCCAGCTTTCTCTCTGTACTATAATTCATCCTGTCTGTGGTAATCAGCTTATTTTTAAAGCGTAGTTGGGTAGTTCCATAGTTCCATTGATGCTGCTTCGCAGACACTGTAAACAGTTCCCCATTTGCCCACCAAATAAAGTTCCCAGTCCTGCACGTTGAAGACCCTGCATCTTCTGCTTTCAGATGGTGTCTCTGGCCTTATTTCCTTTCTGCCTCCTGGTGTGCAACTAATCTGCATAGTGTTTAGTGCTCATTCAAAGAGTGTGTAGTGAAAGCTTCCTGTGGAGCAGGTTCTATTTTTCGAGTCCTCACACAAGGATGGACAAGGCAGACATGCACCTCTCCATGGTAAACATCACTCTTCTCACACTGCCTCTGCTTCCCCCTCCAAGGTATTTTTGTTGTTGTTGTTCTCATGTCTCCACACTTGATTTAGCTGATGTGAAACCGATAATACACTTTTCTTATTTAGGAAGCATTCTGGTCATTCTGATGGAAGGTCATCTTTTTTTTCTTAATTCCCGTGGTATTTATTTATATTTTTCCCACTGAACGTAGTCTGAACACTCCTGGTCTTCTTTCTGTTCCGTGTCGTGGGAGTACATGAAGATTCCCTGCACCCCAGGCAAGGGATCCCAGAGCTTGGAACAGTCTTCCCAAATCTGGAGGCCGCTTTCTTCAGCCGTGTGGGCCTTCCACCAGTTTCCACCTTCTATTCAGAACCGGCCACTGCTGAGTCTACTGGTACAAAAGCATATCGCTGTAAGGTTAAATGTAGAAATGCATTTAAACAGATGCAGGCTAGCTTAAGTGGGCATTCCACACCATTATATTCTTTCTATGAGTTTTGAATTTTGTGCTCACTTTTACGTTTCTTCAAATAGAAGACTGCAAAGGGGCTTACAGCAGAGGTGGAGATCAGCAAATGCCACAAATGTCAAGGCAAGAAAAGTGTATTGGTTGAAATATCCATGTGATTGAAGGAAAAGTGCTATTTTTGCTTGCATTATCTGTGTAACAGATTCTATTGTCCACTTCATGGAATATGTGCAGATACAGCATATGTTGCAACCCTATCTTAAAAACTCATCCTTTTTTAAAAGAATAATTTCAACATCACAAATATACTTTTTCTTTATTTCTTCTCATATCATTTTACCACATAGTTACCAATTTGCTGAAAAAGTAGTTTCACGAGAATCCTGATTTGCAGAGGGCAGGTTTCCTCAACTCGAGGTTGTGTACATTCTGAAGCGGAAATAAAGTCCCTGGAAATGATTGAACTCAGTGGAGCTGAGTTTACTATTCAGGGAATTTTAATAGTTGCTTCTTGGTGGACATAGACCATCTCCTTTTGATTAAGTTTAAATGTGATTTGGCGAGGAGGTGAGAAGCTCATGCCTCATCTTCATCTGCTGTCCAAAGTGACTTAGAACAAAAGCAAATAAAAGAAGCAGTGGGACATCGCTGTTGGAAACTTCTGGCCATAAATGTCGTTACTTTGGAAATTATTTATAGAAATTTCATTGGAATGGACTATGGCAAGAACATTTTCTTATTAACAAATGTTATCAACAATAAGACGAGCCACTTATAATGGTCAGTTTAATTTAAAGTTAATTAGTGATGACTTTTCCAACATACTTTACTTGTTAAGGGTAAACCTATGTGTAGTACTCACGTGTGCAGTCTCAGAGGGTAGATGTGAATTCAGTCTCTAAGAATCTGACCTTGTGTGACCTTGGGTGGTTCATTTACTGACCCTTTGTCTAAGCCTTGACTTCCTCAATAGTAAAATAGGGATAATAATTCTACTTACCTCAGAGTTAATATTCTGTAAACTTTATAAGTTCTTATTTATTGTTAGGAAGGCATTGGACATTTTGAAGGAAATGATTTTATCTTTCAACATCCTTTGTGACCTTTATAGATATCTTCTGATTTAATGCATCTTTTTGAATCAAAATGTATAACATATTTCTGAGAGCACCATTGAAACGTACAACCAATGTTTCTTCTCCCAGGTAATAAATAATAATGATCATCCAACAGTTAGAAGATGTGATTGATTATCTGACCTAAGGATTGACTTTGAATACCAATAGCATTCTTAAGATATTTTAAAATAGACTTCATTTTTAAAAGCAGTTTTATGTTTATAGAAAAATTGAGCAGAAAGTGCAGAGTTATAATATATCCTCTGCCCATGCCCTCCACAGCCTCCCCCACCAAAAGCATTTTTATTGAAAATTTAATTATAAATAGAGGATCACTTGCTTTTACATAATTCATCATCTATTTTTTTTCTTTTTTGTAATTTCTAAGTTGATAGATGTTATCATATATGCCCTTGTTAAAAACATTAAAAAAATTATATTACTAAACTTGAGAAATAGATTTAGGAGTATTTGCACTTCAGAGCAATAAGATATATTCATCAAATCTAAAGAAAATCTCTGTATACATTGATGATACTCCATTTATGGGTATACCTATGAACATGACTGAAAATTTTGGATCAGATGACATAGTATCTATTTCTATAATCTATGGGTTCTGGTATAAGTTAGAATATAAAATGTAACTGGTTATAAAATAACTCATTTTTTGTGGAACTCGTGTAGAATGTGTTTGAGTAAAGGAGTAAGGTGCACTAAGTACGAGTGAGAAAGGAAAAACACCAACTACCAAACAAATACACTGCATATTAGCACACAAAAATTTCTCAATTAACCAAGGGACTTCTGTTCTATCAGACATTCCTCCCAGAACAAGTTCCTGCCTTTTAAATCATCAATGACTGCTACAGCTTTAGTGAGACCAAAGGAATTAAAACTTAAACCCAGCCATTCCCTCTCACTTCTGAAAACACAGCTCAACTTCGGGCTCTGTAACAAATGCACACACCCTTTCCTTTGGGGTTCTCCTTCTCTGACCAGTATGGCCAGCTCCTAACCCTCATGCTTAACTCTCTACAACAGTTACAGACATAATTTCAGCAGTGTAAAAGTCTTCCAATGTTTTGGGAAATTCAGCACTCAACCCCTCATGAAACTTGGCCTGAATCTGTAAGTGGAGAGAATGATGGATTTCATATTTAGAACCAGCATAACCATTGGTTACACAAATTTCCCGGAGTGAGACTCTGGGAATTCTCAAAGAATGTTTGAGAATTACCAAGTAGAGTTCTTTAATTGCTTTCTTTCCCTTTTGTGTTTTTGGTCAGGAGTACTATGTGGTTTTTAAAAAAATATATTTAATTGTCTAATTTTTTTGTTTCTGTTCCTTAAATAACCTGTATGGCTTTAGCTTTTGTGAATTGTGACTTTTTATGTGGTGCTCTAATGCACAGTTATCTGTGTTTGTGAACCAGAAACTTTGTCTTGTGTGATGCTCGCTATGTAAATATTTGGAGGGGGAATTAAATGAATCATTCTTTCATAAAACTATTATGATATCAAAATATTATAGGTTTATGAAAATACATTAACTAGAAGTTACTACACTGGAGTTCAACCTCAGTAGTGCTGGTTGATTAAGTTCAATTAGCTCTGTGGCATTAAGTGAGATACCTGCTTTCCAAGACCTTACTTAAGTCACTTTAAAATAGGATGATTTGGTTAGGTAATGTCTGAAGTGTCCTTACTTTTAAAATTATATAACTCTCAAAGCCTATTCCAGAAAAGAAAATATGATTCAAAATCTGGATTAGCCCAAATACAAAAGAGAAACTAAGTCATTGCAAGTCTTATTCACAAGATCTTCTAATGTGTCTATTCCTTTTTGATACTTGAATGTGTTTTCTATATGTTTGAATTTGCTGTGTACACATTAGATTACAAAATGATTCATCTTTGGGACAATTCAGTGCCTTAGAATATTTTCTTGGTAATCTGCCTATTGATATTTGACTCTTAGTAATATCTGTCAAGTAAATATTTTCATAATATGATTTTTAAATCCCAAATAATTAATAGTAGATGGATACAACAGAAGACACTTAGAAAAAAATCACATTTTGACCACTTTTAAGAAATACTTTTAAATCAACTTCAGACATGAGTCCTTAAAGCTTGGCCACCAAGATAATAAACACTTGATCAAATTGCTATCTTCATGATATGCACTCTTCTAAAGAATTATTGGTCTCTAACAATACTCACAAAGAGCTATCAGACAGGCTATTAAAATGCAAACTATGGTAGATGTATTCAGAATATAAAACAAACACAAATAGTCACAGTCCATTTGCATCCATTTGCACAATGCATTTATTCTATTTTATAAATAACTGATAGATAGACTAGTGGAAAAATATTCAACCCCTTATGATGTGAATAAAAGGGAAATGCAACTTCAATCTCAGAGGAAAATATTTCCCAGTGAGTGTTAATATCTAATATCTTGTGCTACCAAAAGACATACAATTTTATTTTACATCCTTACTTGACATTTATTTGGGGTTTATTCAAGGATTCTTGGATTGGAAAAATGCCTGCATATTTGGACCTATTTAAAGGTCCAAGACATTTGATTTATGTCAGAAGCGATATTTATAGAAAATGCATCTTGTTTTAGATAGAGCTGGGGTCGGAAAGGTCTCCCTAAGGGGAAGCAGGAACTCAAATTAAGCAAAGGGCTCTCTATGTGGACATCTGGGAGAGGGACATTCTTGACCTCTGCAAGAAGAAAAATGTGCAAAAGTGGGTTTATGCCACGTGAGTTCAAGTGACAGCAAAGAGACCAATGTACCGAGGGTGGAGGAGCAAAGGAGAAATTTGGAGAGGTAGCCACATTTTTAAAACTTTGAGCCACATTTAGATTTTATCATAAGAGTAACTCGTGGTCTCACTCGTGTTTTCAAAGTCACCTCTTGCTGTCATAGAGGGTCAAGAGTGGGAGGAAGAGAAACATTAGGATCGAGTACAGGTGAACCAGGTTTGTGTCCGAGAAGCAACTGCCAAGCAGGATTAGATGTGCAAGATCTATTGAAATGGCTGAAGGACACAGGGAGTGGGCGAGAAGTCAGCAGAGAGAGCCTTCAGGCGGGGACCACTTTGAAAGGAGACGTGAGGCCCGACAGCCTGAGACTGTGGCATAGTGCTGGGATGGTATTGGCAAGGCCAATGAGGGTACCCGAGTACAAGCTGCTCTCTGAAGGAATCCCATGTCCTAGTCCTCTCTCCCCCGCCACTGTGCCCAGTCATTGGCTGGAACAAGCCTGGGGGTGCTGGGTGGCCTGCTAGACAGGAAGGTGTGGCAGTGGGGGCTGTCGGTCACCAGCTCCTGCAGTAGGTTCTCATGGAGGGGGAGGTAATCAGGCACCTCCAATGGACACCAGAGGTGGGTGCTTTGGACTAAGGCTGAAGCGGTGGAGTTGGGGGGGGTTGGTTAGAGTTCTAATAGATTTTGAGGTGAGAACCAAAAATATTTACTAATTAACAGGATGTTAGGTGTGAGAGATTTTTGACTCAAGATTTTGGGCAAACGGTTATGACAATTCCTGAGACAGAAAAGACTTGGAAGGAACAGATTGCAAGGTCAGATGGGGGTGGGGCAGATAGAAAACCGTTCTGGGCACGTTAAATCTGATTTGATTATTCAGCATCCAAGTGGATATGTTACCATGAGCATTGGCTGTATTTCACTGGGCAAATGGTGGGCCACAGGTATTCACGTAGGTGCTGCAGATGGAGAGATGGCTTACTGGGCATAAGGATCATCTAGGAGGTGAGGACAGCTGGAGAAGAGAAGAGTGCAATTTTTGAGCCTTGGGTGCTCTACAGCATCTAGAAATTGGGGGAATAAAAGAATCTAGCAAGATAGAGCTAATTAGGTAGGAGGAATAAATAGTATTATATAAAAATGAGGCTGTGACTCAGAGAACCAGTTATGTAGATGAAAAGGAGGAGATAGTTTTGGGAAATAGCTACCTAGGATTATCAAATAAAGAAAGGACTTCAAGAAGGAGGGAATTGTCAATTGTTTCACACATTGATGAGAGATTAAAAGGACCTTGACCTCAAATGAATCCTTGCATTTAGCAGCGGGGAGCCCAGTGGTAACATTGACAAGGGCGATTTCAGTGGAACATTGCATGAAAGGCTTATTGGAGAGAATGTAGGAAAACAAGGAGAGGCAGTGAGCGTAGATACTATTATGAGGAAATCTGGTATAAAAGGGAACAAGAGGTGGAGAATTGCTACTGTCCTGTCCAGAGAGAGTTTTTTGTCTTATAACGGGTGACACGACAGCATGTTGAGATGCTTATCAGAATGAATTCTTACAGAAGGCAAAATATACAATCCAGGACACAGTTCAATTGCATCACTGAGTAGTAGGAATTTGTAGACACTCTGTTCTGATCACTTTCTAGTTTCTCAGTGAAATAAGGATTGAGGTCATTGTTAGCAAAAGAGCTGTGGAGTGGACATGTTGCAGGCTTGAGGAGAGAAGGTGTGAAAGTCACTTAGGAGGGAGAGACAGTCAGTGGACTGAATAAATGTAATAGTATTGCTGGGTGGTCCCAAGTAACAGCTCAAAATTTCTTTCTTTATATTTATTGTGAGATCAGTCAGCATGTTTAAAGTTTTTCCCTATTCATTTCCAATTCTTTGGTGTTGACAAGGAATAGACCCAGGTTGTGTTTAGTCTTGGTTGGGGTTTTGCTGGGCAGGTGTGACACAGGAAAAGGGACACAGGATTGAGAGTAAATGGAAGGGAGTGATCATCATGGCGGATGTGAGATTTAAGCTGGGAAGTGAAAGAACTCTGAGACCATGGAGGTAGAATGAATAAACTGTGGGTCTTGTGGGTTTAAAGTATTTAGAATGAGGATGGACCAAAAACAGACAGCAAGAAAATGTTCAGGAGTAAGACTCTTAGTATTCAGATTATGGAGGAGATGGAGTGAGTTTGGGATGTAAGTGGAAGGCGAGATGAGAGGAATAGAGGAGAACAGAGAACCTGAGTATTGGTAACATTGTGCTGTGGTCTGAATGTTTGTGTCTCCACCCTGCCTCCAAATTCATATGCTGAAATCTTTAGGTGATGGTAGGGCCTTTTGGGAAGTGGTTAGTTCACGAGGGCCTAGCCCTCATAAAGGACATCAGTGCCCTGGGGGGCCACCTTGCCTCTTCCACCACGTGAGGACACAGTGAGAAGTGATCCAGGAAGTGGGCCCTCACCAGACACCAAATCTTCTGGCAACTTGATCTTGAACATCTCAGCCCCCAGAACTATGAGAAATAAATTCCTGTTGTTTATAAGCCATCTGGTCTATGATATTTTGTTATACCAGCCTAAACAGGCTAAAACAGAGTGTCTACATGGGGAGAAAAATCAACAACAATAATGGTGAGAAAAACAGCAAGCCAGAGGCTGAAGCCATCCATGATGAAGAGGATGGTGACTGACTAAAGTTCTCAAGTCGTGAGCTTTGAAGGAACTGGAGCTTTTAGCAAGAATCAGGGCGAATGGTCAGGAGGTGGTCCAGTAGAAAGCAAGAAACAATTTATTTCATCATAAAGAACGGTTTCATTGTCAATGGGCAGGTGTCCACTGATCTATCTTCTTCTGCATTTCATGATACCATAATTTGACTTCTCTAAATCTGACGATAGGAGAAAAACTGAAGTCCAAAAGACTTGTATAAAGATATTTGAGATTTATAATTTAACATGAAAGGCTCTGATACTTTTGGTTGTGATCTCCACTCAGACTTCAATTATCTGTCCCTTACCCTCAGCCAGAGTTACCAGGGAGAATCTACTCGGTCTACTCCCCGGGATTGCTCTAGGCTCAGAGAATCCTTTGAAGTCTCATCTTCCATCTCTAGTTTTGCTCTGTCCTCTCTCTGAATTCACAATTATTCTGGATCTTCCAAGTTTTTATCATTGGCTTTCCCTTTTCATTTCACCTTGCTCTAGGCTTTCTATTTGTGACAGCTTGGAGTGGTCTGAGCCCCGTACAGAGTCTCAAATTCCAATCCCTTTAGCGATGTGGCATTGCGAAGGCACTGTGTGATTCAGGGGATTCCAGGATACCAGTCATGAGATAAATGATGCTGCACACGCTCCTTCAGAGAAGGAATTGGATTGATCTGGCTGCATGCATCTGTAACGGTTCTTGTGATATAATCCTTTTTAGGCAATACATATAAATATCTGCTCTTTTATTGTTGTGTGGTAAAGCAAAGTCACTACAAATGGCTATTTCCCAATATATAATGTTCTGTTTTCCTGGTCCTCTAAGGCACTTTGACCACTGGTTGTGTACAAGGAATTTGGCTATTCTATTTTCAAACACCAGTGGTCAGTTGGGTCTAACTATCAATTTAATGGCGCCAATGGCCATCAAAACAAGGAAAATTACACAGTAAGTCTGTCTTTCTTTTATAAAGGGAATCATTTGCATTTCATTGCGGTCCTGAGCATGGCCTTTTCCCGCAACACTTTCGTAACCATCATTCACACAAGAGGGTGGACCAAGAATGCAAAGGGCATTTTATTTTCAAAATCTTTGCTTCAACTACGGAAATACTTTCTATGGCATCACTTTTACTTTTTTTAACATTTATAGTTCAGAGTGAGCCGAGTAAAAATAATAGCTTTCTAGAAAGAGAAAGAAAGAGTAAGCCTAGTGGTGGGGATGAATACTGTGCACGTAGAAAAGGAGTAGTCACCCAAGTACACCAGAGGGGCAAAACTTTGATTGGACCTTGTGTCTGTGTGAAGCTTTCATTTGGTGGGTTTCAAAGTGCTTTAGAATAATACTTTCATGGGATAAAGAGAAAGGTGGCATGAAAGGAAAACATTTTCATAAAAAGCAAGGAAGCAAAAATGTCACTTGATTCAGTGGGATATTTTAAGGGGAAAATTATATGACTAAATTGTACCAATGGAAGTTTGGTTTAAAATTCCATTAAGATGGATGAACATTTCCAAGGCCCTAAATTATGTACCAGGAAAAAAAAAAAAAAAGAAGAAAACAATTGTATCAGAAGACATCACTATTGTCATTAGTTGTTGGGTGCCTTTTAATCTAGAAAGAGACTAAACTTGATTTAAAAACAAACTTTATAAGAAGGTATTAGAGATGACAAATTTAAAATTTGGATAGGTAGAATGAAACTATTAAACTGAATTACCTTAATAACTGTGTATAAATGTCATACAATTTCCTAAAATTAAAGTGCTTGCATAGTAATTTGAATTTTCTTGGTTCTTACTATGATTTTGTGCCTGACCACTTGCCATGTGTCTGCATCTATCTGTGTCTGTATCTATGTCTACATCTCTATCATCTGTCTATCTATAATATCTCTTTATCTATATCTATCTGTCTACCTGTCTCCCTATCTTCAAGAAGATCAATTGTTGCTTTTAAATTACTGAGGACAACAAAGCTATATTCCCTGTAATTCTTTTAGTTTTTTTCCTCTCCACCATAAAATGTTTGCTTATTTTGAAAATCCTATTTACCCATCTTAGAAGAAGGGATGTTGATCCATTTCAAGACTAATTCTTCCATCTAGGGCTTCTAATCCTTGACGAATACATTGTCTTTCTCCTGAAATACAAGAGCTCTTTTCTAAGTGCCTTCTTTTTTATTTGTAACACAGTGCCTTTTATTATAATTATATAGTCAACTTATTTTCCCTAATGTATTACTTTTCAGTCAGTACAGATTCTGTTACTCTTCAGGAGCAAATGGCCTCAAAGTTTCAGTGGCTTACGATACATAAAATTTATTTCCTCCTTGTGTAATTTCATTTCATTTCATGTACTTTCATCCCAAAGTACATTTCAATTTGAGACCCAGACCAAAATAGCCACTCAAGTCCAAGTGGTTTATTTTGTAAATGATTCCAGGAGAATAAAGAAGTGAGACAGGGAAGGAAATAAAGATAAAAAAGGCTTCATTTTCCAGTCAGTTATCACTGTGGGCAATGAGAGCTTAATTCTCTTATGGAAATCTAGGCACCAGGGTAAAATATCCACCTGAGTAATCCCACTCAAGGGCCAAGGAGTTGTGGTATTTCAACATGAATCTTCGTCAGCCATTGGTGGAGGCAGCATCTCTGAGTATTCGTTCTCTGTAGTTTGGGCCTAGAGAAGGTACCCAAAAGGGCTTCCAAGTCAGAGAAAGTCCTCATGCAAAAAATGCACAGATTGCATTTGCAGATCAGTCAGGTGTGCACTGATGTGGTTAGAGAAAAAGGTGGCAGAGAGAAATCCACTAAATCCATCAAGGAAAAAACAAACAAATAGAAGTGAAAACATTGTTGGGATAATTTAATAATTTTGTTTTGGCACTATTTCTCTCAAAATTCAGCTAACCTTTTCTGCCATCATCTACATGTGATAGCTAATGTGCCCATTTTCCACTATGTGTTAGTTCTGATAACATACATGTAGTCACTATGGCACACCTTATTTTTTATCTCTATGTTATTTCCCCATCTTTTCCCAATTTCTCTGGGTATGAAACCTGATAGATTTGTGGAAACCTATCTCAAATGATATCTTCTTTATAAAGACTTCCCTAAAGTTTGGTCAGAATCAAATCACTCCCTACTGGGTGTTCTTTTGTAAAACTTTACCTATACTTTTGTCATCTTATCATATTATATTATAATTTATTAATCTGTCTCTGAAAAAATTGTGAGTATCTTCAAAGTATGAATTATGTCTTATGCATTTTTACTTATTCTCCAATTGTCACTCAAATAAAGGTTTGCACACCCAATAAGAAAATACATAAATAGACACAAATCTGGTTTTCTTGCAATTAAAAAAGTTAATCTTGCTTTGGAAAAAATAATATATGCCTCACATTTTTCAATGTACCTTTGGAAATTTCTTAATAGCTATGTTTTCATAAATATAGATCATTATTATTATATATTAAGGAATTTATAATTTAACATGCAGTTACATATAATATCACTTATATTTTATCAAAGAGGCATTATGGTCAAATAAGTCTTTAAGAAAAAATTAAATTTATGAGTCCTTCATAAATATTACAGTGTTCTTGGGCAGAAAGGATTAATGAAAATAAGTTTAAAGTTATTATTTGTTACTTTAAAGACTACGAGTTTCTAATATAAGGAAATGTAAAGAGTAGTTCATAACTTAAAAACATCCACTTCAAATTGCAAGAAAGAGTTAACTATGTTACCATTTAATCTTGTATGTGAATCTTATATGTGAATAGTAAAATGTTACACATGAGAATCTTGGAATATTTGTGAATAATGTATAAATAAATAGTCCCTGTTTGATCTCTGTATTCTGTTAAACAGAGATCTGTTAAAATACATGGCTCTGTTCAGTACATCTGGCTGTAAAATTCTTCTAAATTCTAGGCAATGGAGAAAGCAATTCAATGTATGTGCAACTGCATTTTCCTTTGAGACAATTTCTTACAAAGGGAAATCCCACTGACAAGTCTATGCAGCCCCAATGGTACACAGAGCATTCTGAACGCTGGGATTTCTAAAGCAGTCATTGGGGCTACGTTGTCCTAATTAAAGTTCTTGGGCAGTTTCGCCAACATGCAAAACCACCTTCCAGTTTTCCTTTTGTGGTAGGATTTATCATTTATGAAAAAGCTCTCCAACTCTTCCTTTCTATGGTATAATTAGTCAAGGTTCATGGCCAAAATAGATTGCTCCCAGAATTACCAACTGCTCCCAGAATTACCACAAGAGATCTTTGGGTAGCAGCAGAGCCGCACTGGTGCACTTATTCATTTATTTGTTTGTCTAATATATAGTTTTGCCTGTCTTGAAGCAGAACTTCAGGCCCTGGTCTTGGTTTTGATGAATGAGGTGTGGTGCTCAGATGGATAAAAGGTGAATATCTCCCCAAACCAGACCTCAAGGTTCATAAATTATTTATAAAATACTTCAATGTGCTGCTGCAGTGCTCAGGGCCAGTTTCTAATGTGGAGACAAGAGCTCTTTAATCACACACACTCTTCCCCTCAAAAGAAAAAGATTGGCATTTAACAGAGAGCTATAAGCCAAGAACAGGATGGGAGTGTGAATCTCCATTTAGAATAGGAGTCGCTTATCATTTATAGGCCTTGAGAGTTGACTGCCAATTTCAGGAACCTATGCAGTAATAGCAATCATATCTTAAATATATCTAGTATTTTCTCCATAATATCCTGAAAATAGTTTCGATATATTACCAGTATTTTATAGATCTTCATAACAATAAGTAGAAAATGGGCACACACTATCTCTGTGTTTCATAATCAGAAAACTGTCACCATTTTCCTGAGACAAAAATATGTAAGTTTAAAAATTTTAGTGCCAGGTCCATAGTCACAATTTACCAATAGCATTTTTAAATTTAAAAATACCTTCAGTGAATATACCATTGGCTAACAAAATGATACTCAGAGCATTCTCTAATATCTAAATGTTTTACAATCACAACATGCAGATGCTACAAAATAACCAAGTTATTATTTATATCATTATTTATATTTATAAACTTAATTCCTATATATTAAACAAGGTAAATTATCAGTGTTGCTGTGCCATAGTTGATATGGTATTTAGACTTTCACATAGCATGTGTAGAAAATGAATGAAATAATCATTTGTTGATAAAGATCTGATTTAATTACTGAAATGGTTCACATAGTAATGTTACTGAAAGCTCAGCCACTTGTCCTCAAGGCTACATCAGAAGAACAAGAATAACTGGTCTGAAGAGAACGAAAGAGAAGTTTATTACTTTGCTAGCAAAGGAGGAAAAATGGTAGACCTTATTGTTTCAAAATCCAAATTTCCTGAACATAAGAAGAAATACAGAGCTTTTAAAGGGAGGGCCCTTCAATTCTAGGCCATTGTGGTTTGCTATTCTAGTCCCATCCCTGCCAAAGACAAAGCCCCACCTGGGCCCACCTGGGGGGCTGGTGCAGGCCTGGGATGCAGGAACAAAAGGTCTTCTCCTTGCTCCTTGCAACCACTGGCGTGAGGCAGGGATGCAGGTTTCAATTCTCAAAAAGAGTGGGGTAAGTTTCAAAGAGACAGAAATAATTTTGCCTTTTTTTTTCAGGCCATTCCCTGTTATACGTTCCCCACTCTCAATTTTACACTTCTGTATCTATGGAGGAGGGGAAACTACTCGGTTACAGTACATTGATAATGGCAGAGTCCTATTTTATGCATTCTATTGTATTGCTTCGCATTTAGACTCTACCTTAAAAGGTTCATTGGATGAAAGCATATATAGAAAATTAATCAATAAACATACATTACATTATTTAATGGTTCCAACAACCCTATGACGTAGGCTTTATCACCTATATAGTATCTCCAGGTTTTTGTCTGAAGTAGACTCTAAGACAAGAAGATGAGTGCCAGCGTCTTATTCGGGAGGTGATTCCAGGATGTACCAGGAAAATGTGGAAATGAGACCAAAGAAGCCAATTCAGGGTAAGGTGATAAGCAGGTGACTGCTGAGGGCAACTGGGCTCAGTCCTGCTGGCGACCTCAAGAAATCGTCTAGAATCTGTCTCAAAATTGCCCCACCCACGGGCTGAGGAGCTGGAGTATTGATCTGCCAACTTTTGTTCATCATTCACGGAGAGCTGCTCCCAGGCTTGTCCCCTGTGGAGCACCTGCAGTCCGCCCCGTAGGTCTGCAGACTGTGTCCCCACAGTGGGAAACCTCGGGCAGAGTCCTGGTGCCTGCAGCCCTGCGGTCTGAACTTCCATGAGGCCAGCAGCCAAAGGGCTTTTTTTCTCTTCTTTGTTCCCCTGCTCCTGTGTCTCCTAATTATTTTAAAGGTGAAGGAGAATAGTAGTATGGAAATAAAAGTAATAACATAAAAATAGAAATAAAATAAAAATTAAATTAAGTTTAATTTAGGTTAAATAAAAATGAAAAAACAGTAAGTACAGAAATAATTTTTCTCTGGCTTGATTTAAAAATGTTAGTTCTAAGTGCTTTAGGTTGGAGACACTGTTCCTAATCGGAGCATGGTTCCCCGCTGCAAGCACGCCTTCCTACAGAACATCTTAGGAGATGCTATGTTGTAGAAAGAACACATTCTTTGAAATCAGGTTGCTCCGGGTCTAAACATGGGCCCCACCTCTCAGCAACTGCGTAATCTTGGGAAAGTAGGAAACTCTCTTCGCTTCTTTTATCTGTAGGACAGGGATCCTATCTCCAAGAGTTGTTGGAAAGGATTAAATGATACAAAGTACTTAAAGTCCCTGGAAGATAAGAAGCTAGCTGCACAAACAGAGACCACTTTTATCATCTGTGCAGATGTTAACGTTTGCCAGGATGTTCTAGGATTATACACTCTATGACTCAGTGCTGATTTCATATATTTACTGTGATAAAACTTTCCTAGGATACTGAGAGAAGACTTTGCAGTGCTGGCTGAGCTCTGTTTAAATATTTTTCAGCTGTTCTGGCTCTTAAGAAAGAAAAAAATATTGGATCTTTAAAATGAATTAGCTTATCTATTCTTGCTCTTTTTTCTCCATATCTAAGGGGAAACCCCACAAACCTCCCATCTGTGACTGCCAGTAACCGCATGACACATCATCGTCCAAGAAGGAAGAGAAGGTTGTGGGCTTGGCAGGAATCAGGACTTCCTTGTTTCCCCGTTTTCCAATATTTCCAGGCTTCAGCCCTTGTTTACAGCCTAGAAATGTTCAGCTAGTGCTGAATATTGGGTTCTGCCCTATCAACTAGATCGTATTCCACTAAAAGTTTGCAGCTTCTGATTTCAGTGTTTCAGATGCCAAGTGAAATCTATGAATCCCTGTTCAGAACGTAATAAAATTGAAGATAATCTTTTCCCAGATGGATTATCACAAACATAGCATCTGGAGAAGCCAAAGATCAACATAAAAGCGATTGACATGTGTATGTGTGTGTGTGTATTTGTTAATGGAACAATAAATATAAGTAATTTTTCAGAAAGGATTCTTATCTCTGGAAAACTTTTCCTCCCTCAAGATTAAAAGAGGTACAGCTCATTTCCTTTTAGGACATTTGTCTTTGGGCTTTGGTATTTTTTTTTTTTTTTTTTTTTTTTGAGACAGAGTCTCACTCTGTTGCCCAGGCTAGAGTGAGTGCCGTGGCATCAGCCTAGCTCACAGCAACCTCAGTCTCCTGAGCTCAAGCAATCCTCCTGTCTCAGCCTCCCGAGTAGCTGGGACTACAGGCATGTGCCACCATGCCCGGCTAATTTTTTTCTATATATATTTTTAGCTGTCCATATAATTTCTTTCTATTTTTAGTAGAGATGGGGTCTCGCTCTTGCTCAGGCTGGTCTCGAACTCCTGAGCTCAAACGATCCCCCCACCTCGGCCTCCCAGAGTGCTAGGATTACAGGCGTGAGCCACCGCGCCCGGCCAGGGCTTTGGTATTTTTAAATTAGAAATACCTTTAAGAAAATATTTCTTCAATCATTAGTTTCTCCAAGAGAGTTCTGCTCTTTAGAATCAGATTAACTAAAGATTTCTGTTGTTGTTGTTTTCAAATCGTTATACTTATCTTTGGTGCATCCATGTTTTAAAAAAAAATTTGAAATTTGAAAATGTATTTACTTCAGATAACTAAGTTGCCTTTTTCTAAAATGAAAGTTGTTGTTTTCCATGTTACGACTTGATGTTTTTTGCTGATTTCTGTTAGCAGTCTTGAATATTTTCTGTACCTGTACCTAGTACACACACTCTTGTCTGGGACAGTTCTATTTTTCATAGTTGTTATTGTGGCACATATTTGACTCCCCGTCTTCTTCAAAAGAGCTGGCTAGATCTTAGCTACACTGTAAGATTTATTGTCTTTGAACTACCACTTACACCGAGCTGCTCACATCCATTAATCAGCCTGACTTACTGACCCTGGTGCTATCTGGAGTTGTGTGCTTACATCAGATAGGTTGTCGCTAAAGTCCATCCATTATATTTCTAGGCTCTCACTTCTCTGTACAATCCCAGCTCAATCATGCTGGCAAATATCTGGGTAGCATTTAGCCTTGAGGGGTCTTTCAAGGGGGAGTTCCACATGGGCTTGCACTACACACCCTGCAGGGGTGGGGAACCTATAGCCTCGGGCCATATGTGGACTTCCGGATCCTTTGACTGAATCTGAATTTTACAGAACAAATCTTTTTAATAAAGGAATTTGTTCTGTGAAGTTTGGATTCAGTCAAGGGGCCGCACTCAGGGATCCAGAGGGCTACATGTGGCCTTGAAACTGTAGGCTCCCCACTCCTGAAAGCTTCAGATGTCATTTACAATCTGTAGGCCCTGCAGAACTGTAGATTTTAAATAGAGAAGGATGTGCCCTCTGATGATATTCTTAAATCATGGAAAGCTAAAACAATAAATACCCCAAATTCAGTGTACCTTTGTCTTGGAAAAGGGGTGAGTCTTGCATGGTTGCAATTCACCTCGCTTGCCTGTGGTTCATTGGTTCTGACATGTCACTAAATTGATCAGCCCCAATGATCACTAAAGCAATTGTTTGCCAGACATTACTGGCAACGTAAACTTAGCCTACACTTGTGATTTATTTTATGATTTCTATCCAGGATTGGGAAGAAATAAGGAATTTTTTTCGAGTAGGAAATTGTACACAATTCTACATCATAATTTATGCTAGTATAATAACCACCGTGCATTTGCTTGTTTCTTAATTGGTTAATCTTCATAATATTAATATGAAGAGGCTTTCCAGTTTTATAGTTAAGTGAATTTTATCAATGTTTTATTTTGACAAAACTTGCTAGTGTATTTAATTTTCTTTAAGGAAAGAAACTAAAAGTATCAGTCAACTTTCAAGTAAAATGCTTTTGTTAAAATCAATACTTATTAAAGCAAATATCTTTTGAAAATTCAAGCAATCTATAACTTGCAAACATTTGATTAAAATAGTTTCAATAATGGATATTTAGCTTGAAGATTTCAAGATGATAAATCAATGTCTTCTCTCAAATTCTGATAACATATGTTAAAAATGTTCTTTAAACAACAATAAAACTTAAGATAAAAGCAATCGATAAAACTACCAATGACTCTTTGGTTCCTAGTTGACCTTAATTTAGAAAGCAGATCCAAGAATTAAATACAAATAACTGGCAAGAATAGAAAATGGAAGATTTTAATTTTTTTCAAGAAAATGCTTTCTTATCAATGGCAAAGCAGTGAGTTCATTCACAGGCATTTTTATTCTATCATTCTGTGAGTTAAAAAATGCAGGGAGCATGTTTAGTTTTTCTTTTCCCCCCCAATGACTTTATATCAGAGTAGTCAAAATATGCTTTTGAATATGATACACAAAAAGTATCTGCAATAATTGTCAGAAAGGTAGTTTTTCCCATCATTCAAAACCATCTTTATGTGGCAGGACAATCTTTCATGCATCTCACCCTACTGTCTGCATTTCCCTCCCAATTCTGCTGAGAGGAGTCTTGGTTAAGACAGAGAAAAGGGGCAAGCTGAGGCTTTGCTGGTATAACAGATAAAAATCCCCAAATTTCATGGGTGAAAAATTGCCAATTTGTTTCTTCTATAGCTGAATGCCATTTCTATTTTGTGCATTCTTTTCATCAGGTGGTGGAAACTCCGTCTCAATTAATTCAAAGTCTCCTCTGGCAATTTCGGTGTCCAATTTGTCCAGGGTCAATTCTATACTCCTCACGCCACGGATGTGAGGTGGAGCGGCTCCTTGTCCTTGGTCACAGTAGTCATGACTGCGAGTGGTGACGTCTGCAGAGATGTGCATTATCTCATTTAGTCTTCCCAGGTACCAGTCCCCCGGGGGACCTTCTGTTCTGGTCACACGTCTGCTTCGTATTCTTCTCTCTCCTTCAGCTGTTTCCTCATCCCTCTTTACCAAACCACAGCACCTGGCTACTCCCCTGATCCTCCAGGACGCCCCTTGCACCTGACAGCTGAGACGCACCAAGCAGACATGCTGCTCTACAGTTCCTGGGTCACGGGGGTTGCAGAGCAGCTGCCGTTTTCCAGGACTCTACCCAGGATTCAGGCACCCCCTGCGCTCTCGGATTCCCCAGACCTAGCTGGGGTTTCTAGCATTCTGCCAGGAGGCATGTGGTGCCCTCTCCCCATCTCCTGACGGGTGGAGGAGTAGAAACAATTGAGAGAAATGGAAGAAGTTTTTAAAACCTGGATGAGAGAAACAACAGGGAGAGAAGGGCCACGCCCAGTGCGACGTGAGACTCCTGCGCATTCATCATGGTGGCCCGTCTATGGCAGATTGTCTCCTGGACGGGAAGGGAGAGCTCATGCCCCGCGCCACCCTCTGAACTCCACTTTGTTTTGTGCCTGGCCAGAAAAAGATTTTTTTTTTTTTTTTTTTTTCTTTTTTCCTTTTAAAAGATTTTAGGCTTCCCAAACCAGCCTGTGTAACAGAGGTTATTGAGTATATGTGTGCGCACGCGCATATATGCAAACATGTAAATACACTGAACTTTTCTTTCAAAATTTGATATTTTTGAAGTAGCTGATCCTGAAAAACAAGTCATAGTTTATGAAGCTCAAATGAACTTCTCTATATTCTATATTATTTCTGTAGCTGCATCAGTCTTGACTCCTTCAACTCTTCCCTCCTCCCCTCAGGGTAGTTCAAACCCCCCACACACATCCCTGGGCCTCAGGCACCCTGATTCAACGTGTCTGCAGGGCTGCACTCTCCCCGCAGGCTCTAGGGAGAGACGCTGTTTTGTCTCTTCCAGATTCTGGTGGCTGTTGGAGTTCCTTGGCCAGATCACTCCCATCTGTGTCTCCATCTTCACGTGGGTTTCTTTTCTCTCTGTCTTCTCTTCTGTCTCTTATAAGGCCACTTGACATTGGATTTAGGGCTCACGGGAGAAATCCAGGATGATCTCATCTTAAGACCATTAACTTAATTACATCTGCAAAGACCCTTTTTCCAAATAAGGTAATAGTCATGTTTTCTAAGGATTTGGACATGGACATATACTTTTTTTTGAATCACTATTCCATCTGCTACACGTGTCTTAAAATAGTTTTATAGGCAAGATCATCTAATAACAGGGACCATTAACTGTATCCTCATAGATGGTATGCTGAAGCGTGTCTAATTTATAATCCAATATACTAATTATTCAATAATGTAGAGGAAGGTTCTAATAAAGTTATTTATTGCCCTCAAACACAGCATAGAGTTTTATCATCTTTTTTTTTTTTTACCCTCTAGTCAGGTTTTTTGTCTTCGAAATATAATTATTTTAGCTTAATAACCAAATATTAATAAAAAGTCTATGCAATATTAAAATGAAAACTGAAAAATATGATCAATAGTTGGAAAAATATCAGTGAACTACAATTTTCTTTTGTCTTTTCAGGTATATTATTTCCTCCCTAGTTACGCTGCAGGATCAGTCAGCCCGAGAAGAGATCATGATGGAACACAGATGGCATGCAGAGTTGCTTAAAAGTTAAGTGAATTTTAACTTTTCATGTTCAAAGCAAGATTTTTACAGCAAAACAACAGATTTGAAACCAGACTTTATGAGAGAGAAAGAATTGCCTACATATATTTAGTTCTCCTTGAGCCAGACACAATTCAGAATGATCAAAATCATGAAATGATGGAGTTTATTGCTTAGGATAGAAAAGCTTTTTTCCAACAAGAGGGTTAAGCCTTAACCTTGTTTTCCTGGGTGGAAGTAAGAGGGGAGGAGGAAGAAGGGAGGATGGGGAGGAGCTAACCCCTCTCTAGTCCTGGAGGATGGGAAGTTGGGGGAAAGCCAGGAGAGAAACAGGGGGTGCTCAGGCAGGTTGTGCCCTCGGGTCCTGGCCCTGGGTTATGGTCCACGCAGGAGGGTAGAGGGAATCCAGCAAGTCGGGGGAATGCAAAAGGGTAGCGGGATTCGCAGACCTGAGACCTCTGAGAATTTGTCCTTTAGGGTCTCAACATATGAATAGGTCCACTTAGTTAAGAGGGAGGGAGGGTCTGTGTGGCCTGACAGAGAAGGTCTTCTTTGCCTCTTAAGTCTCCGTCATTTAACTTATGTGGATACTGCTTATGTACTTTACATGCAATTACACATTTAATCGTCACAATAGTACTATGAATTGGGGAATACATTTTTAAAATAAAAAAAACTGAAATATAGTTGGCCTGTGTATCCACAGATTTTATATCCATGGATTCAACTAACCACAGATCAAAAATATGTGGGGAAAAAAAAAAGCTGAGTGTGGTGACACATGCCTGTAGTTCCAACTGCTGCAGAGGCTGAGATAGGAGGATGTCTTGAACCCAGGAGGTCGAGGCTGTAGTAAGTTTTAATGGCACCTGTGAATAGCCACTGCACTCCAGCCTGGGCAACATAGTGAAACTCTGGCTGTAAAAAAATAATAATAATACATATAGTATAACAGTTATTTACATTGCATTAGGTATTACAGGTAATGTAGAGATGATTTAAAGCTGTGGTCCCCACCCTCAGGCTGCAGACTGGTACTGGTCCCTGGCCTGTTAGGAACTGGGTCACACAGCAGGAGGTGAGTAGTAGGTGAGAGCGAGTAAAGCTTCACCTGTGTTTACAGCCACTCCCCATCACTCACATCACCACCTGAGCTCTGCCTGCTGTCAGATCAGCGGCAGCATTAGATTCTCATAGGACTGTGAACCCTACTGTAAACTGTGCATGGGAGGGATCTAGGTTGCACTCTTCTTATGAGAATCTAATGCCTGATGAGCTGAGGCGGTGATGCTAGTGCTGGGGAGCAGCTGCAAATGTAATAAACATAATGCACTTGAATCATCCCCAAACCATCCTCCCTGACCTCCCACCCCCACCCCATCCATGGAAAAATTGTCTTCCATGAAACTGGTCCCTGATGCCAGCAAGGTTGGGGACCTCTGATTTAAAGCATATGGGAGGATGTGTGCAGGTTACATGTAAAACTATGTCATTTTATATTAGGGCCTTGAGCCTACATAGATTTTAGTATCTTCAGGGCGTTCCTGGAACCAATCCTCTGCAGATCCCGGAAAGGATTGTACATAGAAGGCAAATAACCTGCCCCAGGTCACCCTAGTAAATGAAAGTGCAGGGAAAATACCCCAGGCCACTTGGTTCTGGAATCTGTGCATTTAACCCCTATGCATATGGCTGGATACAGAGCTGCTATCCTAAAATGTTAAGAATGAGTAACAAGGACTCTTTAAATTGTTGAATCTAATCTCAGTTTTGACCAGATTAGATACATTTAATTATTTTTTAAAAATGCTATTTCATAGATGGGGCCTTATTGGGAAGATGGAGTTAATTATGAAATAAAAACAGAGAAATGAATTTCCTCTGTAAATATGTTTTCTGTAGATTTAAACATCTGTATATATATTATATACACACACATCTGTAAATAGATATGTGTGTATATGTACATTCTGTTGGGGAGAAACAGAGCATATACATATGTACATTCATGTACTCTAAAGATGTCTCAGTCAAAAAAGGACTATGTGTAACAGTGGTCCCATACAATTATGATGGAGCTAAAAATTCCTATTGTCTAGTGGCATCGTAGCTGTTATAATATTATAGAGTAATTTCTGTGGTGACGCTGATGTGAACAAACCTAATGTGCCACCAGTTGTATTAAAGTATGGCACATACAACTATGCATAGTATTAATATATAATACTTGATAATAAATGACTATGTTACTGGTTAATGTATTTACTATACTATACTTATTATTTTAGAGTTTACTCCTTCTAGATATACTTTTTTAAAAGTTAACTGAAAAACGTCTTAGGCAGGTCTTCAGGAGGTATTCCAGAATAAAACATTGTTATCACAGGAGATGGCAGCTCCATGCCTGTTATTGCCCCTGAAGACCTTCTAGTGGGACAAGATGTGGAGGTGGGAGACAGTGATATTGATGATCCTGACCTTGTGTAGGCCTAGGCCAATGTATGTATGTTTTAGTTTTCAACAAAAAAGTTTGAAAATTAAAATAAATAAATTTTAAATATAGATAAAAGCTTATAGAATAAGGATAAGAAGAAAGAAAATATTTTTGTATAGCTGTGCAATATGTTTGCATTTTAAGCTAAGTGTTGTTAGAAAACAGTAAAAAAAGTTTAAAAATTTAAAAAGCATATAAAGTAAAAATGTTACAGTGAGCTAAGGTTAATTTATTATTGAAGAAAGAATTTTTCTTATAAGTTTAGTGTAGCTGAAGTGTTCAGTGTTTATAAAGTCTCCAGTAGTGACAGCAATGTCCTAGGTCTTCACACTCACCACTCACTGACTCACCCAGAGCAACTCCCGGTCCTGCAGCTCCATTCAGGTTAAGTGCCCTGTACAAGTGTGCCATTTTTTACCTTTCAAATCATATTTTTACTACACCTTTTCTATGTTGAGATGTATTTAAATACATAAATGCTTACAATTGCCTACGGAATTCCGTACAGTCACATGCTGTACAAGTTTATAGCCTAAGAGCAATAGACCATACCATGTAGCCTAGGTGTGTAGTAGGCTCTACCACAAGGCTTGTGTAAGTACATTCTATGATGTTTGCACGACGAAGAAATTGCCTAGTGATGCTTTTTTCAGCATGTATCCCTGTAATTGCATGACACATGACTGTATACACACACACACACACACACATATATATATATAGAGAGAGAGAGAGAGATTTATTATGGGAATTGGATCACATGATTATGAAGGCTGAGAAGTCTCATGATTTTCTAAAGAACCAGGAAAACTGATGTTGTTATTTGGTCTGAGTGCAAAGGCCCGTAAACCAAGAGCATCAATGTTCAAGGGCAGGAGAAGATGGATGTCCCAGCTCAAACACAGAGAGAAAACTCTCCCTTATGCCACCATTTTGTTCTATTCGGGACATCAATGGATGGGATTGGATGGTGCCCGCCCACGTTGGTGAGGCCAGATATCTTTACTCAGTCTGCTAATTCCAGTGCTAATCTCTTCTGGAAACACCCTCACAGACACACCCAGAAATCTGTCATTCCTTAGCCTAGTCAAGTTGACAAATAAAATTAACCATCACATGCATAAGCATGGATTTCTCTTACCCTGGCATTCTTATAATTATTTGTGTATTTATTTGGGTAAGAGATAGTTATCAAGACTTCTCTAGAGGAAGGCAACTATCTGCATGGGCTTTGAGTCACAAAACCTCACTCAATCCAATCTAGATTAAATGTAAGAGTGAATGCTGTGTCCATCTGTTTTGTATGTGGTATGCTGACAGAGTTCAGCAATTCAATTCATTTCAAAAACAATCATTAAGCACACATCATGTGATGGCACATTTCAGGCTTTGGGACGTATAAGTAACATACATTCCAATATAGGAAAAACAAACAATAAACATAGTATAAATATAATATAGAGAATTTTAATGATGTTGAATGTTATGGTAAGAACACAGTAAAAGGTAAGGAAGACAGGAACTACTGAGTTTGGGATTGCAATTTTAAATAGAGCAGATACTTACAAAGTTCTTTTAAGAGTGTTACAAATATGTTGAATACATTTTAGAAAATCTAGGACAGCCATATAAATCTATACTTAGAAAAAAATTGCTATAAAGAAAGAAACTGAAAATTCAAAATTAATGTATTGGGAACATGTCATAACTTTTAAATTATAGTAAGGTCACTAAAATATCATTTTCATAAAGGTATCTACATTATTTTGTTTTTAAGGATTAGGCAAAGGCTATTCAAATATTCAGAAATACAACTGAACTCTGGAAACGAGGATGCCGAGAACAGCGAGGAGAGAGCCGGGGTGTGTGGTAGGACCATCGCAGCAACGGCTCCAATTTGCTCTCACCTCCCTGTTCCCATTCACGCTGGCCGTGCTCTCTCACACAGACTCTGGGATTGGATATCAGATTGCTTGGACAAATGGGACATTAGTCAATACGATGCATGCAGAAATTTGAAAAGTACGGGTGCATTGAGGCTTGTTTATTGATGCTCTTAGAGTCCTGAGACCACTAAGCAAATAAGCACCCACCAGCACTCTGGAAGGTGACAGACGCTTGCCCCCACCACTCAGCCAACCATCGTTCAACCACTGGATATGCGAGAGGCCAGGTGGGCTCAGCTGGCCCACAGCTGACTGAGGTTATCACAGACGCTCAGGTGAGTCTACCTGAGACCAGAACTTTCCAGCGAAGTGCAGCCTAAATTGTTTATTAATATAATAAAGAGTTAAGCAAATGTTAAACCAGTAAGATGAGGTGGTTTGTTACAGAGCAGTAGCTGACACAGTGTATTTGATCACTTCAGTTCTGTTAGCCCATCATAGGATATTTTAGCCAAAAACTACTTAATCTTATTTGTAGGCTTTTATATTTGCCTCTGTTGGAAATATTTCATACAGGCAAACTAGTTGCTACTTAAGTAAAATGATACACCATTATGCGTACATTTTTTGTTACCTATGTAGACAGTAAGAAAATATAATTGTTTTGAAGTCCTAGTAACATTTACAAATTCTAGGTTGACATGTTATCAAATTTTCATTATTATGTCTAGGCACAGTCTTTTCCTGCTCCCTCCCAAATAGTTACCTGCTGGGTACACATCTGTTTTACGTGCTTGTCAACCCAAAGGAACGAGACCAGCAGTTATGTTTGGTTATACAGAATAAATACATAGTATGAAAATTGAAATTAGACATGCTTATTATAAAATGTGAAGATTATTGCCATTCCAGGACCAAATTGTATAAAAAACATTATTGATCTGGATTGAATTTGAGTTTGCTAAGGTTAGAGCAAGCCAACTTCTGTCCAGTAATGTTTGAATAGAAAGGCTTACAAGGCCAATAGTCTGTTCATCACAGGTGATAACATTTTTTTTAAAGTCAATAAATTACTTTTTACTACAGGAGAAATTTCTGCTTTATATGCCAACAAAGAGTCGAAATGCCAGAAGCACTTGAGGACTAAATTACTAAACACTTATTTTATCACAACAGAACGTTAATGCCAGTGCTTGATTATAACAAGCAATCCAGCTGCATGAATTTGGGCTGCAAGGCACTTAGGCTTTTATATTCATTAGAAAAGTTATTGATTCTGGAAAGTTACCTCTAATAAAACTACACTGTTTCCTCAGGCCTGTTATATGGGCACAGACAAATTATTTGATCAATGATATTGAGCAAAAGGAAAAGCATTCATTGTCTCTAATCTCTTTTCCCTTCTGTCTAAATTGTACATTGCAGCAGCATGAGGAGTAATTGTGGTTCTATGCAAGTCTAATGTAGCACCTCTGTGTACAACAGAAAGGCCTTATTTGGCTTCATATACTATACATAATTTTTGGTAATTAAATTGCCTTGTTTTGAAAAAAAATTATTAAATAGATTTTAAATTTTTAAATGAAAAACGATTTAAGATTACATTAATAAAAATAATTTTAAATGTACACAAAGGTATAATTCACGGATGTACCTTGGCTTCAGCAAAATCATCTCTAAGTTATGCAATTTTCAGTTATCAGTTGCTTGAACTATGCAGGTTAATGTTTTGTCTGTTAAAGTACATAGCTCCATAGGGTTTCTATAAAACAGTTTTTAATTAATTTTAATCAAAGAATACTGTTCAAAGAATATAGTGAATATATTAAAGGGAATTTTCATAAATAAAATTAATGAAGATGTAAATCTTAGTTATTTTTTTTTAAATAAAACTCTAGCTATTCTAGTGTTGTGTTTCCATTTAAATATTAGAATCAACTTGCCAATTTCCACAAAAAAAAGTCCTGCTGGTATTTTGATTGGAATTGCGTTGAATCTATTACATCAACTTGAAGAAAATTAACACTTAAAAATATTGAGTTTTTCAATTCAAGAACAAGGTATACCTCATCATTTATTTAGAACTTTAATTTTCTTCAGTTACATTTGTAGTTTTAGTATGAACACTTTCCACTTATTTTGTTAAATTTATCTCTAAATATTACATGCTTTTGATGTTCTTATGTAAATACTTGATGTTCATATTCATAAGAAAATAAAAATTCAAGCTACCAGCGGGGAGATAATATTTGTAAAACATATGTCTGACAGAGGACTGGTATCCAAAAGGTATGGGGAATTTTTACAACTAAATAATAATAGTAACAAAAAGAACAATTATAAATAGGCAAAAGGTTGAAATACACTTGAACAATGTAAGATATATGAACCATAAGCAAATGAAAAGCTGCTCAACATCATTAGTTATCAGGGAAACGCAAATTATAATCACAGTGAGCTATCCACACACACACTAAATTAAAAGCCCGGTAATAAGATTTGGCAAGGATGTGGGGCAACCAAAATTCTTATGCCATGCTGATAGGTTCGTAAAATGGTACAACCACTTGGGAGAATTGTTTGTCTGGCAGTTTCTTATTTTAAAGTATTTATCCAAAAGAAATAAAATGTATGTTCACAAAAATATGTGTGTAGAGATGGTCATTGCAGCTTAATTCATAATAGCTCCAAATGGGAAACAACCCAAATGTCTATTAAATCATGAACATGGAAAAATAAATCACGGAATATGGATACAATGAAATGCTCAATAATAAATATTGTTGCAACAACATAGATCTTATATTGTTTTAGATAAGTCTCTTCCAAGCAGAAGGATTTTTTTTTCCAATCCAGTAAGATAAACTTTCTAGAAAACTGGAAATTTCAGTCTCTCCCTTTCTATACATATGAACATTCGATATAATGATATCTATTTCTAATTTACATATAACAGTGTATGTCTAAAAGCACTGACTCTGCAGTCAGACCACCTGGGTTTGAATCTTGCCTCTCATTTTGGATCATTTAGCTTCTATTCTGTGAATGTTTATGTCCCCTCAAAATCCACATATTGAAACCCTAACTCCCAATGTGATGGTATTTGGAGATGGGGCATTTGGAAGGTAATTAGGGTTAGGTGAGGTCATGAGGGTGGGGCTCTACAGATGGGATTAGTGCCCTTATAAGAAGAGACACACGAGCTTGCCCCGCCACACACACACTCACAGAGAAGAGGCTGTGTGAGCACACAGCAAGATGGCCGTCGCCTACCAGGCAAAAGAAGCAGCCTCAGATGAAACCTACCTGTTGGCACCCTGACCTTTGACTTCCCAGCTAACCAGTCTATGGTTTTTTTAATGGCAGCTTGTGTAGACTAAGGCAAACTCTTTGTGTAAGGCTTGTATCTATAAAAGGAGTCTAATAGCACCTGTTTCAGAAGCTTATTGTGAGTGTTAAGTGAGTTGCTATATTTAAATATTGCACAGCAAACACAAGGCACCACATGCGTTTTGGTTACTAGTATTGTTGAGTCCTCTGTAAGCCCTGCTGTTCTTCCTTCTCAACCCCTGTACCTCTCTCTTTAGCTTCTTTTGAAGTGACTCAAATATTTAATTTTATTCTCCTTTACTGTTTGGAAGCTATGTCCTATATGATTATTTTAATAGTTACCTTTAAATTTGGAGCATGTGTATATAAGTTCTAATATAATCACCATCTTTCTTCCTCTTCAAAGGTGAGGACCTTAGAATGCTTTATTTCCCATCACCCCTTTCAAATACATTTGCAATTGTCATACTTTTAAAATTTCTATCTTGCTTTTGTAACCCACAAATTAGACATTGTTTAGTATTTTATGAAAGCAAACGTCATTCAGACTTACCCTGTGTTCCCTACTCTCCCTTCCTCGATATATTTCAGACCTTCCTGTGGGACCCTTTTCCTTCTTTTGGAAGCCCATCCTTCAGAAGTTAGTTTACTGAGGGACATTTAGGAGTAAACTCTTTCAAAATCTGCTCATTTGTCTTCATTCTTGGAAGATACTTCAGCTGTGTAAACAGTTCTGGATTGGCCATTATTTTCTCTGAACACATTGAGGACATTTCACTGTATTCTTGCTTTGTGCCTTGTTTTTGTGGATAAGTTAACTGTCAGTCTAAATGTAGCTTAGTAGGATTTGTGCTCATTTCTTTCAGGGCCCTGTGAACACTGCAGACTCAGACCTACTTTATAGCACAATTTTGGGCTTGTGTATTGAGGTCCACATAAACAGAATGGATTCAGTCTCCAAGCCAAGGCCGGGCCAGTGGACATCACATTGGCAGGAGAGAAGTTTTTGTTTTTTCTCCACCCTTATGTGAGTTGAAACAGCAATTAGATGGATTGTTTTTCCGTCTCCCAGGGTTCTGGCTTCGTGCAGATAGTCTCAGATCTGAAACTCTAGGCCACAGGACGCTGGATGTGTCCTAGGTGTCTAGAGGCTTCCACTCTCACATTTCTCCCTTTGCTGTGCCCCTGCCTGGCTCCTGCCCACGTGGGCTTCTTCCACTGCCACGCCGGCTCATCCACTGCTTCAGAAGTTGCAGATGCCTATTTGTGTGCAACCATTTAGCATTTCTATCTGCTATATAAATAAAAATCCCAAGTGATGCAAAATCTCTAGTTAGTCCCATTTGTGGAAATAGAAATCCCCCACAAAATTTTCTTCCATTTTAATTTAATAAGTTTGAGGAAAACAACAAGTAAACATGTGTGGCTAGTCTTAGAAACTATGTCTCTAGCTTGGGAACTACTATACCAATTATATGGTGAAAAAATAATGGATCATAATTTTTTTTGTATTAAAAGAGGCCTAAAAATAACATCTTCATGTTTATTCCTTGTATATCTATGAAGTAAAACAGACAATGCAAAATTATTTAAATATTGTCTACTAGAAAAGTTTGAACAAAGGACTATTTTTTTAAGGGAATCATGATTAAAATAAAATTTCACCTAGATTTTTAGAAAAATGTATTGTTTTCCACATGTTCTGATGAAGACATCCTTTGTCTAAAATGTAGCTAAATAGGAAAGGACTGCTGATTACCGAATCAACCATTTTTTTTTGCTGATGCTGAAAAAGGCTATTGAATTGTTTTAGCTAACAGCACAGCAAAAATATTAAAGTCTTTCATACTTTATATCTTCTACTTCTCTGCTCTGTTCTACACCATAGATCTGATCCTACAGATTGCATCCTGTCCGTATTTTCTTATTAAATCACTTCTATTGGGCCTTGGCCAATTAGCAAATTTAATAGCCACTTGATCATCCAAAGATTTGTCCTCATAATCAGCATCCAATTTTTGACTGCACCAGTGATACTTTGAGTCTTAAAGATGCCACTGCATGCCACAAATTGTCAGTGTGAAAGTGCCCTCAAGAAGAAAGTCATTTATACGTTTGTTTAATATATGAGTGACTCAGACACAGAACTCCACCTTGAGAACACTAACTCCTGGTGCCAACTACTTGTTAGTCATGGCTACAACAGGAGACTGAATTCATTCAAATAGTTTAAAGAAAGAGAATTTAATAAAGGGTCTACTTACAGAAGTGAGACAGGGTTAAGAAAACAAACAGGGGATGTTGAGTTACCCAGAGACTACTAACAGCTACAACTACTTGTGCTGAAGTGACAACATGTGGGAATAATATTACTGAGGTTTTATGAGGCTGGAATTGTGAGAGATTATCAGGAATAGCTGAATTTGTAGAGTAATGCTGCTGTCCACAAAGAAACAATGTTAAAGCAGGAGTGGGGCAGAGTCTGATTTCTCTTTACTATCTACTATGTTATGTGGTAGAATACTTGATTTCGGCTGTGCTGGCAAACTTAAAGAAAAGGAAACTAAAAGACAAACTTGAGATTTTTAAATCTCAACTCAAGGCGCAGGTAGAAAATCAGAAAGCTTCTATGGTGATCTCAAAAGATATCTTGTATATCTGAAAGTCAGCTATACTAAGGAGAAAGCATCAAAACTAATTGCATGGATGACATAGTTTTAGTTCCTCCTAAATGCATAATTTAACTGAATCTATTTTGCAAAATTGATCAATTAGTTGGAAAGGAAAGGGACCCTAAGATTTAGTATGGCAGATGAAGATAAAGTTAAGAAATTTGAGCCTGCAAATCTGAAAGTTCTTTGTTGCTAGAATCAGCTGTGCCTTTTCTGCCTAACTTGTCCTTTACTTGAAGACTGACTTTGGGAAGAGATAACATGTCCATCAATGAAACTACAAGACCTTCAAAACTTGCAACAGAAGGAAGTTGGAAAGCATAAATAGAAAAAAGTGCAGGTGTCTTTTTGATAAAATGACGTCTTTTCCTTTAGGTAGATACTTAGTAGCAGATTGCTTCATTGAATGGTAGGTCTACTTTTAGTTCTTTGAGGAATCTCCATACTGTTTTCCATAGAGGTTGTCCTAATTTGCAGTCCCACCAACAGTCTACCAGAGTTCCTTTCTCTCTGTATTTACGCCAACATCTATTGTTTTTGGACTTTTTAATAAAAGCCATTCTAACTGGGGTAGGTGATATCTCATTGCAGTTTTGAGTTTCTCTAATAATTAGTGACATTGAGCATTTTTTCGTATGTGTATTGGCCATTTGCCTATCTTCTTTTAAAAATCTTCTGTTCATGTCTTTTGCCCACTTTTTAATGGAGTTGTTTGTTTTTTCCTTCCTGATTTGCTTGAGTTCTTTGTAGATTCTGGTTATTAGCCCTTTATCAGATGTATAGCTTGTGAATATTTTCTCTCATTCTGTATGAAATAGACATTTGCTCTGTTGATTATTTCCTTGGCTGTGCAGAAGCATTTTAATTTAATCAAGTCCCATTTATTTATTTTTTCTGTTGCTGTGGTTGCCATTGGAGTCTTCTTCATAAATTCTTTGCCTAGGCGAATATCTAGAAGAGTTTTTCCAAGATTTTCTTCTATAATTCTTATTGTTTAATGCCTTACATTTAAGTCCTTTATCCATCTTCAATTATTTTTTGTGAGTGGTGAGAGATATGATCCTGTTTCATTCTTCTGCATGTGGCTATACAATTTCCCCAGCACCATTTATTGAATAGGGATTCTTTTCCCCAATGTATATTGTTGTCTGCTCTGATTATAATTTTGAATTTGTCTATTTTTATTTTTACTTCTATCAAATTTTGTTTCATATATTTCAAAGTTGTTATTTGGTGCATGCACGTTTAGAAATCTTATGTCTTCTTCATGGATCAGCTTAATTGTTTCAAAGCTTGTTTTTAAATTTCCTTAGGGGAGATTTAGAGTATTTTCCCTGGGGTTGATTTAGCACTGTTTCCAAAGCTTGACTCTTATACGATCTCTATTGAATGCTCCAAGTGTTTAGGGAGGTCTCTTCTTTCTGGCTGATCAGAAATTAAGTGGCTATGGATACTGTATTAGTATAAGGATTATTTACTCAAAGCTTTCTGGCAGCAGCTGGCCATATATCTGTACAACTTGGTGTTCAGACACAAACTGAAGAGCATTCTTATGGTAATTTCTAGCACTTTTCTTTGTCTAGCTTCTTGTGTGCACTCTGACCTACAAGTTCCAGTCTCATCAGCTTCCTCAGACTCTAGACCCTGTCACTTCATCTCTGTTCTGATTAGCTTTGTATTGATTCCCTCTCTACGCCATGGAGCCTAAGTGTTTGTAGGAAGAAAGTTCAGGTGATTTTCAGGGACATCTCATTTGTTTCCATTCTCTGGGTGGCTAGTTTTTCAATATCTGAAAATAAGTATTTTTTTATATACTTTGTTTTGTCCTATTATCTAGTTTTTGTTTTTCCTACCAAACAAAAAGAAAGTTTGGTACCAATTATTTCTTTGTGTCCAGAAGTCAAAGTTCTATATTATCTTTTTGGGCTAACTTTGCATTGTTATTTAACTTTTGTCATTCTAATTAAATTGCAAGCCCTTTCTGGGAAAGGCTTCTATTTTATACTACTTCATATCTACCTTGCACACACAGTAGTTACTCAACAATTATTGATACAGGGAGAAAGCACACCACCACCACCATTATCACCACTGTAACAATAGACTTTCATATTTATAGCATTTTAAACACTATAAATCCCTTTACCTATATTAACAGATTTTACCCTCATGGAGGCTTAGTTATTTCAGTCTTAAAGATATGAAGTTTGAGGCTCAAAATTAACTTACTTATTCAAACACACTAGGAAAATGTTGTATACTAAGACTGAAGTCTAAATCTATTCCAAGTCCATTTTTCTTCACTACTTTATGCTACCCATGTCTATAGTTGATCCTTTATCACATACCATGATATTAAGAGACCAAGAAAAATAAAACTGCAAATAAGAAAACTATTCTTTCTACACATATAAACTCAAATAGATACCTGAGACAATTTATCCAAATGATCCAAGTCAAATAAAAGCATGCTTCAATTCTCTTGATACTACAAGAAAATAAGTAAAAGACATTTTTGTGTCTTTAATAAAGAGTGATCAGGCATGGCTAGTGACATAATATTTGTCATTTCTCAAGCTTTCATTGCTTGGTACTCAATAGTCCTGTGAGATAGTTATCATTATGCTTTCTTTATACTTGAGAAAATAGTCTCACAGACGTTAAATAACTTTCTGAGAGGCTTGTAGATAACAAGTGGCCCAGGCAGGATTTGGGTCCAGATTTGGGTCCTTACTTTTGACATTTCTTATTCACTATCCAGCATGGTCTTTATGTTTGCTTTCCTCCTCATTCACTTCTGTCATACTGTTGATTTATCACTTTTTATGCACATGTGCTTCATTTATTTATTTATTTTAATTGACAAAAATTTTATCTATTTATGGCAAACAACATAATGTTTTAATATATGTGGACATTGTGGAATAGCTAATTAACATATGCATTACCTCACATACTTTTTTGTAGTGAAAACACTTAAAATCTACTCTCGTAGCAATTTTCAAGTATACAATATATTGTTATTAACCATAGTCACCATGATGTACAATGGATCTCTTGCACGTATTCTTTCTGCCTCACTGACACTTTGTATCCTTTGGCCAACAGGTTGATTCATCTTTAATATGTTATATTGCTGCCTTCTGATAGGCAGAATTTTGGTCTTCATGATCTCAGCCGCCTGGTGTTACATCCTTAGTTATGCTGTATTACATGGCAAAGGGACATTGCAGATGTAATTAATGTTACCAATCAGTTCACCTTAAAACAAAAAGACTATCTTAGATATCCATGTGGACTTGATCTAAACACATGAGTCATTTAAAAGTTAGAAGAAGGTAGAAGGGAAAATCAGAGAGGTTATAAGTGAAAGAATTGGATATGTCATTACTGGCCTTGAAGATAGAGGTGGCTACAAGCCAAGGACTGTAGGTGGCCTCTAGAAGCTCAAGTGATCCCCTGCCAATATCCAGCAAAAAAAAAATGGGGACCCCACTCCCGCAGCAACATGGAACTGAATTCTGCCAGCAATCTGAATAACCCTGGGACCCTAGAAGCTGATTCTCTCTCAGAGCCTCCAAAGAAGAGCCCAGGCCAGCTGACAGCGTAACTATGCCTTATGTGACCCTAAGCAGGGAACCCAGGTAAGCCAGGCTATGCCCAGACTTCTGACCCATGGAAACTATGAGATAAAAAATGAGTGTTATGTTAATTTACTGAGGCAGCAATAGAAAGCTAATATATGATCCAGGGACAATTTGTTAAAACACACACACACACACACACACACACACACACACATCCAATCACAGAGCTACTCAACTTGTGGTCTTAACAGACTACGCTCTCTCTCTGTTTTTAAAGTCTGTGATTCTCAATATTCTTACTGAGCCATATTATTACTTTTGTGTCATTTTGGGCAACCTTCTCTGCTGTCTGTCACCTTCAGCTTTTTCCTGTGTTGCCTTTTTTTCCCCAGTTTGTGTTTAAGTTCCTTGGTGTTCTATTAATTCTATGACATAATTATATACACAGCTAGTCAATCAACATATCCATATTTTTCCTCATCAGAAAATCAAGGAAACATGTTGTATTATGAGAAGAGTTTACTTCTTTATATTTTTATTGTATACTTATAGCAATGTGACATGTGTATTCTTCTCCATTGCTAAATACCTTGATAGAAAAATTCTTAGTACAAGTAGTGTATAGTGTTTGAAACTGAAAAAAATTTGCCACTGGAAAACTGATATCATCATAGTTGGTTTTAAGAATTATATTTTACATGGTTTCTGATATTAACATCAAGATAAAGATCCTATTAAAATAAAAATTTATTTTTTTTCTTTTCTTTTTTTTTTTTTGAGACAAAATCTCACTCTGTTGCCCAGGCTAGAGTGCCATGGCATCAGCCTAGCTCACAGCAACCTCAACTCCTGGGCTCAAGCAATCCTCCTGCCTCAACATCCCGAGTAGCTGGGACTACAGGCATGTGCCACCATGCCTGGCTAATTTTTTCTATATATATTTTTAGTTGTCCAGATAATTTCTTTCTATTTTTAGTAGAGACAGGGTCTCACTCTTGCTCCTTCCACCTGTTTTCCCTTCTCTAATGAAAATAACCATTGTTAACTGAGGGATGACTATATTCCTCATCCCTGCTTTACGTGGACTCAGGAATTCTTCACAAGACTTCCAAGAGGTAAATAATAAAATTCTGCTTTTGCAGATGATGAAAGGTAAGCACACAGAGAGGTAAAGCACCCAAGGTTGCATAGCTAAGCCCGCCTCTCACACTCCTAAGCAGGGACTGGTTATTGAACTTGGGATATCTTTCAAATCCTTTTAATTATCGATCTGAAAACCCATCTGCATTGGCTTTAGATACCATGTACCTATTTTCTCATATAATTTGTTTATCACAGAGGAAAAAATAACAGATGCATTTAGTGGCTTTGAAAACATTTAAACAGGTGGACCTCAAAGTATGTGAAAGGAACATATTGCTGTTGTTTATTATAATTTTCCTTCCTTCTATTTTTGCTCAAAATTGCTCAAAGCCTTTAGACACATAAGAAAACGAGCATTTGTTTCATTATGTTGCTTAATATAAATAATTTTTTTAAAACATTGATTTATGCAGTGACCAAAATACTGATTGTGAACAACAACAACAACAAAAAAACAAAACAAGCAGATGTTACAAATCCTGGACAAGCTCTGGAAATGTGTTGTACCGTCTTGCAAATAAGCTGTTTTTGTTCAAGTCAAATATGGAAATTAGTTTAAAAAATTCATTTTAAAATACAATTCTAATTTAAGTGTTACCAATAAATATTAATGCCCTTTTCTAACAGTCTTAGACTAACTTCTTTTTCTCCACCCCCTTGACTGATATATTTTATTGAGGCATTCAGTGAAAAAAGAATATAATTAACCATGTACGCAGAAATGGGGTGGCCATAGGCCAAGAAGGCAAGGAAACTAAATTTGCTCCCCTTCCCCCCTTTCTTGTGCTATGGGCTTTTTTAAATTTTAGAACTCTACTGTTCGTACTTTTATAACTTATGATAACCGTATTTACATTCTGTGGTGAGGTAGGTCTGAATTTAGTCATTCCACCCTTCCTCTTCTACCATGACGTGTCCTTTTGTGTCCTGAGTCATAGAAATTTAAGCTAACAAAGTGTTTGAGAAGATGTGGAAAGGGCAGGAGAGATGATAATGCCCTAAGGTTCTGCTGTAAGTTATGGTCATATTAGCAAGAGGAAGTCTCTTTGCTAGGTAGATGTGTTCCTATAAGCTTCAAAAGGAAGGACAGATGGCTGTCACCTTCCCCTTCCCCTCAGGACCTGGAGGCCTGAGACCGTCCACCTGCCTGCCAAGGGGAAGCCCAGGTGAAACTGAAGGGCAAGGCTTCCGAGCTGGACAAAAAGAGACAAACGTAAAACCTTTTGGTGAAAGTAGAGGGCCATAGAGACCAAGAAACTGTAACGTGTGGAAGAAAGAAGATGGGAGCCCAGAAAGGTGGTAGCTCCCTGTGGCCATTCCGGAAGACTCACTGCAGAATGACACGTAAAACAAATGTGAGGAAAATCAGTAAAGGACACTTTGCACTATTTTCTGGACTCTGTGCATGACTTTCATCATATAATAGGTATAGATATTTTTTATCCTGGGTATGGGACATTATCTTCCTTTTTTATTTTTTGGATGTTATAGACTTAGCTATGAAGGTTTGTAAAATAAAAGAGATGATAATGAGGTATTTTAAACAACTACATTTCACCAAACCTCACAAATTGAGAAGGACAAAAATTTAGATATCACCTCCAGCTCCTTGATTTTACACGTGAAAAAACTGATGCTCAAAGAAGTGAAAAGATTTTTCCCAAGTTCATATTCTTAAAGATTAGTGGGTCCAGTACCAGAGCCAGTCTCCAATCTCTGATTCTCATTTTCTGGCTGTAATAAGGTGAATCTCTTGTGAGGAAATCTACTCGGTAAAGCAAAAAAACTGAGTGGGGATTCCCACACTTCCTTGCCAGTGGAGTAAGAGGAAATGCAGCGAGTGGCCATCGTGCTCTGCAGCCACCTGGGAGGGGCTGACATAGTTAATGAGCAGGAGTGAAAGTCCAGGTGACCCTGAGGACTCAGGACAGAGAACAGCGGGAGTGAGGAGGAACGAGGGAGAGAGGGAGAAGAGAACATGACCACAAACACAGAGAAAGCATCTAGCACTCATTGTGACTAGGAATCTTTGGGGAGAGGGATAAATCTCTAATAAGGCTTCTTCAAGAGCCTTCTACTTCTAGAGCTTTCCGTATAAAGCACTGGGTCCGCTATTTGTCTACTGGAGCTGAGCCATAGTCCTTCCCTTTTCTGTGTCGCAGAGGGCTGGATATCTGCAAAATACCCTTTCCGGACGTTCTCGTGGCTGGTTTCTAATAAGTTTGTGATAATGGGAGGCATTGGTAAGAGATGAGAAGGGGGAAGGAAGGGTAAACCTGTATTTTTGGTCAACAGCAACCACGGTGACAAGTGAGTGCAAGCCAGGGGTCTTGCTTGGGCAGCACGGGTCCCCCGGCATCAGCAGTGGCGGCTGCTCCAGCAGCCTCAAGACCACCTTATGCTGGGCCCTGACCCCTGCAGGGCCAGGAGTGTGGGCACCTGGCTTCCTGCAAGGTGGCAGTGGCAGTGCCAACCGCATCAGGCGCTACGGGAGGAGCCCAGCATCCTCAGCAGCGCAGCCAGGTGGACCCAGGGCCACACCCTTGCCCTTTTGTTTCTTTAGACAGCAAAGCTTTACATTACTCGTCAAGTTTTCTGCTGTTTTTATGAAAATAATATTCAAAGGCCGTTGTATGTGAGGCCCTGGAATCTATCAATTTGTATTTTTATTGTGTCAATTTCCTTAGAATATATAACTAGTGAATGTAAATATCATTACTATGATTAAGGGGCTGTGCATTTTCATATTAGAGCTCATCGTGCTGTTTTCTTAGTGTTCTTTTTGTGTAGAGGTTAAATACACACATACGGCAGGTGGCCACATATGCAGTGTGATTTGAAGGCTTCAAAGTACCTATCTGCCCCCAAATACTGATTCAATTTAACAGGTGTATATTCTCCAGTGAAATAAATATAGTCAGCCCTCCGTATCCATACGTTCCACATCCATACCTTCAACCAATCACAGATAAAAAGTATTTTAAAAAATTGCATCTGTACTGAGTATGTAAGACTTTTTTCTTGTCATTAGTCCCTAAACAACACAATCTAACGACTATTGACATAGCATTTACACTGGGTTAGGTATTATGAGTAATGGAGAGGTGATCTGAAGTTTGCAGGAGGATGTGTGTAGGCTACATGCAAATCTGCACCATCTTATATCAGTCGCTTGAGCATCCACAGAGCTTGGTATCCTTGGAGGTTCTGGAACCTCAATCTCCTGTGGATACTGAGGGACAACTATATAAATATATATATATATATATATATATATGGGCTTTAATATATTAAATTTCGTATGTAATATTTTTACATATTACTTTAAAGGATTGTTACAAAAGTTGTTATTAAACCATAACAACAACCAAAATATTATGTGACATTCCAGAGGAACAGGTGATTGCTATCTTTAACAAATATTATGCAGATGAGAGAAGGAGAGGGAACAAGTTTTGTCAGTGAAGAAAAGGGCTCAGTAGAATTCCAGTCCGGGAGAACTCGGCAGGCAATTGTTCCAAAGGGACAACAGCTGCACACCGGGTGGGGGAGAGAAGGGAGCCGGGCCTCACTGGAGGGCCATGCAGTCAGAGGTGATACCGAAGATGCCGGCCATGAATGACACTCCTCTGTGGTTAATGTTATGTAGTTCAAGAAAGCCCTTTTAACATAATAGGATTTTATTTGGGAGAATAACACAGTATCTTTATCCATTTACACATAAGGAATTTTCATGTAAAACGGTGCTGGGTAGATTGCAAGTGGGGCAGAACCACTGGGTCTTGAACAACAAATTCAGAAGAAAAGAAAAGAGACAAAGAAAAGAACACACAATCTGTGCATTGGGTTTCTGTTTGTTTGCTTTTGAGTGGCGCGGAAGAAAATCATGCTGTTGGTGTAATGAGAATTAAAAATGGTGCTATTTAGGCATTTAGTTCTTCTAGCCTAAGATTAAGGGTGGTATTTGCTCCCGCTCAGTTTAGGGAAATGAGGAAACAGAATTCACAGACAAAGGAGAGTGGAACATGAGCTCCAGACGACCATCAGTGAAGCGTTTTTGGAAGTCAGGAAAAGCAAAATGCTTAAGCCACAGAACAGAGCAGGACAAGGTACCAAGGACAAGGAAGAATCTCTGTCACTTGACTAACTGTGAGTGATGCTGCAAGGTCACTCAAAAACTGACATTTGACTAATGGGAATGTTCATCTTCATAGTACGTGTCTGTATTTCCACTAATTACAATGTTTCCTATGGCCTGGAATGCAGTGTGCTTACAAGGTGTGTGAGCAGGTGTGCACATGCTGTATGTGGAGGAGGACGCTAGATAGAATATCGCCTGTGCAGTCTGGCAGATTTTCTCAGGTGGGGTGGTAGCAGCATACCAGATGAATATAAGGAGGTTCCTAAAAATGTTCACTTGGTGCATGGGTACGATCCAACTGAGTGCGGTTGCACATTTGTTAAGATATCTGAAGCACAGATTGGTTTAGTGTTATCTGTTGAGACTTAGCATAAGACACAGCCAGGGACACAGAGAGGTGGTAAGAGGCACACAGAGGGTACCTGGGGAGTCAGGACACAGCCCCGGGGACAGAGGGCCCCTGGGAAAGAAGGAGGAAGCTAAAACAAAAGCCAAAGCCAAAGAAGATGATAGGAAATGAGGGCCCTGTTCAGTTCATCTGAGTGACTGTCAGCATGGATGAATACTGTGTGCATAGGTAAGCACGGTAAAGTTCAAAACAAAGTTATTTTTAGAGTTGATTGCGATGATGTTGATGATGACGATTTTGAATACAAACATTTCATGATTATGATTATCTGTTCAATAGTTTTGTTGTGCAAATCAACAACAAAAAATTCTTCATCAATTTCAGGTTAAGAAAACTCATGATACTCCCCAGTTTACCTTTCTGTTGGTTGATTGATTGAAGAGCAATCAGTATAGAACCTAATTTCTAAATCCTTGGCAGCTATGATGATGTTTTAAATCTCGCATGGAGAAATTTTCATCCCAAATTGTATTCCCTTGCTTCGTGGGACTGTAGTAAATCAGCTTCAAAGATCAGTGAAAATCATGACACACTCAAAGCTTGAATATATACAGCTTACATGATTGTGGTTAGTATTACTATGGTTGGTTCTTATTTCTGAGAACAAACAAAAGGTCCTGGGGAAAAGTAAACCTGACAGCACACATGGAGCTGTTCCACTGTTCCAGGACCAGATAGGAAGCTAGACAAAGGGGAAGGAAAGGAGGGGCATGGCATAGGGAACAGGGCGACATTTCAGAAGGCGACAGAGCCTCCTCCTACCTGCCTTCACCTGTTCCCTTCCCTAAGCCTGCCTACATCTGCCAGCCCCTTCCTCCCAGATCTGTGTCCCTCTAATTGAAAGGGTAGGAAAGAAATAAGTTGCAACCAGTCCATGTAATGACAACTAGCTTGCTTTGTTCCTAAAAACTTCAGGCTGAAATTATATAAGCATAGGTGAAGCCATGGAGGATGTGCACCTGCATCTTGCCTTCCTCCCCACCATCCCGGGTCACACCTGGGACCTTTCTTCATGGGATGCACTCCTCTTGCCATCTGTATTTTATGCAAGTCCTGGGGCAGACTTGAAAGAGAAATTTCAAAGGAGCAACACGCAGCAGGTTTGGGTGAAGGGTGAAAAGCAGAGGTGGGCAGAGTTATCCTTTGCTGTGGGAGGGGTCAGAGACTACACTTTGTTGGATCTTTTCAAGCATCTGGAAAGAGAGCCAGCTTCTCTCCACTGGCTATGAGCTAAGCCTTTCTCTAGGCACTGGGTTCTACAGCAGTTTATGCTCCTAGAAAGAGAGAAATCACCATATTCACCCACCTAAATGATATTTCTGTCATACCTCATGAAAAGTGATGTTAAAGGTTGAAATGAGAACATCATAACCCTAAAATCCAAGATGACTAGATTACCCTCCCAGCTTTGGCTGAACGTTTTCATACCATTTTTACTTCTTTATTTCACTCCTCCAAAATATTTGTAACAACAACAGAAAGGTTTTGACAACCTGGACTTTTTGTAATGTGAGATAAAGGGTGAAAATTGCTGTTAAAAATTAATATAATATAATGTAATTATATATATATATATAAAATTTTCTTTGATTTTGTTTCCAAGCCTCGATCTTATTCTCAGAATCAATAGCACAGCATCTCACAAAGCCCTTGTAACTATATTTTCCTGCCAAGGTAACTCACGGAACACATCTTCCATTTGTTATTCATATAGTCAGTTCTAGTTGCAATTGCCATTTACTGATTCCCATCTGTTAGAGGTTTTTCTTATACCCGATGGCAGTTGAAGCAGATTGTGAATGTAACCGAAAATGTTTTCTTGGCACAGAAAAGGAGTATTTGTTTTAATTGACAAGGTGTAACATTTATGAGATAAAAATGAATTTTAGCCATCTCATTTATTTTACTTCAGTCAATTCAAGACAATTATTGGCATTTAGGTGTATATACAGAAACCTCAGGAAATTATGGGAAAGGCAGAAAACAACTCTCAGGAAAGTCAATTCAAGCATTCTAATTTTAAAACTTTCAGGGAAATAGCAGATTTGGAGGATGGAGAAGGAGAATTAAGGTGGCAGTAGAAATTCTTAGTATCTTATGTGCCACTGCAATTGTTTATTTTTAGAAAATTAAGAGGCATTATGATCTTTTAAAGCAATTTCCTCTACTCAGCAATGATAAATAAATCATTTTATTGCAAAGAGTCTGAAGTCAATGCTTTCAAATGAGAAAAAAAATCAATCCGATATTTCTAAGAATGATCATATATTTGATGAGTATCTTTCTTCTGATAACGATTTTTTAAAATCTTATTTCTTGGCACCATAATGAGTAGTAGAATATATGGAACAGTAAAATGCTAAACAATATTTGAGAGTAAGGCCCTGTTTCTATTTATCTTATCACAATGAATGAATAAACAAAGGGCATCAGGTAGATGCATCCTAGATTAGAGTAGCTTAAAGAAAGGTTAGGATGATGACAAAGAAAGTACAGTTGAAATTCGCTATTTTGATCAGTATCTATGACACCAAAGGAAATAAAAGTGTTAGTGACATTCTCATCAGATCATTTTATCCGAGAGAAAAAGGGAATAAAGGGAAAATATTCCATTCCATTTATAACCCAGTGACTCTCATTACATCATTATACCAGGCCAGAAAGAGGAAAAAGTGTATATAGACTACATCCCAATTTTCAATTGGGAAAATATCAGGTAGAGTTTGAAATAACCCAGGGCTAAAGGTATTAATAAATAACATAGGAGGGACGGCCCTGAGCACCACACTATGAGAAAGCACCTACTATGTGTGCTGTCTTCCCTACTATGTGTGCAGTGTCATCCCTTTGAGAGTGAATTCGCCCAGAGATGTTTCCCCGTCTGTAGTTGGCTTTGGAGAGAGGAACAAGAGGAACTGGGCCTCTTGGAAGGCTTCTGTTAAAAGTGTCCCCCCGGTTAGTACTCCACTTCCTGACTAAGCAGAAAAGTGAACCAGAACTTTCACATCAAATTTTCAAAAGCAAAACTTTTTATACAAAATAACTTTTTATAAAATATATATATATATATAAGTTCAGAATTTTTTTTTCTGTCAATTTGATTAATGCTGTTTGGGCCCTCCTAATCCCCCTAGTGATGGCCCGGGGTCAGAGTGTCTGTCTGCAGGGACAACCTGTGCGTTCCAGAGCCGGCTTCCCTGGGCGCTGGTGTTTGGAGAACACTCTCTCAGATGTGTTTTCCATTGACCTTTCCAGTCTTGTTAATCGCTTGTACAGCAAGCATTGAAAGTCTAAGCCTGGAAAAATCAAGGAATCGGAAGGGGACAGTGGAGTTTTTATTCGAAGGAGCACAGCCGGGATGAAGAAAGGAGCAAGAAGCATGTGGAATGTGGGCCGGTGGCGGCTGGGAGCACCGCTGGGGAGATGGAAGTGGGCTCCCTCGGCCTGACCCAGGGGTCACTGAGGAGACAAGAGTCCTCTCCAGGAGTTGTCTCCTGAAATTACTGAAACCCCTGACCCTTCAAATGTTTAAGCACAGGATAAACTGCCAATTGATTGGAACAGTTTGGAGAAGATTCAAATACCAGATGGTGTTGGACTAGCGGATGTTTACTTCTAATCTCAAAGGTCTCTGTTTCCTTTTCAGAAATTTCTTTTGACTATACACAATTTAGGATCTTTGAAATTTCTATTAAAAAAATCTGAGATGAAGTTGAATTTCAATTTATAAGGAGAAATAAGGCACACATGAATTCTTAAAAAAGTCACACAGCTCAATTTCTGATATTTGTTACATAATGTTTATAATTTTCCTTTCTTTATAAATTGAGCTTCACTATTCCCTCCAATTAAAGGAAGGATTAGTAGATTTTCTACTAAATTATTTTGGGCTTAAATTCTGTTCTGCCAAATTGGAAAACTTGTACAAAATTAACTTTGGCCATACAACAGTGAGCTCCTGAGAGTAAGCTGTTGAAAAGGAAGGAAAAATTTCCCACGCAGAAAAGTTATTCTTCTTTTTCTTAGTAGCTGTTTCATGAGACTGAAGTGGAGTCACCACCCCCTTTCTCTGGAATGAATGAGCAGGAATTAATGTTTTTTGTGTTTTAAGCCTATGAATAATCAGTAATGTATAGGCTCAAAAAATTAATAGTGATTTCTCATCTATAAATGAGAGGAGGGAATAAGTCAGATAAGGGAAGCTGGATCATAATCTTGAGAAGAAACAAGGGGAACAGTTTGGAAAACATTTAATCTATATCTAGCTCTGCTAATACCACACTGTATTATGAACACAGGCTGAGCACGCATGTGCGGTGTCTAGCACAGCAGTCAAGTGGGCGTGCCGTTGATCTGAGGTGTATAAGGACATACATAACTGCTACAACGCCACAGAGCAAACAGGCCCGCGTGCATCTGTGGCTCACACAGGCTGCCATCACGTTTGCTATTCAACATCCAAAACGTAATTTCCAGTTTTGTCTTCTTGCCTTGCTAGAGTGATTGGGCTTTAAAAACTCAAAGCTGCTCTTGTCATTTCCCGCTAAGCACCCTCTCATGGCCTCCCATCTCCTGGAGGATGCAGACCAAATCCATTCCAGGGCAGCTGTCATGTTCTGGTCCTACCCACTGTGCTGTTCCCATCACTCTTCTCCTCGTTTTCTGCTCCAGCCACAAGGAAATTCTACTGGTTGATCAAACTGCCTCTTACTGCGGAAATTTTCCAACTACTGTCACCCTCTCCTTTAACCCTCCTTCTCATGGAGCAGCAGCTACTTACCCCTCAAGTTTCATCTTAAACACCAGCTTTTTGGGGGCCTCCCCTACAGAGCAGACCATCAGCTCCTCCTGTGTATGGCAGTTTTTCATTTCTTTGTAACACAACCTATATTGATTTAATATATGGCTTTCCTACCTTTGAGTCTTTGAATTGAATGAGGGCAGGTATTCAGTAAGTGTTCTCTGGATACATACATGTAGATCTATACCATGTGTAATCGTTGGTCTAGTCACAGAATTAGAGACACTAGCACAATTGAATTTCTCCATTTTTCTTTTATTCTAAACACGTGCACACACACACACACACACACACACAGCTTGCTTGCAATTTTCCAGAAATAAAAGTCTAGAGCTGCAGGAGCCTCATCTCACAACTTGTTCCATGTTGTCATTTGTCCCTCTGGGCTCCTTTGTCACTTCCCAGCACCTGGGGACTGTGAAACAGCTTGTCCTGGAGCTCCCTACCACCCTCCCTAATGCCATGGGACCTGGACGCAGGTGCCACCGCGTAGGCAGCTGCCCTCCTGCCAGCGGTGAGACAGACAGTATGTTCCCCAGGACTCAGGGAGGACAATCTGGGTGTTCAGACAGGGGGGTGCTGTCTTCCTGCCTGCTGTGCTGCTGTGACAGAGCACCACAGACTGGCTAATTTTGAATGAACAGTTTTTTTGTTTTTTCTGACAAATCTGGAAGCTGGGAAGTTCAAGTTTGAAGGCCCTTCTTACTGCATCATTCCATGGTGCAAGGTGGAAGGGCAAGAGAGCAGGGGAGAGAGAGAGGGAGGGAGAACAAGCGGGGCGAACTTGCTTTTATAACAAACGCACTCCTTCGAAAACGACATCAATCCATTCATGAGGGCAGAGCCCTCCTGACCCAAGCACCTCTCAAAGGTCCCACCTCTCAAGACTGTTGCCTTGGGGATTAAGTTTCCAACACATGAACTTTGGAGGACACATTTTTTTTTCTTTGCTTAGCAAAATGATTTTTTTTATTTCAGCATATTATGAGGGTACAAATGTTTAGGTTACATATGTTGCCCTTGCCCCCCCTCCCCACCCCGAGTCAGAGCTTCAAGCGTGTCCATCTGGAGGACACATTTAAACCACAGCAAATGCTACTGACACAGAGTTTCAACGGTGGACACCTGCCACGGTGCCTCACCCTAGAGGTTCTGCTGTGCGTGCCCAGTTAATCATTAGCGGGTAAAAGAAGGAGACTATTTGGGCACTGGGACCTCTGGTCTGTGGAAGGTGTGGGGGGAAAGCAAACTACGACATCAGGTTCTGAGCTTCCCACACAGCAGCCATTTTCCCACCCCCACCCAGGCAAAAGTGGATACAAAAGAAGAGGCAACAACAGCAGAAGTCACATGACATTTTTTGCCTACAAGGGACTGTTTGCCTTGAAAACTTGAAAACCAGAATGAAGATTCCTGGGGAGAAGAGGGAAAGCCTTAGCGTGTTCGTCAGGCCTCATTGTACCAGTGAGGCAGCCATATGTGTGATCACTGTGCTCCTAGACACGGAGGGCTCCAGGAGAGGCATCTGGGCAAATAAGGAAGATGATGGATATACGAGTCTCTCTCTCTGCAATGAGTTTCCAGAGAGGTGGAGGAGACAGTGACGGGAGGCAGTGAGTGTAAGGAAGATGGAAATGCGTGCTAGGATACAGGCAGAGTGGTATGCCCTGGCAAATCAAAGGAGGGAGCTTGATTCTAAGGGCAGTGGAAGAGACTTCAGTGGGAACATGCCATCTGAGGCGGTTCTTGCAAGGTGGTATGGAAGAGAAGAGGGAACGAGAGCAAAAGAGGGTGAGGGCAAAGGATGAGTACAAAGGATGAGATGTGAACTTGACTTAGCAGTTTCAAATATAAGTTCAGGGAATAGGCGTACTCTCCTGTGGCTGGAGCACAGAATGTCTAAACAGGATATGGAAGCCAACTTAGAGTGGTAGATTTGGGACAGATCATCCAAAACTATCAAACTTTGAAAATAAGGGTAGAAATTTCTTTTTTTTTTTTTTGAGACAGGGTCTCACTCTGTCACTGCTAAAGTGCAGTGGCACCATCATACTTCACTGCAACCTCAAACTCCTGGGGTCAAGCAATCCTCCTGCCTCAGCATTCCAAGTAGCTGGGATTATAGGTGCGCACCATGACTCCTGGGTAATTTTTCCATTTTTTATAGAGACGGGGTCTCACTGTTGCTCAGATTGGTCTCAAATTCCTGGTCTCAAGTGATCCTCCTGCCTCAGCCTCCCTTATTGCTAAGATTATAGGCATGAGCCACCTGATGTTGTACTATAGGCAATTTAGAGTTAACTCACTTGGATTTTTGTTTTTGTGTTTGTTTTTAAGAAGGCAGAGTATTAATTTTTTTTCAGGTAATATAATTTATCCATTTCCACAACCATTTTTCGAATGAGGCTTTATAGATCAGGCCCTCTTCTGAGCAGGTGGATGTGGTCTCTTCTCTCACGGACCTTACGTTCTGTGGGAGGAGACAAATGATGAATACATGAAGTGGCACAGTAATGATAGTGATTATATGACAATGACAGGGGTGGATTACAAGCAACTTTAGACACAGTGGTTAGAAAAGGCTTCGGGGAAGGGGGTTATTAACAGGAGCTTAGTTTCCTGCGTTTGTGGATCCGTGAGCTGTCCACTAGAGTGAATCTTCTGGCCATTAATGTCTTCTTTCACACTTACCCGGCCTCTTGCAGTGAGAATGACCTAAACTACCAATTAGATAGGAAAATAACACCTGATACTAATACCTTCCTGTTTTCCCTCTTTGGCCCAGCCTGCCTCATGTCCATGTCACCTTTTCTCTTCTCCTGCTTCTTCCATTGTTTGCTCTTGAGAGTTTGTATGTGAGAAGGGGTAAGTTTAGTTCAGGCCGGAAAAGGGTAGGATGCTTGAGTCTAGTCCCAAGACAAGCTGGGGTTTTGAACAACGAAGCAGATATTGTATGTCTATCTCTGTCATGTGCAGCCTAGGAGGAGGTGTTTACCCTGAGCAGCCAGGCTGTCCATAGTTTGAGAAGCTAAAAGTCTAGAATTTCATGCAAAGTTCTTGATTTTCAACTGTCGATAATTAATTTTAAAATATAAATATACTGTGCTTTCTCCAAGAGTAAGAACAAGACAGAAAAACCAATAAAGCCCAAAACTGAGGGTCAGGAAGAGCCCACCCTGTGTAGTACGAAGAATCGGTTGGAGACTTGAGCCTAAGGTAGGACATCTGTCAAATGGTTCCTGCAAAGGCCAGGCGGAGGCTGGTGAGGACAGCGGCAATGTGCACACCAAGGAGGGTCAGTGTCGGGTGAATTAGAGTCAATGACATCCGAGTCACTGGAGAAGAGGTGATGCTGAGCCTGAGTTTGATGACTGAGAGAATAGTGGCACCATGACTTGCCCCAGTGAACCCAGAGAAAGAGCAGGATCACAGAGGATGGTGATCTTTGAACAGCCCGTTTCTCTCACGCACTCCTGCAGTGTGTTCAACTTCAGGCCCTGGGATTGATGGATACTCCCGGGTCCTGTGCACTGGTGTCCTTTGATGGTACAAAGGAGCACAGTGACTTGGGACCTGAATTCTCTGATAAATTCATGTAAATCTCAAAGAACTAAAAAACACGCTATTAAATAATAGATAGAAAGCATGTTCATCTGATGGGAAAGGTATAAAACTGAACTTAGAGTGACAACACTGGCTAAACGAAGAGGCTCCAAGTTTTGTTACTAAAGAGCATTTTAAATGAGACTGTATTAAAATGATAAGTAGATCTTTCCATAGCAGAACAAGAAAACCACTCATCTTCCTCCTAATTAAATGATTATATGATTTTATGAGAGAAGATTGAGTTCTGATTTTAAATATAATTGCTGGGTAATATGACTATGAACCAAATATGAAGGATTTGAAATAAAAAAGGATCAGTATTCTCAATTCCATAAAATTTGTGCCAACTAATTGTAGATAATAAAATATTTTTATGTACTTTTTTAAAAGAAGATAATTAATAGACATAACAACTATTGTCAAATTAGCCAAATTTTCACTCTTGGTTTCCAATTTTCAGTTCTCTCCAGAAAGTGCAATTATTCTTCACAGTGAGGAATATGTGTCTCACAGGATACATTTAAGTCTTCACTTTGATTTACAAGCTTCAGTGTTAATTAAACTAATGCCAACTACACTAACAGTCTGGAAATCCTTTGACAAATACTAATATAAATGATAGGTCTGGCACAGACATGTATAGATGGAGGCTTGCCTGATTTTTAAAAGGTATTTTACCGATTTGGCTATATAATATTTAATCTGTAACTATTCATTTTATCCTGGAAAACATTGTCTAGAAAGCCCCAGAGATAAATTGCCATGTAGAATAAATAGACTCCCACAGGAATAAGTCAGTTATTGCTGAGAAATGTGGTACTGGGAATGAAGCCCCCACATGGCAAAAGCAAGCTTAGTTTCGTTAAATTCTCCTGTCCCCCACACACTTACTTGTGTAGACTTTGGTCTTTCTTTGGAGCAACATTTCACTGAATTATTTTCTAACTTGTGGATCCCTCATTTTCTCTGGGATCTACATATCAGGGTAGTCTGATAATTTCTTTTTGTCCCAGTTATTTCTTAAAAGTAACCATATCCACTAAGCCATGATTTTACTTTTTAGACAATCGCATGTCTTTCCGTGTCATTAGTTATATTAATATGATATTGAAGATTCTAAAAGCAGGATTGGAAAACCATATATACCTCATATTGAGTGAACCAAGAACAGAAGTTAAGTCAAGAATACTCGTATTTGTTTCTGGGTATTCTATTTACTAGATGTATGACTAGTTCTATTCTATGAATGCATATTTTTCTTTTAATTTTAGCATACTGATTTATTTTCAATCCAATAAGTGTGAATAAAAGCATAAAATGATAATGTTCATGTAAATATTAATGAACTTTGGGAACCAAGAGTTGCTTCTTCAAAAAGTTCAACAAAATTGACAAGTCTTTAGCTAGATTGGCTAAGAAAACGTGAAAGAAGATCCCAATAACTAAAATCAGAAATGAAAGAGGAGACATTACTACAAATTTTATAGAAACAAAAAAGGGTTATAAAAGAGTACTATGAGAGCCAACAAATTGGATAACTTAGATGAGATGGAAAATCCCTAGAAACCCACAACTAACTAAGATGGAATCATGAAGAAATAGAAAATCTGAACATATGTAAAACTAGTAAGGAGATTGAATCTATAATAACTTCCCAATCAAAAAGTCAAGGACCAGATGGCTTCACTGGAGAATTAAAACAAATGCTCCTCGAACTCTTAGGAAAAAATCAGAGAGGAACACTTCCAAACTCATTCTATGAGACCAGTATTATCCTGATATTAAAGCCAGACAAAGACACTGCAAGGAAAAAAAAAAAAAAAAAAAAAAGGAAGAAACGTCAGAATACTATCCTTATTAAATATTTTTGCAAAAATCCTCAATAAAATACTAGCAATCCAAATTCAGCAGCACATTAAAAGAATTATACATCATAACCAAATGGGGTTTATTCCTGGAATGCAAAGGTAGTTCAACATATAAAAATCAATCAATATAATGCACCACATTAGCAGAACAAAGGACAAAAAAACACATGATCATTTCAACTGATGCAGAAAAAAGCATTAGAAAAGATTCAACATACTTTCTTTATAAAAACACTCAATAACCTCCAAATAGAAGAAAACTATGTCAACATAATAAAGGCCACGTATGAAAAGCCCACAACTAACATCATTCTTAGTGGTAAAAGATCGACAGCTTTCCTGCTAAGATCAAGACGAGCAAGGTAAGGATGCCCTCTTTCACCACTTCTATTCTACTTGTACCAGAAGACCTAGACAGAGCAATTACGTAATAAAAAGTAATGAAAGGCATCCAAATTGGAAAGGCAGAAAAATTATATTTGATTACAGATCACATGATGACTTTATATGTAGAAAACCCTAAATATTCCATCCAAAAAACTGTTAGAACAAATAAATGAATTCAGCAAAGTTATAGAACACAAAATTAGCACACAAAATCAATTGAATTTGTATATATTAATAATGAACAATCCAAAAGAAAATTGAGAAAATAACTTCATTTACAATAGCATCAAAAGGAATAAAATATTAATACTTAGCAACAAACTTAATCAAGGTGGCAAAAGACTTATACACTGAAAACTACAGAATAAATTAAAGAAGAAATTAATAAATGGAAAGATATTAGTCTTCAGGGAATGGAAGACTTAATATCTATTGTTCAGATGTTAGTACTGCCCAAAGTAATCTACAGAGTCAATGCAATCCCTATCAAAATCCCAACATTTTTTGCAGAAGTAGAAAAAATTCATCCTAAAATTCATACAGAAGCTCAAGGGATCAAGAATAGCCCAAATGTTCTTGAAAAAGAAAAACAAAATTGAAGATCTTATATTTCTGAATTTCAAAATTACTATAAAGCTACAGTAATCAAAACAATGAGTACTGGCATAAAGACTGGCAGGTAGATCAATAGAATAGAACAGAGAACCTAGAAATAAACCCTCTAATTTGTAGTCAAATGGATTTCGACAAAGGTGCCAAGACTATTCAATAGGGAAGGGCAATCTTTTCAACAAATGATAGAAACTGGATATCTCCATGCAAAATAATTAAGTTGGACCCTTACCTTATACCATTTACAAAAAATTAACTCAACATGGATCAAAGGGGGAAGGCTTTATGTCATTGGCTTTGGCAATGATTACTTGCATGTGACACTAAAACCACAGGCAACAAAGAAAATAGGTGAATGATACTATACCAAAATTAAAAACTTCTGTGCATCAAAGGACATAATTGACAGAGTGAAAAGGTAACTCATGAAATGGAAGAAAATCTTTACAAATAATATATATGATAGAGGTTTAATATACAGACTATATGAAGAACTCCTACATCTCAACAACAACAAAAAACACAATTAAAAATGGACAAAGGACTTGAATAGACATTTCTCTGAAGAAGATATACAAATAGTTAATAAGCACATGAAAAGATGCTCAACATCACTAATCATTAGAGAAATGCAAATCTGAACCACAATAAGATACCAATTATATTGATTAGAATGGCTACTGCAAAACAAAACAAAATTACAAATGTTGTCAAGGATGTAACAAAATTGGAACACTTGTGCACTGTTGGTGGAATGTAAAATGGTACAGTTACTATGGAAATCAGTATGATTATTCCCCCCCAAATTGAAAATAGAACTACTGTATGATCCATTAGTCATTAGTTTAATCTCTGGGCATATATACACAAAATAACTCAAAGCAGGGACTCAAAGAGGTATTTTTGCACCTGTGTTTATAGCAGCATTATTAACAGTAGCTCAAAAGGTGGAAGCAACCGACGTGTCCACTGCCAGAAGAATAAACAAAATATGGTGTATACATACAGTGGAATATTATTCAGCTAAAAATTTCCTTCCTAAATGAAGAAAATTCTAACACATGCTAACAACTTAAGGACATTGTGCTAAGTGAAATAAGCCAGCCACAAAAGGACAAATACTATATGATTCCACTTATATATAGCACTTAGGGTTGTTTAATGGGTATAGAGTTTCAGTTTTGCAAGATTAAAAGGGTTCTGGAGATGGATGTTAATAATGCTTCCACAATGATGTGAAAGTTGTTCACTGAACGGTACACTTAAAAATGGTTAAGATGGTAATTTTCATGACTTTTATGCTATATGTATTTTATCACAATTAAAAAATATTGATGAGCCTTAAGAAATTCAGCAGACACAGATTACTCAGATTGCCTGGTGGTATAGAAAGAACAAAAACTTTTAAGCTGAACAGACCTAAATTTGAAATGATTCTTCTACTTTCTAGTGTTGTGACCTCAAAGATATCACTAGTCACTTTGACACTCAGGTTTCTCATATTATACTGTGACTACCTTGTGAGGTATGCTGAGGAGTAATTGAGAGTGTATATCTACAGTAACTGGCACAATATGTGCCCCTTGACAGATATGCAGCAATGATCATTTCTTTGCATTTGCTGTAGGTAATATCAAGGTGCAATTGACTGCAAATAGTTCTCTATGATTTAAATGCAAATATCAACTTAACTTATATGAGCTAATACATTTTTTATAGCATGTTATGATTTATACAAGGCTTTTATATACTACTTTATTTTCATAACCTTTTGAGGCAGGCATTATAAATCTTATTTTACCAATGGATGGTCTGAATATAAAGGAGTTACATGATTCGCTTAAGATCACATATTGCCATGATTCAACACAATATTTTCTTACTGCAATTTCCTATTTATATTGTATACTTAGGACAGGGAAAAAAATCTAAGCCCTATACTAAACCACACCTGATGCTTAGTTTCTTCAGAATTCTTTTAGTTTTCTTCCTAAGATTTAAAAAAATGATAGATTCCTATTTTCTTGTCTGGATGATTAGGTAACTTGAAGTCAGGAATTATGTCTCACCTGTTTTCCATTCTTACTCAATAACCCATAGTTCTATAATGTTAGGCTCTCGATAAATGTGTTAAACTAAAATGGTAAAAGCTATTGATCTGAAATACTGCATTTTAAGTTTGATTCTTTATGCATCCTGTTCATATCGTTTATGTAGTCATTTAAATTTTTTATTTTGCATCCTGAGGGTGTTTTCATAAACATTTATTCAAATGCTAAAATTTAACTTTGATAAATCATATCTTGGGAAAATAACAAACTTGTATTTGCTTCGTGTAATTTTCATAACTGCAGATTCTTTGGCAATATGATATTATACAATGGAAACCAATTTGGGCAGGAATCAGAACTAACCTTTCATTCTCAACTCCAGGATTAGCTCTGTTCCTAACTATTCCGGTATTCTTGAGCAGAACATATAAATACTCTGTGCCTGAATTTCTATTAACGCATTTGCCCAATGGAGATGATAATATTTATCCTGTCTCTGTTGAAAGCTCACTTTTCCCAGATCATGAGACTCAGTATACATAGTGGTTCAAATCAATTACTGGTAATTACAGGCAAACCTCTTTACCTCTCCATCTATACAGCTAATTAATAGTAGGACCTGCATTCTAATTTATTACAAGTTTTAGATGTGTTTATATAACATGTACAACAGCATGTGGCACATAGCACTTTGCTCAAGTGTTGGTTAAATTTCGTGTGCATAAATGTGTGTGCACTTTCAAAAGTATAAAAATATATTTATAATATCATGCCAATTATTAGTTTTCTCCCCAAATGCTACTCTAGTTATGTATTTGCATTCCAAGCATTCCAAATACTCAACTCTCAGTTTCTTCATCTGAAAAACTGGATTAAATTATCTTTTGATTTATATTCCCGATCATCAAATGCTCTTACATCTCCCATGCTCTCAATATGACAGAGATACATACAGAAATGTAGCATGAAGCTAGAAATTAAGAAGGTACACTTTTTTCCCCTAAAAAAAGAACAATCTTAATCAGGAAGTATAGGAGACAATAAACAGAGACTACTGAAGCCAACTGGTTTATGAAGTGTTATTCAATCCAAGATTTTAAAGTGCACGTAATTCACACATTCCCATCTTCATAGAGGCCCTTGAAGAAGAGGAAAGAATCCATAAAAACTGTTGCCAATAAAAGATCCTCCCCTTCCTTTAACTATACCCAGCCTGACTCCAAATGCAAGTGGCCTTTACATGGGGAAGTGCTAGAGTGTGGCCAAGAGGTAAGAGGCATCTCCCTTGAGCAGAACAAAACTTCCACAGCTAACAGCTGACTCTCCAGTTGCTGGGAACTTGCTGTTCTTAGCAAATGCTCTGGCCAACACATGAGGGCAGCTTTGGGTAGAATTACTTGATGACTTGGGCCCAAAGTGTGTCTTCAGGTGAAGAAGGCTTGGGATAGATTGAATAATTGATTGACTTAATATTGAGATATAATTTTCTTACAGTAAAATGTTGAGTTTAATGAGTTCAGACCAATTAATATTAATTTTGATGAATCTCAAATTGTTTTCTTATAGGATTTTTTTAAGACAGTGCTAAGTTTGAAGGAAAATCTTGTTTTGATCATTACACCAAAAATGAATTTGCTCCATAAGATTAGTCTAAAATATGAAGTTTGTTCTAACATGCTGATGAATACTCATAAAGCATATTTTGACTTTCAATATTTTAAGTGAACATTTATTGATTTCAAATAAGGAAACTCAAATAAATGAACTCATTGCAAAAATTTACAAAGGCAAAACCCAATGGAGAGCGTGATGCATTATACTAATTAGGCAACAGTAGAGAGGCCCACTGCAATGGGGTACCAGGAGATGGTGAGGCAGGTAAGGGAACACCTGCTCTACAGGTGTGCTTAGCAAAGTAGGAATAGGAAATAAAGACAACTAAAATATGCAGTTACGGGAGTTATAAACATAAAAATGTACTCACAACATATTTTTAAAACAAAGAAACCCAATTGCTAAAATAATACTGAGTTGACCTGGAAAAGAATTAAGCTGAAATATGTCTAAGTGATACTTTCATATCCAGATTTGCTCTAGGGTCCTGATGCATTTCAACTAATCAGCTTATTTAACTATGAAAAAAAGCAGACCAAGGGACCATTAAAAAATGTAATCAAAAAAGATTAAATGGACAGGACCTCTGGTATGACAGACACTCAAACTTTAAAGACTAGAAAATTCTCTTTAATAATACTTCAGTCATCCATTAAGAAAAAAATCATTTGGAAATCATGTTAGTCACTTACCTCTAGCTCAAATGTCACTGTTCTGTACACACTGCTGCTTTATCCACAATGAATCACTTCATATACACTTCAAGAAAGGTACTAACTCTTACTTTATTAAAACAGACTATGACAATTAACTTTGACATCTAGAAATAAATAAGTCTTTGAAATAATATATTCATTTTATTTATTCAGATTTAGGTATCTACTTTTTGAGAAAATTGTGTTTAAATATATTTTTCACTTTTGTATATATTTGGTGTGGTGATATCAATAGTTAGACCCAGTATATAAAAGTATTTTATTGCAATGAATTTATCCAATTTCCCCAAAGGAAGAAGCAATAATGGATTATTTCCAGAAGAATGTTATCTAATATTCCATACTAATGAACTCTTTTTAAATATAATTAATATAGCCATGTTAATAGCAGTGTGGATTTTGGTAATCAACTAGCATAATTAGTCCAGAATTATATGAACTTTTTAGGTAATAAAGTTTTCTGGAAACTTAAATGCAACTAATTAAAAGTTAGATTAGGTTATAAAAATCATAGGTTATATGATTAAAGCATTCTTTCTCCAATTTATGCTCAAATTTGCATTATTATATGGAAAAATATACCAAAATCTGAATATCTAAGCCTCATTTATTCTGAAGAAAATCTGTAAGGCATAGTAAGTAATACAACCAATATGGGACATGGCAGATAAAAATTGATCACCCAACAAATAAAGGAAAAATTTCTCTAAGAAACAATTAAAAGATGAATTTAATTGATATATAACCAGAATATATATGAACATTTTGGAGTTCCTTGTTTTCATATGAACTTAACACAGAATTGTACAGGTTTGTAGACCAGCGTTCCCTCTGTGAGTATGGCCGGTGAGCAAGAGGATGTGTTTGGGTCAGCCAGACCCAATCTTGCCACTTGTTAGCTGTGTAAACATGCTCAAACCTGAAATTTACCCATTTTAGAGAATAATGATAATTTCCAAGACTGGTGAGGATAATAATAAATATGTGTGAATTAAATACAAATAAGGTTTAAACTGTCATCAACTGTCTCATGTTCCTTAATAAATTTCCCTTTTGTCATTTTCATTATTCAGTAAATGCAGAGACTTAGAGTTTCTGATGTTGGGAGCAATGAAGTGTGCTCTGTCACAGGGCAGTTGCTACCAGAATGAGAGAAATGGGATTAGCATTTATCGCATCTTTGCAAAAGCAAAGGCCGGCACCTGGAGAGTGTTCCGCACAGCATCTTAATTCTTCCCACATCTGGTCACAATGAAGTTGGTTTACAAAAAAGTAGAAGAAACAAAATAAAACAAATAAACAAAACTGAAAACAAACCTTTGTTGCCAAGATTTCTAAAGTCATCAAGAAATAGTGTCTAGAACCATCCTCATATAGTCACCTAATTTTTGACAAAGCGGGAAAGAATATACCCTGGGGACAAGAATCCCTATTCAACAAATGGTGCTGGGAGAATTGGTTAGCCACTTGTAGAAGACTGAAACAGGACCCACAGCTTTCACCTCTCACAAAAATCAAATCACGGTGGATAACAGACTTAAACCTTAGGCATGATACAATCAGAATTCTAGAAGACAATGTAGGAAAGACTCTTACAGACATTGGCCTAGGCAAAGAATTTATGAAGAAGACCCCCAAGGCAATCACAGCAGCAACAAAAATAAATGAATGGGACATGATTAAATTAAAAAGCT